>NW_027480446.1:1807326-2409768 GCF_051401765.1 Calliopsis andreniformis
GAATGAGGATTGAAAATTGAGGATTGAGGATTGAGAATTGAGGATTGAGGATTGAGGATTGAAGATTGAGGATTGGGTATTGAGGATTGAAGGATGAGGATTGAGGATTGAGGGTTGAGGATTGAGGATTGAAGATTGAGTATTGAGGATTGAAGATTGACGATTGAGGATTGAGGATTGAGGTTTGATGATTGAGGATTGAGGATTGAGGGTTGTGGTTTGAAGATTGAGGATTGGGCACTGAGTATTGAGGGTTGCGTGATGAGAATTGATGTTTGTGGGTATTGATCTGAAGATTGCAGATTGAGTATTGAGTATTAAAAACTGTGAATTGAGGATATTCTATTGAATATTGAGGATTGACAACTGATCGTTGAGGACTCAGAGCTGAAGGTTGAGGATTCAGGATTGAGGATTCAGGATTGAGGTTTGAGGACTGAGGATTGAGGATTGAGGATTGAGGATTGAGGATTGAGGATTGAAGATTGAGGATAGGGTATTGAGGATTGAACATTGAGGATTGAGGGATGAGGATTGAGGATTGAGGATTGAGGATTGAGGATTGAAGATTGAGGATTCGGTATTGACGATTGAAGATTGAGGACTGAGGATTGAGGATGAGGGATGAGGTTTGAGGATTGAGATTTGAGGACTGAGGACTGAGGATTGAGGATTGAGAATTGTGGATTGAGGATTGAGGATTAAAGATTGACGATTGTGAATTGGCTATTGAGGATTGAAGAATGAGGGTTGAGGTGTGAGTATTGAGGACTGAGGATTGAAGATTGAGTATTGAGGATTGAAGACTGACGATTGAGGATTGAGGATTGAGGATTGAGGATTGAGGATTGAGGATTGAGGATTGAGGATTGAGAATTGAGGACTGAGGATTGAAGATTGAGTATTGAGCATTGAAGATTGACGATTGAGGATTGAAGATTGAGGATTGACGGTGAGGACTGAGGACTGAGGATTGAGGATTGAGAATTGAGTATTGAGGATTGAGGATTGAGGATTGAATATTGGGTATTGGGTATTGAGGATTGAAGAATGAGGATTGAAAATTGAGGATTGAGGATTGAGGATTTAGGATTGAGGATTGAGGGTTGAGGATTGAGGAATGAGGATGAGGGCTGAGGATTGAGGATTGAGGTTTGAGGACTGAGGACTGAGGATTGAGGATTGAGGATTGAGGATTGAGGATTGAGGATTGAAGATTGAGGATTGGGTATTGAGGACTGAAGAATGAGGATTGAGTATTGAGGTTTGAGAATTAAGGATTGAAGATTGAGTATTGAGGATTGAAGATTGGCGATTGAGGATTGAGGATTGAGGATTGAGGATTGATGATTGAGGATTGAGGATTGAGGGTTGAGGATTGAAGACTGAGGATTGAGGATTGAAGATTGAGGATTGAGGATTGAGGATTGAGGATTGGGGTTTGAGGTTTGAAGATTGAGGATTGGGGACTGAGTATTGATGGTTGAGTGATGAGAATTGATGTTTGTGGATAGAGATCTGAAGATTCCAGGTTGAGTATTGAGTATTGAAAACTGTGAATTGAGGATATTCCATTGAGGATTGTGTATTCACAACTGATTGTTGAGCACTGAGGGCTGAAGATTGAGGATTCAGGATTGAGGATTCGGGATTGAGGTTTGAGGACTGAGGACTGAGGATTGAAGGTTGAGTATTGAGGATTGAAGATTGAGTATTCAGGATTGGAGATCGGCGATTGAGGATTGAGGATAGAGGATCGAGTATTGAGGATTGAGGATTGAAGATAGAGTATTGAGGATTGAAGGTTGAGGATTGGGGACTGAGTGTTGAGGATTGAGGACTGAAGATTGAGGATTGAAGATTGAGGATTGGGTATTGTTCATGGAAGAATGAGGATTGAGGATTGAGGATTGAGGATTGAGGATTGAAGATTGAGTATTGAGGATTGAAGACAGACTATTGAGGATTGAGGATAGACGATTGAGGATTTAGGATTGAGGATTGAGGATTGAGGATTGAGGATTGAGAATTGAGGATTGAGGATTGAAGATTGAGTATTGAGGATTGAAGATTGAGGATTGAGGATTGAGGATTGAGGATTGACGATGAGGGCTGAGGCTTGAGGATTGATGTTTGAATATTGAATCCTGAGAATTCAGGATATTCTATTGAGTATTGAGAATTGAGGATTGATGGTCGAGTATTGAGGATTGAGGATTGAGGATTGAGGATTGAGTATTGAAGATTGAGGATTGATGATTGAGAATAGAGGATTGAGGATTGAGGATTGAGGATTGAGGATTGAAGATTCAGTATTGAGCATTGAAGATTGAGAATTGAGGATTGAGGATTGAACGTTGAGGACTGAGTGTTGAGGGCTGAGTGATGAGAATTGATGTTTGTGGATAGAGGTTGGAAGGTTGCAGATTGAGTATTGAGTATTGAAAACAGTGAATTGAGGATATTCTATTGAGGATTGAGGATTGACAAATGATTGTTGAGGACTGAGGGCTGAAGATTGAGGATTCAGGATTGAGGATTCAGGATTGAGGTTTGAGGACTGAGGATTTAGGATTGAGGATTGAGGATTGAGGATTGAAGATTGAAGATTGAGTATTGAGGATTGAATATTGAGGATTGAGGATTGAGGATTGAGGATTGAGGATGAGGGCTGAGGGTTGAGGATTGATGTTTGAGTATTGAATACTGAGAATTCAGGATATTCTGTTGAGTATTGAGAATTGAGGATTGATGGTTGAGTATTGAGGATTGCGGATTGAGGATTGAGCGTTGAGGTTTGATGTTTGAGGATTGGGTATTGCGGATTGAACATTGAGGATTGAATATTGAGGATTGAGGATTGAGGGTTGTGGATTTAGGACGAGGACTGAGGGTTGAGCATTGTTGTTTGAGGTCTGAGGATTGAGTATTGAGGATTGAGAATTGAGGATTGTGGAATGAACATTGAGGATTAGGTATTGCGTATTGAACATTGAGGATAGAGGATTGACGATTGAGGTTTGAGGATTGAGGATTGAAGATTGAATGTTGATGATTGAAGATTGAGGATTGAGGATTGAGGGTTGTGGATTGAGGACGAGGGCTGAGGGTTGAGTATTGATGTTTGTGGTCTGAGGATTGAGGATTGAAGATTGAGTATTGAGGATTGAAGACAGACTATTGAGGATTGAGGATAGACGATTGAGGATTTAGGATTGAGGATTGAGGGTTGAGGATTGAAGACTGAGGATTGAGGATTGAAGATTGAGGATTGAGGATTGAGGATTGAGGATTGGGGTTTGAGGTTTGAAGATTGAGGATTGGGGACTGAGTATTGATGGTTGAGTGATGAGAATTGATGTTTGTGGATAGAGATCTGAAGATTCCAGGTTGAGTATTGAGTATTGAAAACTGTGAATTGAGGATATTCCATTGAGGATTGTGTATTCACAACTGATTGTTGAGCACTGAGGGCTGAAGATTGAGGATTCAGGATTGAGGATTCGGGATTGAGGTTTGAGGACTGAGGACTGAGGATTGAAGGTTGAGTATTGAGGATTGAAGATTGAGTATTCAGGGTTGGAGATCGGCGATTGAGGATTGAGGATAGAGGATCGAGTATTGAGGATTGAGGATTGAAGATAGAGTATTGAGGATTGAAGGTTGAGGATTGGGGACTGAGTGTTGAGGATTGAGGATTGAAGATTGAGGATTGAAGATTGAGGATTGGGTATTGTTCATTGAAGAATGAGGATTGAGGATTGAGGATTGAGGATTGAGGATTGAAGATTGAGTACTGAGGATTGAAGACAGACTATTGAGGATTGAGGATAGACGATTGAGGATTTAGGATTGAGGATTGAGGATTGAGGATTGAGGATTGAGAATTGAGGATTGAGGATTGAATATTGAGTATTAGGATTGAAGATTGAGGATTGAGGATTGAGGATTGAGGATTGACGATGAGGGCTGAGGGTTGAGGATTGAGGATTGAGGATTGAAGATTGAGTATTGAGGATTGAAGGTTGAGGATTGAGGATTGAGGATTGAGGATTGAGGATTGAAGATTGAGGATTGGGGATCGAGGATTGAGGATTGAAAATTGAGTATTGAGGATTGAAGACTGACGATTGAGGATTGAGGATTGAGGATTGAGGATTGAGGATTGAGTATTGAAGATTGAGTATTGAGGTTTGAGGATTGAGGATTGAAGATTGAGGATTGAGGATTGAGGATGAGGGATGAGGGTTGAGGATTGAGGTTTGAGGACTGAGGACTGAGGATTGAGGATTGAGAATTGTGGATTGAGGATTGAGGATTAAAGATTGAGGATTGTGAATTGGGTATTGAGGATTGAAGAATGAGGGTTGAGGTGTGAGGATTGAGTATTGAGGATTGAAGATTGAGTATTGAGGATTGAAGACTGACGATTGAGGATTGAGGATTGAGGATTGAGGATTGAGGATTGAGGATTGAGGATTGAGGATTGAGGATTGAGGATTGAGGATTGAGGATTGAGAATTGAGGACTGAGGATTGAAGATTGAGTATTGAGCATTGAAGTATGACGATTGAGGATTGAAGATTGAGGATTGACGGTGAGGACTGAGGACTGAGGATTGAGGATTGAGAATTGAGTATTGAGGATTGAGGACTGAGGATTGAAGATTGAGTATTGGGTATTGAGTATTGAAGAATGAGGATTGAAAATTGAGGATTGAGGATTGAGAATTGAGGATTGAGGATTGAGGATTGAAGATTGAGGATTGGGTATTGAGGATTGAAGGATGAGGATTGAGGATTGAGGGTTGAGGATTGAGGATTGAAGATTGAGTATTGAGGATTGAAGATTGACGACTGAGGATTGAGGATTGAGGTTTGAGGATTGAGGATTGATGATTGAGGATTGAGGATTGAGGGTTGAGGTTTGAAGATTGAGGATTGGGCACTGAGTATTGAGGGTTGAGTGATGAGAATGGATGTTTGTGGATATTGATCTGAAGATTGCAGATTGAGTATTGAGAATTAAAAACTGTGAATTGAGGATATTCTATTGAATATTGAGGATTGACAACTGATCGTTGAGGACTCAGGGCTGAAGGTTGAGGATTCAGGATTGAGGATTCAGGATTGAGGTTTGAGGACTGAGGATTGAGGATTGAGGAATGCGGATTGAAGATTGTGTATTGAGCATTGAAGATTGACGATTGAGGATTGAAGATTGAGGATTGACGGTGAGGACTGAGGACTGAGGATTGAGGATTGAGAATTGAGTATTGAGGATTGAGGATTGAGGATTGAAGATTGAGTATTGGGTATTGAGGATTGAAGATTGAGGATTGAGGATTGAGGATTGAGGATTGAGGATTGAAGATTGAGGATTGGGGATTGAGGATTGAGGACTGAAGATTGAGTATTAAGGATTGAAGACTGACGATTGAGGATTGAGGATTGAGGATTGAGGATTGAGGATTGAGTATTGAAGATTGAGTATTGAGGTTTGAGGATTGAGAATTGAAGATTGAGGATTGAGGGTTGAGGATTGAGGATTGAAGATTGAGTATTGAGGATTGAAGGTTGAGGATTGGGGACTGAGTGTTGAGGATTGAGTATTGAAGATTGAGGATTGGGGACTGAGTGTTGAGGGTTGAGTGATGAGAATTGATGTTTGTGGATAGAGATCTGAAGATTCCAGATTGAGTATTGAGTACTGAAAACTGTGAATTGAGGATATTCCATTGAGGATTGGGTATTCACAACTGATTGTTGAGCACTGAGTGCTGAAGATTGAGGATTCAGGATTGAGGATTCGGGATTGAGGTTTGAGGACTGAGGATTGAGGGTTGAAGATTGAGCATTGAGGATTGAAGACTGTGAATTGATGAAATTCTATTGAGGATTGAGGATTGAGTATTGAGGATTGAGGATGAGGGCCGAGGGTTGAGGATTGAGGTTTGAGGACTGAGGACTGAGGATTGAGGATTGAGTATTCAGGATTGAGGATTGAGGATTGAAGATTGAGGATTGGGTATTGAGGATTGAAGAATGAGGATTGAGGATTGAGGATTGAGGATTGAGGATTGAGGATTGAAGATTGGGTGCTCAGGATTGGAGATTGACGATTGAGGATTGAGTATTGAGGATCGAGGATTGAGGATTGAGGATTGAAGATTGAGTATTGAGGATTGAAGATTGAGGATTTGGGACTGAGTGTTGAGGATTGAGGTTTGAATATTGAGGATTGGGGACTGAGTGTTGAGGGTTGAGTGATGATAATTGATGTTTGAGGATAGAGATTTGAAGATTGCAAGTTGAGTATTGAGTATTGAAAACTGTGAATTGATGATAGTCTATTGAGGATTGAGGATTGACAACTGATTGTTGAGGACTCAGGGCTGAAGATTGAGGATTCAGGATTGAGGATTCGGGATTGATGTTTGAGGACTGAGGATTGAGGATTGAAGATTGAGTATTGAGGATAGGATTGAGGATTGAGGAATGAAGAATGAGGATTGGGGCTTGTGGATTGAGGATTGAGGATTGAAGACTGAGGATTCGGTATTGACGATTGAAGTATGAGGATTGAGGATTGAGGATTGAGGATTGAGGATTGCAGATTGAGTATTGAGGATTGAAGGTTGAGGAATGAGGATTGAGGATTGAGGATTGAGGATTAAAGATTGAGGATTGACAATTGGGTATTGAGGATTGAAGAATGAGGATTGAGGTGTGAGGATTGAGGATTGAGGATTGAAGATTGAGTATTGAGGTTTGAAGATTGAGGATTGAGGATTGAGGATTGAGGATTGAGGATTGAAAATTGAGGATTGGGGATTGAGGATTGAGGATTGAAGATTGAGTATTAAGGATTGAATTCTGACGATTGAGGATTGAGGATTGAGGATTGAGGATTGAGGATTGAGTATTGAAGATTGAGTATTGAGGTTTGAGGATTGAGGATTGAAGATTGAGGATTGAGGATTGAGGATGAGGGATGAGGGTTGATGATTGAGGTTTGAGGACTGAGGACTGAGGATTGAGGATTGAGAATTGTGGATTGAGGATTGAGGATTAAAGATTGACGATTGTGAATTGGGTATTGAGGATTGAAGTATGAGTGTTGAGGTGTGAGGATTGAGGATTGAGGATTGAGAATTGAAGATTGAGTATTGAGGATTGAAGACTGACGATTGAGGATTGGGGATTGAGAATTGAGGATTGAGAATGGAGGATTGAGGATTGAGGATTGAGGATTGAGGACTGAGGATTGAAGATTGAGTATTGAGCATTGAAGATTGACGAGTGAGGATTGAAGATTGAGGATTGACGGTGAGGACTGAGGACAGAGGATTGAAGATTGAGAATTGAGTATTGGGGATTGAGGATTGAGGATTGAAGATTGAGTATTGGGTATTGAGGATTGAGGATTGAGGATTGAAGATTGAGTATTGGGTATTGAGGATTGAAGAATGAGGATTGAAAATTGAGGATTGAGGATTGAGAATTGAGGATTGAGGATTGAGGGTTGAGGATTGAGGATTGCGGATGAGGGCTGAGGGTTGAGGATTGAGGTTTGAGGACTGAGGACAGAGGATTGAGGATTGAGGATTGAGGATTGAGGATTGAGGATTGAAGATTGAGGATTGGGTATTGAGGATTGAAGAATGAGGATTGAGGATTTAGGATTGAGGATTGCGGATTGAAGATTGAGTGTTGAGGATTGAAGATTGACGATTGAGGATTGAGGATTGAGTGTTGAGGATTGATGATTGAGGATTCAGGATTGAGGGTTGAGGATTGAAGGTTGAGTATTGAGGATTGATGATTGAGGATTGAGGATTCAGGATTGAGGATTGAGGTTTGAAGATCGAGGATTGGGGACTGAGTATTGAGAGTTGAGTAATAAGAATTGATGCTTGTGGATAGAGATCTGGAGATTGCAGATTGAGTATTGAGTATTGAAAACTGTGAATTGAGGATATTCTATTGAGGATCGGGGATTGACAACTGATTGTAGAGGACTGACGGCTGAAGATTGAGGATTCAGGATTGAGGATTCGGGATTGAGGTTTGAGGACTGAGGATTGAGGATTGAAGATTGAGTATTGAGGATTGAAGATTGAGGATTGGGGACTGAGTGTTGAAGATTGAGGATTGAAGATTGAGGATTGGGGACTGAGTGTTGAGGGTTGAGTGATGAGAATTGATGTTTGTGGATAGAGATTTGAAGATTGCAGGTTGAGTATTGCGTATTGCAAACTGTGAATTGATGATATTCTTTTGAGGATTGAGGATTGACAACTGATTGTTGAGGACTCAGGTCTGAAGATTGACGATTCAGGATTGAGGACTCAGGATTGAGGTTTGAGGTCTGAGGATTGAGGATTGTGGATGGAGGATTGAGGATCGAGGATTAAAGTTTGAGGATTGAGAATTGGGTATTGAGGATTGAAGAATGAGGATTGAGGTGTGAGGATTGAGGATTGAGGATTGAGGATTGAAGATTGAGTATTAAGGATTGAAGATTGAGGATTGAGGATCGAGGACTGAGGATTGAGGATTGAAGATTGAGGATTGGGGATTGAGGATTGAGGATTGAAGATTGAGTATTGAGGATTGAAGACTGACGATTGAGGATTGAGGATTGAGGATTGAGGATTGAGGATTGAGTATTGAGGATTGAGTATTGAGGTTTGAGGATTGAGGATTGAAGATTGAGGATTGAGGATTGAGGATGAGGGATGAGGGTTGAGGATTGAGGTTTGAGGACTGAGGACTGAGGATTGAGGATTGAGAATTGTGGATTGAGGATTGAGGATTAAAGATTGAGGATCGTGAATTGGGTATTGAGGATTGAAGAATGAGGGTTGAGGTGTGAGGATTGAGGATTGAGGATTGAAGATTGAGTATTGAGGATTGAAGACTGACGATTGAGGATTGAGGATTAAGGATTGAAGATTGAGGATTGAGGATTGAGGATTGAGGATTGAGGATTGAGGTTTGAGAATTGAGGACTGAGGATTGAAGATTGACTATTGAGCATTGAAGATTGACGATTGAGGATTGAAGATTGAGGATTGACGGTGAGGACTGAGGACTGAGGATTGAGGATTGAGAATTGAGTATTGAGGATTGAGGATTGAGGATTGAAGATTGAGTATTGGGTATTGAGTATTGAAGAATGAGGATTGAAAATTGAGGATTGAGGATTGAGAATTGAGGATTGAGGATTGAGGATTGAAGATTGAGGATTGGGTATTGAGGATTGAAGGATGAGGATTGAGGATTGAGGGTTGAGGATTGAGGATTGAAGATTGAGTATTGAGGATTGAAGATTGACGATTGAGGATTGAGGATTGAGGTTTGATGATTGAGGATTGAGGATTGAGGGTTGTGGTTTGAAGATTGAGGATTGGGCACTGAGTATTGAGGGTTGCGTGATGAGAATTGATGTTTGTGGGTATTGATCTGAAGATTGCAGATTGAGTATTGAGTATTAAAAACTGTGAATTGAGGATATTCTATTGAATATTGAGGATTGACAACTGATCGTTGAGGACTCAGAGCTGAAGGTTGAGGATTCAGGATTGAGGATTCAGGATTGAGGTTTGAGGACTGAGGATTGAGGATTGAGGATTGAGGATTGAGGATTGAGGATTGAAGATTGAGGATAGGGTATTGAGGATTGAACATTGAGGATTGAGGGATGAGGATTGAGGATTGAGGATTGAGGATTGAGGATTGAAGATTGAGGATTCGGTATTGACGATTGAAGATTGAGGACTGAGGATTGAGGATGAGGGATGAGGTTTGAGGATTGAGATTTGAGGACTGAGGACTGAGGATTGAGGATTGAGAATTGTGGATTGAGGATTGAGGATTAAAGATTGACGATTGTGAATTGGCTATTGAGGATTGAAGAATGAGGGTTGAGGTGTGAGTATTGAGGACTGAGGATTGAAGATTGAGTATTGAGGATTGAAGACTGACGATTGAGGATTGAGGATTGAGGATTGAGGATTGAGGATTGAGGATTGAGGATTGAGGATTGAGGATTGAGAATTGAGGACTGAGGATTGAAGATTGAGTATTGAGCATTGAAGGTTGACGATTGAGGATTGAAGATTGAGGATTGACGGTGAGGACTGAGGACTGAGGATTGAGGATTGAGAATTGAGTATTGAGGATTGAGGATTGAGGATTGAAGATTGGGTATTGGGTATTGAGGATTGAAGAATGAGGATTGAAAATTGAGGATTGAGGATTGAGGATTTAGGATTGAGGATTGAGGGTTGAGGATTGAGGAATGAGGATGAGGGCTGAGGATTGAGGATTGAGGTTTGAGGACTGAGGACTGAGGATTGAGGATTGAGGATTGAGGATTGAGGATTGAGGATTGAAGATTGAGGATTGGGTATTGAGGACTGAAGAATGAGGATTGAGTATTGAGGTTTGAGAATTAAGGATTGAAGATTGAGTATTGAGGATTGAAGATTGGCGATTGAGGATTGAGGATTGAGGATTGAGGATTGATGATTGAGGATTGAGGATTGAGGGTTGAGGATTGAAGACTGAGGATTGAGGATTGAAGATTGAGGATTGAGGATTGAGGATTGAGGATTGGGGTTTGAGGTTTGAAGATTGAGGATTGGGGACTGAGTATTGATGGTTGAGTGATGAGAATTGATGTTTGTGGATAGAGATCTGAAGATTCCAGGTTGAGTATTGAGTATTGAAAACTGTGAATTGAGGATATTCCATTGAGGATTGTGTATTCACAACTGATTGTTGAGCACTGAGGGCTGAAGATTGAGGATTCAGGATTGAGGATTCGGGATTGAGGTTTGAGGACTGAGGACTGAGGATTGAAGGTTGAGTATTGAGGATTGAAGATTGAGTATTCAGGATTGGAGATCGGCGATTGAGGATTGAGGATAGAGGATCGAGTATTGAGGATTGAGGATTGAAGATTGAGTATTGAGGATTGAAGGTTGAGGATTGGGGACTGAGTGTTGAGGATTGAGTATTGAAGATTGAGGATTGGGGACTGAGTGTTGAGGGTTGAGTGATGAGAATTGATGTTTGTGGATAGAGATTTGAAGATTGCAGGTTGAGTATTGAGTATTGAAAACTGTGAATTGAGGATATTCTAGTGAGGATTGGGTTATTGACAACTGATTGTTGAGGACTGAGGGCTGAAGATTGAGGATTCAGGATTGAGGATTCGGGATTGAGGTTTGAGGACTGAGGATTGAGTGTTGAAGATTGAGCATTGAGGATTGAAAACTGTGAATTGATGAAATTCTATTCAGGATTGAGGATTGAGGATTGAGGATTGAGGATTGAGGATTGAGGATGAGGGCTGAGGGTTGAGGATTGAGGTTTGAGGACTGAGGATTGAGGATTGAGGATTGAAGATTGAGTATTGAGGATTGCAGACTGACGATTGGGGATTGAGGATTGAGGATTGAGGATTGAGGATAGAGGATTGAGGATTGAGGATTGTGAATTGAGGACTGAGGATTGAAGATTGTGTATTGAGCATTGAAGATTGACGATTGAGGATTGAAGATTGAGGATTGACGGTGAGGACTGAGGACTGAGGATTGAGGATTGAGAATTGAGTATTGAGGATTGAGGATTGAGGATTGAAGATTGAGTATTGGGTATTGAGGATTGAAGATTGAGGATTGAGGATTGAGGATTGAGGATTGAGGATTGAAGATTGAGGATTGGGGATTGAGGATTGAGGATTGAAGATTGAGTATTAAGGATTGAAGACTGACGATTGAGGATTGAGGATTGAGGATTGAGGATTGAGGATTGAGTATTGAAGATTGAGTATTGAGGTTTGAGGATTGAGAATTGAAGATTGAGGATTGAGGGTTGAGGATTGAAGACTGAGTATTGAGGATTGAAGATTGAGGATTGAGGATTGAGGATTGAGGATTGGGGTTTGAGGTTTGAAGATTGTGGATTGGGGACTGAGTATTGATGGTTGAGTGATGAGAATTGATGTTTGTGGATAGAGATCTGAAGATTCCAGATTGAGTATTGAGTATTGAAAACTGTGAATTGAGGATATTCCATTGAGGATTGGGTATTCACAACTGATTGTTGAGCACTGAGGGCTGAAGATTGAGGATTCAGTATTGAGGATTCGGGATTGAGGTTTGAGGACTGAGGACTGAGGATAGAAGGTTGAGTATTGAGGATTGAATATTGAGTATTCAGGATTGGAGATTGGCGATTGAGGATTGAGGATAGAGGATCGAGTATTGAGGATTGAGGATTGAAGACTGAGTATTGAGGATTGAAGGTTGAGGATTGGGGACTGAGTGTTGAGGATTGAGGATTGAAGATTGAGGATTGGGGACTGAGTGTTGAGGGTTGAGTGATGAGAATTGATGTTTGTGGATAGAGATTTGAAGATTGCAGGTTGAGTATTGAGTATTGAAAACTGTGAATTGAGGATATTCTATTGAGGATTGGGTTATTGACAACTGATTGTTGAGGACTGAGGGCTGAAGATTGAGGATTCAGGATTGAGGATTCGGGATTGAGGTTTGAGGACTGAGGATTGAGTGTTGAAGATTGAGCATTGAGGATTGAAAACTGTGAATTGATGAAATTCTATTCAGGATTGAGGATTGAGGATTGAGGATTGAGGATTGAGGATTGAGGATGAGGGCTGAGGGTTGAGGATTGAGGTTTGAGGACTGAGGATTGAGGATTGAGGATTGAGAATTGTGGATTGAGGATTGAGGATTAAAGATTGACGATTGTGAATTGGGTATTGAGGATTGAAGAATGAGGGTTGAGGTGTGAGGATTGAGGATTGAGGATTGAAGATTGAGTATTGAGGATTGCAGACTGACGATTGAGGATTGAGGATTGAGGATTGAGGATTGAGGATTGAGGATTGAGGATTGAGGATTGTGAATTGAGGACTGAGGATTGAAGATTGTGTATTGAGCATTGAAGATTGACGATTGAGGATTGAAGATTGAGGATTGACGGTGAGGACTGAGGACTGTGGATTGAGGATTGAGAATTGAGTATTGAGGATTGAGGATTGAGGATTGAAGATTGAGTATTGGGTATTGAGGATTGAAGATTGAGGATTGAGGATTGAGGATTGAGGATTGAGGATTGAAGATTGAGGATTGGGGATTGAGGATTGAGGATTGAAGATTGAGTATTAAGGATTGAAGACTGACGATTGAGGATTGAGGATTGAGGATTGAGGATTGAGGATTGAGTATTGAAGATTGAGTATTGAGGTTTGAGGATTGAGGATTGAAGATTGAGGATTGAGGGTTGAGGATTGAAGACTGAGTATTGAGGATTGAAGATTGAGGATTGAGGATTGAGGATTGAGGATTGGGGTTTGAGGTTTGAAGACTGTGGATTGGGGACTGAGTATTGATGGTTGAGTGATGAGAATTGATGTTTGTGGATAGAGATCTGAAGATTCCAGATTGAGTATTGAGTATTGAAAACTGTGAATTGAGGATATTCCATTGAGGATTGGGTATTCACAACTGATTGTTGAGCACTGAGGGCTGAAGATTGAGGATTCAGGATTGAGGATTCGGGATTGAGGTTTGAGGACTGAGGATTGAGGGTTGAAGATTGAGCATTGAGGATTGAAGACTGTGAATTGAAGAAATTCTATTGAGGATTGAGGATTGAGTATTGAGGATTGAGGATGAGGGCCGAGGGCTGAGGATTGAGGTTTGAGGCCTGAGGACTGAGGATTGAGGATTGAGTATTCAGGATTGAGGATTGAGGATTGAAGATTGAGGATTGGGTATTGAGGATTGAAGAATGAGGATTGAGGATTGAGGATTGAGGATTGAGGATTGAGGATTGAAGATTGGGTGCTCAGGATTGGAGATTGACGATTGAGGATTGAGTATTGAGGATCGAGGATTGAGGATTGAGGATTGAAGATTGAGTATTGAGGATTGAGGATTGAGGATGTGGGCTGAGGGTTGAGGATTCAGGTTTGAGGACTGAGGACTGAGGATTGAGGATTTAGGATTGAGGATTGAGGATTGAGGATTGAGGATTGAGGATTGAGGATTGTGTATTGAAGATTGAGGATTGATGATTGAGTATTGATGATTGAAGATTGAGGATTGGGTATTGCGGAATGAACATTGAGGATTGAGGATTGACGCTTGAAGATTGAGGATTGGGTATCGCTGATTGAACATTGAGGATTGAGGATTGAGGATTGAGGATTGAGGATTGAGGATTGAGGATTGAAGATTGAGTATTGAGGATTGAAGACTGACGACTGAGGATTGAGGATTGAGGATTGAGGATTGAAGATTGAATATTGATGATTGAAGAGTGAGGATTGAGGATTCAGGGTTGTGGATTGAGGACGAGGGCTGAGGGTTGAGTATTGATGTTTGAGGTCTGAGGATTGAGGATTGAGTATTGAGAATTGAGGATTGAGGATTGAAGATTTAGGATTGAAGAATGAGGATTGAGGATTGAGGATTGAGGATTGAGGATTGAAGATTGTGTATTGAGGATTGAAGACTGACGATTGAGGATTGAGGATTGAGGATTGATGACTGAGGATTGAGGATTGAAGATTGAGTATTGAGGATTGAAGATTGAGGATTGTGGATTGAGGATTGAAAACTGTGAATTGATGATATTCTATTGAGGATTGAGTATTGACAACTGATTGTTGAGGCCTGAGGGCTGAAGATTGAGGATTCAGGATTGAGGATTCAGGATTGAGGTTTGAGGACTGAGGATTGAGGATTGAGGATTGAGGATTGAGGATTGGGGATTGATGATTGAAGATTGAGGATTGGGTATTGCGGATTGAACATTGGGGATTGAGGATTGACGCTTGAGGATTGAGGGTTGAGGATGGAGGATTGAAGAGAGAGGACTGAGTGTTGAGGATTGAGTGTTGAGAACTGATGTTTGAGGATTGAGATTTGATTATTGAGTATTGTGGATTGAGAATTGTACCATGAGAATTCAGGATATTCTATTGAGTATTGAGAATTGAGGATTGACGGTTGAGCATTGACGATTGGTGGTTGAGGGTTTTGTGTTGAATATTGAGGATTGAGGATTGAGGATTGGGGATTGAGGATTGAGTATTGATGAATGAGGATTGATGACTGAGTATTGAGGATTGAGGATTGAGGATTGGGGAGTGAGGATTGAAGATTGGGTATTGAGGATTGAATATTGAGGATTGAGGATTGACGGTTGTGGATTGAGGACGAGGACTGAGTGTTGAGGATTGAGTGTTGAGAATTGATGTTTGAGGACTGAGATTTGATTATTCAATATTGTGGATTGAGTATTGAACCATGAAAATTCAGGATATTCTATTGAGTATTGACAATTGAGGATTGATGGTTGAGTATTGAGGATTGGTGGTTGAGGGTTTTGTGTTGAATATTGAGGATTGAGGATTGAGGATTGAGGATTGAGGATTGAGTATTGAAGATTAAGGATTGAAGATTGAGGATTGTGGATTGAGGATTGAGGATTGAGGACTGAAGATTGAGGATTGGGGACTGAGAGTTGAGGGTTGAGTGATGAGGATTGATGTTTGTGGATAGAGATTTGAAGACTGGAGATTGAGTATTGAGTATTGAAAACTGTGAATTGATGATATTCTATTGAGGATTGAGGACTGACAACTGACTGTTGAGGACTGATGGCTGAAGGTTGAGGATTCAGGATTGAGGACTCAGGATTGAGGTTTGAGGACCGAGGATTGAGGATTGAGTATTGAGGATCGAGTATTGAGGAATGAGGATTGAAGATTGAGGATTGGGTACTGCGGATTGAACATTGAGGATTGAGGATTGAGGATTGAGGATTGAGGATTGAGGATTGAGGATTGAGGATTGAATATTGATGATTGAATATTGAGGATTGAGGATTGAGGGTTGTGGATTGAGGACGAGGGCTGAGGGTTGAGTATTGATGTTTGAGGTCTGAGGATTGAGGATTGAGGATTGAGGATTGAGGATTGAGGATTGAGGATTGAGGTTTGAGGACTGAGGATTGTGGATTGAGGATTGAGGATTGAGGATTGAGGATAGAGGATTGAAGATTGAGGATTGGGTATTGCGGATTGAACATTGAGGATTGAGGATTGAGGATTGCGGATTGAGGATTGAGGATAGAAGATTGAATATTGAAGATTGAAGATTGAGGATTGAGGATTGAGGGTTGTGGATTGAGAACGAGGACTGAGGGTTGAATATTGATGCTTGAGGTCTGAGGATTGAGGATTGAGGATTGAGAATTGAGGATTGAGGATTGAGGATTGAAGATTGAGGATTTGGTATTGAGGATTGAGGAATGAGGATTAAGGATGGAGGACTGGGGATTGAGGATTCAGGATTGAAGAATGAGGATTGAGGATTGAGGATTGAAGATTTAGTATTGAGGATTGAAGATTGAGGATTGAGGATTGAAGATTGAGTATTGAGGATTGAATATTGAGGATTGAGGATTCAGGATTGAGGATTGAGGATGAGGGCTGAGGCTTGAGGATTGATGTTTGAGTATTGAATCCTGAGAATTCAGGATATTCTATTGAGTATTGAGGATTGAGGATTGATGGTCGAGTATTGAGGATTGAGGATTGAGGATTGAGGATTGAGTATTGAAGATTGAGGATTGATGATTGAGGATAGAGGATTGAGGATTGAGGATTGAGGATTGAGGATTGAAGATTGAGTATTGAGGATTGAAGATTGAGGATTGAGGATTGAGGATTGAGTATTGAGGATTGAGGGTTGAAGATTGAGGATAGGGGACTGAGGATTGAAGGTTGAGGATTGAGGATTGAGTATTGAGGATTGAGGGTTGAAGATTGAGGATAGGTGACTGGGGATTGAAGGTTGAGGATTGAGGATTGCGGATTGAGGATTGATGATTGAATATTCAGTATTGAGGATTGAAGATTGAGGATTGAGGATTGAGGATTGAACGTTGAGGACTGAGTGTTGAGGGTTGAGTGATGAGAATTGATGTTTGTGGATAGAGGTTGGAAGGTTGCAGATTGAGTATTGAGTATTGAAAACTGTGAATTGAGGATATTCTATTGAGGATTGAGGATTGACAAATGATTGTTGAGGACTGAGTGCTGCAGATTGAGGATTCAGGATTGAGGATTCAGTATTGAGGTTTGAGGACTGAGGATTTAGGATTGAGGATTGAGGATTGAGGATTGAAGATTGAAGATTGAGTATTGAGGATTGAATATTGAGGATTGAGGATTGAGGATTGAGGATTGAGGATGAGGGCTGAATGTTTAGGATTGATGTTTGAGTATTGAATACTGAGAATTCAGGATGTTCTGTTGAGTATTGAGAATTGAGGATTGATGTTTGAGTATTGAGGATTGAGGATTGAGGATTGAGGATTGAAGATTGAGGATTGGGTATTGCGGATTGAACATTGAGGATTGAATATTGAGGATTGAGGGTTGAGGGTTGTGGATTGAGGACGAGGACTGAGGGTTGAGTATTGTTGTTTGAGGTCTGAGGATTGAGGATTGAGGATTGAGAATTGAGGATTGAGGAATGAAGATTGAGGATTGGGTATTGCGTATGGAACATTGAGGATAGAGGATTGACTATTGAGGATTGAGGATTGAGGATTGAAGATTGAATATTGATGATTGAAGATTGAGGATTGAGGATTGAGGGTTGTGGATAGAGGACGAGGACTGAGGGTTGAGTATTGATGTTTGAGGTCTGAGGATTGAGGATTGAGGATTGAGAACTAAGGATTGAGGACTGAGGATTGAAGATTGAGGATTGGGTATTGAGGATTGAAGAATGAGGATTGAGGATTGAGGATTGATGATTGAGGATTGAGGATTGAGTATTGAAGATTGAGGATTGATGACTGAGGATTGAGGACTGAGGGTTGAGGATTGAGGATTGAGGATTGAAGATTGAGTATTGAGGATTGAATATTGAGGATTGAGGATTGAGGATTGAGGATTGACGATTGAGGATTGAGGATTGAAGGTTGATTATTGAGGATTGAAGGTTGAGGATTGAGGATTGAGGATTGAGCATTGAGGATTGAACATTGACGACTGGGGATTGAGGATTGAAGATTGAGTATTGAGGATTGAAGACTGACGATTGAGGATTGAGGATTGAGGATTGATGATTGAGGATTGAGGATTGAAGATTGAGTATTGAGGATTGATGATTGAGGATTGTGGATTGAGGATTGAAAACTGTGAATTGATGATATTCTATTGAGGATTGAGGATTGACAACTGATTGTTGAGGACTGAGGGCTGAAGATTGAGGATTCAGGACTGAGGATTCGGGATTGAGGTTTGAGGGCTGAGGATTGAGGATTGAGGATTGAGAATTGAGGATTGAGGAATGAAGATTGAGGATTGGGTATTGCGTATTGAACATTGAGGATAGAGGATTGACGATTGAGGATTGAGTATCGAGGATTGAGGATTGGGTATTCAGGATTGAAGAATGAGGATTGAGGATTGAGGATTGATGATTGAGGATTGAGGATTGAGTATTGAAGATTGAGGATTGATGACTCAGGATTGAGGACTGAGGATTGAGGATTGAGGGTTGAGGATTCAAGATTGAGTATTGAGGATTGAAGATTGAGGATTGAGGATTGAGGATTAAGGATTGAGGATTGAAGATTGGGTTTTGAGGATTGAAGATTGAGTATTGTGGATTGAGGATTGAGGATTGAGGACTGAATATTGAGGATTGGGGACTGAGTGTTGAGGGTTGAGTGATGAGAATTGATGCTTGTGGATAGTGGTTGGAAGACTGCAGATTGAGTATCTAGTATTGAAAACTGTGAATTGAGGATATTCTATTGAGGATTTAGGATTGACAACTGATTGTTGAGGACTGAGGGCTGAAAATTGAGGATTCAGGGTTGAGGATTATGTATTGAGGTTTGACGACTGAGGATTGAGGATTGAGGATTGAGGATTGAGGATTGAGGATTGAGGATTGATGATTGAAGATTGAGGATTGGGTATTGCGGATTGAACATTGAGGATTGAGGATTTAGGATTGAGGAATGAGCATTGAGGATTGAAGATTGAATATTGATGATTGAAGATTGAGGATTGAGGATTGAGGGTTGTGGATTGAGGACGAGGACTGAGGATTGAGGATTGAGGATTGAGGATTGAGTACTGAAGATTGAGGATTGATGATTGAGAATTGAGGATTGAGGATTGAGGATTGAGGATTGAGGATTGAAGGTTGAGTATTGAGGATTGAATATTGAGGATTGAGGATTGAGGATTGAGGATTGAGGATGAGGGCTGAGGTTTGAGGATTGATGTTTGTGTATTGAATCCTGAGAATTCAGGATATTCTATTGAGTATTGAGAATTGAGAATTGATGGTTGAGTATTGAGGATTGAGGATTGAGGATTGAGGATTGAGTATTGAAGATTGAGGATTGGGTATTGCGGATTGAACATTGAGGATTCAGGATTGAGGATTGAGGAATGAGCATTGGGGATTGATGATTGAATATTGATGATTGAAGATTGAGGATTGAGGATTGAGGGTTGTGGATTGAGGACGAGGACTGAGGATTGAGGATTGAGGATTGAGGATTGAGAATCGAAGATTGAGGATTGATGATTCAGAATTGAGGATTGAGGATTGAGGATTGAGGATTGAGGATTGAAGGTTGAGTATTGAGGATTGAAGAATGACGATTGAGGATTGAGGATTGAGGATTGATGATTGAGGATTGAGGATTGAAGATTGAGTATTGAGGATTGAAGATTGAGGATTGTGGATTGAGGATTGAAAACTGTGAATTGATGATATTCTATTGAGGATTGAGGATTGACAACTGATTGTTGAGGACTGAGGGCTGAAGATTGAGGATTCAGGACTGAGGATTCGGGATTGTGGTTTGAGGGCTGAGGATTGAGGATTGAGGATTGAGAATTGAGGATTGAGGAATGAAGATTGAGGATTGGGTATTGCGTATTGAACATTGAGGATAGAGGATTGACGATTGAGGATTGAGGATTGAGGATTGAGGATTGAATATTGATGATTGAAGATTGAGGACTGAGGATTGAGGGTTGTGGATTGAGGACGAGGACTGAGGGTTGAGTATTGATGTTTGAGGTCTGAGGATTGAGGATTGAGGATTGAGAATTGAGGACTGAGGATTGAGGATTGAAGATTGAGGATTGGGTATTGAGGATTGAAGAATGAGGATTGAGGATTGAGGATTGATGATTGAGGATTGAGGATTGAGTATTGAAGATTGAGGATTGATGACTGAGGATTGAGGACTGAGGATTGAGGATTGAGTGTTGAGGATTGAAGATTGAGAATTGAGGATTGAAGATTGAGGATTGAGGATTGAGGATTGAGGATTGAGGATTGAAGATTGAGTTTTGAGGATTGAAGATTGAGGATTGTGGATTGAGGATTGAGGGTTGAGTGATGAGAATTGATGTTTGTGGATAGAGTTTGGAAGACTGCAGATTGAGTATTGAGTATTGAAAACTGTGAATTGAGGATATTCTATTGAGGATTTAGGATTGACAACTGATTGTTGAGGACTGAGGGCTGAAGATTGAGGATTCAGGGTTGAGGATTAAGTATTGAGGTTTGAGGACTGAGGATTGAGGATTGAGGATTGAGGATTGAGGATTGAGGATTGAGGATTGTGGATGAGGGCTGAGGGTTGAGGATTGATGTTTGAGTATTGAATACTGAGAATTCAGGATATTCTGTTGAGTATTGAGAATTGAGGACTGATGGTTGAGTATTGAGGATTGAGGATTGAGTATTGAGGATTGAAGATTGAGGATTGAGGATTGAGGATTGAAGAATGTGGATTGAGGATTGAGGATTGAGTATTGACTCTTGAGGATTGAGGATTGAGGATTGAGTATTGACTCTTGAGGGTTGAGGATTGAGGATTGAGGATTGAAGATTGAGGACTGATGGTTGAGGATTGAGTGTTCACCATTTATGTTTGGGGATTGAGGTTTGATTATTGAATATTGCGGATTGAGTATTGAATTCTGAGAATTCAGGATATTCTGTTGAGTATTGAGAATTGAGGTTTGATGGTTGAGTATTGAGGATTGATTGCTGAGAATTGTGTTTTGAATATTGAGGATTGGGGATTGAGGATTGATTATTGCAGATTGGGGACTGAGGGTTGAGCATTGAGTGTTGAGAATTGATGTTTGAGGATTGAGATTTGATGACTGAGTATTGTGGATTGAATATTGAAACCTGAGAATTCAGGATATTCTATTAAGTATTGAGAACTGAGGATTGATGATTGAGTATTGAGTAATGATGGTTGAGGGCAGTGCGATGAATAATGAGGATTGAAGATTGAGGATTGAGGATCGAGGATGAGGGCTGAGGGTTGAGGATTGAGGTTTGAGGACTGAGAACTGAGGATTGAGGATTGAGAATTGAGGATTGAGCATTGTGGATTGAGGATTGAGGATTGAGGACTCAGGATTGAGGTTTGAGGACCGAGGATTGAGGATTGAGTATTGAGGATCGAGTATTGAGGAATGAGGATTGAAGATTGAGGATTGGGTACTGCGGATTGAACATTGAGGATTGAGGATTGAGGATTGAGGATTGAGGATTGAGGATTGAGGGTTGAAGATTGAATATTGATGATTGAATATTGAGGATTGAGGATTGAGGGTTGTGGATTGAGGACGAGGGCTGAGGGTTGAGTATTGATGTTTGAGGTCTGAGGATTGAGGATTGAGAATTGAGGATTGAGGATTGAGGATTGAGGTTTGATGACTGAGGATTGTGGATTGAGGATTGAGGATTGAGGATTGAGGATAGAGGATTGAAGATTGAGGATTGGGTATTGCGGATTGAACATTGAGGATTGAGGATTGAGGATTGCGGATTGAGGATTGAGGATAGAAGATTGAATATTGAAGATTGAAGATTGAGGATTGAGGATTGAGGGCTGTGGATTGAGAACGAGGACTGAGGGTTGAATATTGATGCTTGAGGTCTGAGGATTGAGGATTGAGGATTGAGAATTGAGGATTGAGGATTGAGGATTGAAGATTGAGGATTTGGTATTGAGGATTGAGGAATGAGGATTAAGGATGGAGGACTGGGGATTGAGGATTCAGGATTGAAGAATGATGATTGAGGATTGAGGATTGAGGATTGAGGATTGAAGATTGCGTATTGAGGATTGAAGATTGAGGATTGAGGATTGAGGATTGAGGGTTGAGGATTGAAGGTTGAGGATTGAGGATTGAGGATCGAGTATTGAGGAATGAGGATTGAAGATTGAGGATTGGGTACTTCGGATTGAACATTGAGGATTGAGGATTGAGGATTGAGGATTGAGGATTGAGGATTGAAGATTGAATATTGATGATTGAATATTGAGATTTGAGGATTGAGGGTTGTGGATTGAGGACGAGGACTGAGGGTTGAGTATTGATGTTTGAGGTCTGAGGATTGAGGATTGAGGATTGAGAATTGAGGATTGAGGATTGAGGATTGAAGATTGAGGATTGGGTATTGAGGATTGAAGAATGAGGATTGATGATTGAGGATTGAGGATCGAGGATTGAAGATCGAGTATTGAGGATTGAATATTGAGGATTGAGGAATGAGGATTGAAGAATGAGTAGTGAGGGTTGAGGATTGATGTTTGAGTATTGAATACTGAGAATTCAGGATATTCTGTTGAGTATTGAGAATTGAGGACTGATGGTTGAGTATTGAGGATTGAGGATTGAGGATTGAGGATTGAGGATTGAGTATTGAAGATTGAGGATTGATGATTGAGGATTGAGGATTGAGTATTGAGGATTGAGGATTGAGGATTGAAGGTTGACTATTGAGGATTGAAGGTTGAGGATTGAGGATTGAGGATTGAGGATTGAGGATTGAACATTGGCGACTGGGGATTGAGGATTGAATATTGAGTATTGAGGATTGAAGACTGGCGATTGAGGATTGAGGATTGAGGATTGATGATTGAGGATTGAGGATTGAAGGTTGAGTATTGAGGATTGAAGATTGAGGATTGTGGATTGAGGATTGAAAACTGTGAATTGATGATATTCTATTGAGGATTGAGGATTGACAACTGATTGTTGAGGACTGAGGGCTGAAGATTGAGGATTCAGGATTGAGGATTCAGGATTGAGGTTTGAGGACTGAGGATTGAGGATTGAGGATTGAGGATTGAGGATTGAGGATTGAGGATTGAGGATTGAGGATTGCGGACTGAAGATTGAGGATTGGGTATTGCGGATTGGACAATGAGGATTGAATATTGAGGATTGAGGATTGAGGGTTGTGGATTGAGGACGAGGACTGAGGGGTGAGTATTGATGTTTTAGGTCAGAGGATAGAGGATTGAGGATTGAGGATTGAAGGTTGATGATTGGGTATTGAGGATTGAAGAATGAGGATTGAGGATTGAGGATTGAGGATTGAAGATTGAGGACTGATGGTTGAGGATTGAGTGTTCACCATTTATGTCTGGGGATTGAGGTTTGATTATTGAATATTGCGGATTGAGTATTGAATTCTGAGAATTCAGGATATTCTGTTGAGTATTGAGAATTGAGGTTTGATGGTTGAGTATTGAGGATTGATTGCTGAGAATTGTGTTTTGAATATTGAGGATTGGGGATTGAGGATTGATTATTGCAGATTGGGGACTGAGGCTTGAGCATTGAGTGTTGAGAATTGATGTTTGAGTATTGAGATTTGATGACTGAGTATTGTGGATTGAATATTGAAACCTGAGAATTCAGGATATTCTGTTAAGTATTGAGAACTGAGGATTGATGATTGAGTATTGAGTAATGATGGCTGAGGGCAGTGCGATGAATAATGAGGATTGAAGATTGAGGATTGAGGATCGAGGATGAGGGCTGAGGGTTGAGGATTGAGGTTTGAGGACTGAGAACTGAGGATTGAGGATTGAGAATTGAGGATTGAGGATTGTGGATTGAGGATTGAGGATTGAGGACTGAAGATTGAGGATTGGGGACTGAGTGTTGAGGGCTGACTGATGAGAATTGATGTCTGTGGATAGAGATTTGAAGATTGCAGATTGAGTATTGAGTATTGAAAACTGTGAATTGATGATATTCAATTGAGGATTGAGGTTTGGCAACTGATTGTTGAGGACTGAGGGCTGAAGGTTGAGGATTCAGGATTGAGGATTCAGGATTAAGGTTTGAGGACTGAGGATTGAGGATTGAGGATTGAGGATTGAGGATTGAGGACTGAGGATTGAGGATTGAAGACTGAGGATTGGGTATTGCGGATTGAACATTGAGGATTGAGGATTGAGGATTGAGGATTGAGGTTTGAGGATTGAAGATTGAGTATTGAGGATTGAAAATTGAGGATCGAGGATTGAGGATTGAGGATTGAGGATTGAGGATTGAGAATTGAAGATTAAGTATTGAGGATTGAATATTGAGGATCGAGGATTGAAGATTGAGTATTGAGGATTGAATATTGAGGATTGAGGATTCAGGATTGAGGATTGAGGATGAGGGCTGAGGCTTGAGGATTGATGTTTGAGTATTGAATCCTGAGAATTCATGATATTCTATTGAGTATTGAGAATTGAGGATTGATGGTTGAGTATTGAGGATTGAGGATTGAGGATTGAGGATTGAGTATTGAAGATTGAGGATTGATGATTGAGGATAGAGGATTGAGGATTGAGGATTGAGGATTGAGGATTGAAGATTGAGTATTGAGGATTGAAGGTTGAGGATTGAGGATTGAGGATTGAGCATTGAGGGTTGAGGATTGAAGATTGAGGATTGGGGACTGAGGATTGAAGATTGAGGATTGAGGATTGAGGATTGAGGATTGAGGATTGAGGATTGAAGATTCAGTATTGAGGATTGAATATTGAGAATTGAGTATTGAGGATTGAACGTTGAGGACTGAGTCTTGAGGGTTGAGTGATGAGAATTGATGTTTGTGGAAAGAGCTTGGAATGTTGCAGATTGAGTATTGAGTATTGAAAACTGTGAATTGAGGATATTCTATTGAGGATTGAGGATTGACAACCCATTGTTGAGGACTGAGGGCTGAAGATTGAGGATTCAGGATTGAGGATTCAGGATTGAGGTTTGAGGACTGAGGATTTAGGATTGAGGATTGAGGATTGAGGATTGAAGGTTGAGTATTGAGGATTGAATATTGAGGATTGAGGATTGAGGATTGAGCATTGAGGATTGAACATTGACGACTGGGGATTGAGGATTGAAGATTGAGTATTGAGGATTGAAGACTGACGATTGAGGATTGAGGATTGAGGATTGATGATTGAGGATTGAGGATTGAAGATTGAGTATTGAGGATTGAAGATTGAGGATTGTGGATTGAGGATTGAAAACTGTGAATTGATGATATTCTATTGAGGATTGAGGATTGACAACTGATTGTTGAGGACTGAGGGCTGAAGATTGAGGATTCAGGACTGAGGATTCGGGATTGAGGTTTGAGGGCTGAGGATTGAGGATTGAGGATTGAGAATTGAGGATTGAGGAATGAAGATTGAGGATTGGGTATTGCGTATTGAACATTGAGGATAGAGGATTGACGATTGAGGATTGAGGATTGAGGATTGAAGATTGAATATTGATGATTGAAGATTGAGGATTGAGGATTGAGGGTTGTGGATTGAGGACGAGGACTGAGGGTTGAGTATTGATGTTTGAGGTCTGAGGATTGAGGATTGAGGATTGAGAATTGAGGATTGAGGATTGAGGATTGAAGATTGAGGATTGGGTATTGAGGATTGAAGAATGAGGATTGAGGATTGAGAATTGATGATTGAGGATTGAGGATTGAGTATTGAAAATTGAGGATTGATGACTGAGGATTGAGGACTGAGGATTGAGGATTGAGCATTGAGGATTGAAGATTGAGTATTGAGGATTGAAGATTGAGGATTGAGGATTGAGGATTGAGGATTGAGGTTTGAAGATTGAGTTTTGAGGATTGAAGATTGAGGATTGTGGATTGAGGATTGAGGATTGAGGACTGAATATTGAGGATTGGGGACTGAGTGTTGAGGGTTGAGTGATGAGAATTGATGTTTGTGGATAGAGTTTGGAAGACTGCAGATTGAGTATTGAGTATTGAAAACTGTGAATTGAGGATATTCTATTGAGGATTTAGGATTGACAACTGATTGTTGAGGACTGAGGGCTGAAGATTGAGGATTCAGGGTTGAGGATTAAGTATTGAGGTTTGAGGACTGAGGATTGAGGATTCAGGATTGAGGATTGAGGATTGAGGATTGAGGATTGATGATTGAAGATTGAGGATTGGGTATTGCGGATTGAACATTGAGGATTGAAGATTGAGGATTGAGGAACGAGCATTGAGGATTGAAGATTGAATATTGACAATTGAAGATTGAGGATTGAGGATTGAGGGTTGTGGATTGGGAACGAGGACTGAGGATAGAGGATTGAGGATTGAGGATTGAGGATTGAGGATTGAAGGTTGAGTATTGAGGATTGAATATTGAGGATCGAGGATTGAGGATTGAGCATTAAGGATTGAACATTGACGACTGGGGATTGAGGATTGAAGATTGAGTATTGAGGATTGAAGACTGACGATTGAGGATTGAGGATTGATGATTGAGGATTGAGGATTGAAGATTGAGTATTGAGGATTGAAAATTGAGGATTGTGGATTGAGGATTGAAAACTGTGAATTGAGGATATTCCATTGAGGGTTGTGGATTGACAATTGATCGTTGAGGACTGAGGGATGAAGATTGATGATTCAGTGTTGAGGATTCGGGATTGAGGTTTGAGGACTGAAGATTGAAGGTTGAGGATTGAGGATTGATTATTGACTCTTTAGGATTGAGGATAGAGGATTGATGATTGAAGATTGAGGACTGATGGCTGAGGATTGAGTGATCACCATTTATGTTTGAGAATTGAGGTTTGATTATTGAATATTGCGGATTGAGTATTGAATCCTGAGAATTCAGGATATTCTATTGAGTATTGAGAATTGAGGTTTGATGGTTGAGTATTGAGGATTGATTGCTGAGAATTGTGTGTTGAATATTGAGGATTGGGGATTGAGGATTGATTATTGAAGATTGGGGACTGATGGTTGACCATTGAGTGTTGAGAATTGATGTTTGAGGATTGAGATTCGATGATTGAGTATTGTGGATTGAATATTGAAACCTGAGAATTCAGGATATTCTATTAAGTATTGAGAATTGAGTATTGATGATTGAGTATTGAGTAATGATGGTTGAGAGCAGTGCGATGAATAATGAGGATTGAGGATTGAGGATTGAGGATCGAGGATGAGGGCTGAGGGTTGAGGATTGAGGTTTGAGGACTGAGAACTGAGGATTGAGGATTGAGAATTGATGATTGAGTATTGTGGATTGAGGATTGAGGGTTGAGGACTGAAGATTGAGGATTAGGGACTGAGTGTTGATGGCTGACTGATGAGAATTGATGTTTGTGGATAGAGATTTGAAGATTGCAGATTGAGTACTGAGTATTGATAACTGTGAATTGATGATATTCAATTGAGGATTGAGGATTGACAACCCATTGTTGAGGACTGATGGCTGAAGATTGAGGATTCAGGATTGAGGATTCAGGATTGAGGTTTGAGGACTGAGCATTTAGGATTGAGGATTGAGGATTGAGTATTGAAGATTGAAGATTGAGTATTGAGGATTGAATATTGAGGATTGAGGATTGAGGATTGAGGATTGAGGATTGTGGATGAGGGCTGAGGGTTGAGGATTGATGTTTGAGTATTGAATACTGAGAATTCAGGATATTCTGTTGAGTATTGAGAATTGAGGACTGATGGTTGAGTATTGAGGATTGAGGATTGAGGATTGAGGATTGAGGATTGAGTATTGAAGATTGAGGATTGATGATTGAGGATTGAGGATTGAGGATTGAGGATTGAGGATTGAGGATTGAAGGTTGACTATTGAGGATTGAAGGTTGAGGATTGAGGATTGAGGATTGAGGATTGAGGATTGAACATTGGCGACTGGGGATTGAGGATTGAATATTGAGTATTGAGGATTGAAGACTGACGATTGAGGATTGAGGATTGAGGATTGATGATTGAGGATTGAGGATTGAAGGTTGAGTATTGAGGATTGAAGATTGAGGATTGTGGATTGAGGATTGAAAACTGTGAATTGATGATGTTCTATTGAGGATTGAGGATTGACAACTGATTGTTGAGGACTGAGGGCTGAAGATTGAGGATTCAGGATTGAGGATTCAGGATTGAGGTTTGAGGACTGAGGATTGAGGATTGAGGATTGAGGATTGAGGATTGAGGATTGAGGATTGAGGATTGAGGATTGCGGACTGAAGATTGAGGATTGGGTATTGCGGATTGGACAATGAGGATTGAATATTGAGGATTGAGGATTGAGGGTTGTGGATTGAGGAGGAGGACTGAGGGTTGAGTATTGATGTTTTAGGTCAGAGGATAGAGGACTGAGGATTGAGGATTGAAGGTTGATGATTGGGTATTGAGGATTGAAGAATGAGGATTGAGGATTGAGGATTGAGGATTGAAGATTGAGGACTGATGGTTGAGGATTGAGTGTTCACCATTTATGTCTGGGGATTGAGGTTTGATTATTGAATATTGCGGATTGAGTATTGAATTCTGAGAATTCAGGATATTCTGTTGAGTATTGAGAATTGAGGTTTGATGGTTGAGTATTGAGGATTGATTGCTGAGAATTGTGTTTTGAATATTGAGGATTGGGGATTGAGGATTGATTATTGCAGATTGGGGACTGAGGGTTGAGCATTGAGTGTTGAGAATTGATGTTTGAGTATTGAGATTTGATGACTGAGTATTGTGGATTGAATATTGAAACCTGAGAATTCAGGATATTCTATTAAGTATTGAGAACTGAGGATTGATGATTGAGTATTGAGTAATGATGGCTGAGGGCAGTGCGATGAATAATGAGGATTGAAGATTGAGGATTGAGGATCGAGGATGAGGGCTGAGGGTTGAGGATTGAGGTTTGAGGACTGAGAACTGAGGATTGAGGATTGAGAATTGAGGATTGAGGATTGTGGATTGAGGATTGAGGATTGAGGACTGAAGATTGAGGATTGGGGACTGAGTGTTGAGGGCTGACTGATGAGAATTGATGTCTGTGGATAGAGATTTGAAGATTGCAGATTGAGTATTGAGTATTGAAAACTGTGAATTGATGATATTCAATTGAGGATTGAGGTTTGGCAACTGATTGTTGAGGACTGAGGGCTGAAGGTTGAGGATTCAGGATTGAGGATTCAGGATTGAGGTTTGAGGACTGAGGATTGAGGATTGAGGATTGAGGATTGAGGATTGAGGACTGAGGATTGAGGATTGAAGACTGAGGATTGGGTATTGCGGATTGAACATTGAGGATTGAGGATTGAGTATTGAGGATTGAGGTTTGAGGATTGAAGATTGAGTATTGAGGATTGAAAATTGAGGATCGAGGATTGAGGATTGATGATTGAGGATTGAGGATTGAGAATTGAAGATTAAGTATTGAGGATTGAATATTGAGGATTGAGGATTGAAGATTGAGTATTGAGGATTGAATATTGAGGATTGAGGATTCAGGATTGAGGATTGAGGATAAGGGCTGAGGCTTGAGGATTGAGGATGAGGGCTGAGGCTTGAGGATTGATGTTTGAGTATTGAATCCTGAGAATTAATGATATTCTATTGAGTATTGAGAATTGAGGATTGATGGTTGAGTATTGAGGATTGAGGATTGAGGATTGAGGATTGAGTATTGAAGATTGAGGATTGATGATTGAGGATAGAGAATTGAGGATTGAGGATTGAGGATTGAGGATTGAAGATTGAGTATTGAGGATTGAAGGTTGAGGATTGAGGATTGAGGATTGAGTATTGAGGGTTGAGGATTGAAGATTGAGGATTGGGGACTGAGGATTGAAGATTGAGGATTGAGGATTGAGGATTGAGGATTGAGGATTGAGGATTGAAGATTCAGTATTGAGGATTGAAGATTGAGAATTGAGTATTGAGGATTGAACGTTGAGGACTGAGTCTTGAGGGTTGAGTGATGAGAATTGATGTTTGTGGAAAGAGCTTGGAATGTTGCAGATTGAGTATTGAGTATTGAAAACTGTGAATTGAGGATATTCTATTGAGGATTGAGGCTCGACAACCCATTGTTGAGGACTGAGGGCTGAAGATTGAGGATTCAGGATTGAGGATTCAGGATTGAGGTTTGAAGACTGAGCATTTAGGGTTGAGGATTGAGGATTGAGGATTGAAGGTTGAGTATTGAGGATTGAATATTGAGGATTGAAGATTGAGGATTGAGCATTGAGGATTGAACATTGACGACTGGGGATTGAGGATTGAAGATTGAGTATTGAGGATTGAAGACTGACGATTGAGGATTGAGGATTGAGGATTGATGATTGAGGATTGAGGATTGAAGATTGAGTATTGAGGATTGAAGATTGAGGATTGTGGATTGAGGATTGAAAACTGCGAATTGATGATATTCTATTGATGATTGAGGATTGACAACTGATTGCTGAGGACTGAGGGCTGAAGATTGAGGATTCAGGACTGAGGATTCGGGATTGAGGTTTGAGGGCTGAGGATTGAGGATTGAGGATTGAGAATTGATGATTGAGGAATGAAGATTGAGGATTGGGTATTGCGTATTGAACATTGAGGATAGACGATTGACGATTGAGGATTGAGGATTGAGGATTGAAGATTGAATATTGATGATTGAAGATTGAGGATTGAGGATTGAGGGTTGTGGATTGAGGACGAGGACTGAGGGTTGAGTATTGATGTTTGAGGTCTGAGGATTGAGGATTGAGGATTGAGAATTGAGGATTGAGGATTGAGGATTGAAGATTGAGGATTGGGTATTGAGGATTGAAGAATGAGGATTGAGGATTGAGGATTGATGATTGAGGATTGAGGATTGAGTATTGAAAATTGAGGATTGATGACTGAGGATTGAGGACTGAGGATTGAGGATTGAGGGTTGAGGATTGAAGATTGATTGTTGAGGTTTGAGGACTGAGGATTCAGGATTGAGGATTGAGGATTGAGGATTGAGGATTGAGGATTGAGAATTGAGGATTGAGGAATGAAGATTGAGGATTGGGTATTGCGTATTGAACATTGAGGATAGAGGATTGACGATTGAGTATTGAGGATTGAGGATTGAGGATTGAGGATTGAAGAATGAGGATTGGGGCTTGAGGATTGAGGATTGAGGATTGAAGATTGAGGATTGAGGATTGAGGATTGAGGATTGAATATTGATGATTGAAGATTGAGGATTGAGGATTGAGGGTTGTGGATTGAGGACGCGGACTGAGGGTTGAGTATTGATGTTTGTGGTCTGAGGATTGAGGATTGAGGATTGAGAATTGAGTGATTGAGGATTGAGGATTGAAGATTGAGGATTGGGTATTGAGAACTGAAGAATGAGGATTGAGGATTGAGGATTGAGGATTGATGATTGAAGATTGAGGATTGATGACTGAGGATTGAGGACTGAGGATTGAGGATTGAGGATTGAGGATTGAAGATTGAGTATTGTGGATTGAATATTGAGGATTGAGGATTGAAGATTGAGGATTGGGTATTGAGAATTGAAGAATGATGATTGAGGATTGAGGATTGAGGATTGAGGATTGAAGATTGAGTATTGAGGATTGAAGGTTGAGGATTGAGGATTGAGGATTGAAGAATGAGGATTGAGGATTGAGGATTGAGGATTGAGGATTGAAGATTGAGAATTGAGGATTGAAGATTGGCGGTTGAGTATTGAGGATTGAGGATTGAGGATTGAGGATTGAGGATTGAAGATTGAGTATTGAGGATTGAAGACTGAGGATTGAGGATTGAGGATTGAGGATTGAGTATTGAAGATTGAGGATTGATGATTGAGTATTAATGATTGAAGATTGAGGATTGGGTATTGCGGAATGAACATTGAGGATTGAGGGTTGACGCTTGAGGATTGAGGATTGAGGATTGAGGATTGAAGATTGAGAATTGAGGATTGAGGATTGACAGTTGTGGATTGAGGACGAGGACTGAGTGTTGAGGATTGAGTGTTGAGAATTGATGTTTGAGGACTGAGATTTGATTATTGAATATTGTGGATTGAGTATTGAACCATGAGAATTCAGGATATTCTATTGAGTATTGACAATTGAGGATTGATGGTTGAGTATTGAGGATTGGTGGTTGAGGGTTTTTTGTTGAATATTGAGGATTGAGGATTGAGGATTGAGGATTGAAGATTGAGGATTGGGTACTGCGGATTGAACATTGAGGATTGAGGATTGAGGATTGAGGATTGAGGATTGAGGATTGAGGATTGAAGATTGAATATTGATGATTGAATATTGAGGATTGAGGATTGAGGGTTGTGGATTGAGGACGAGGGCTGAGGGTTGAGTATTGATGTTTGAGGTCTGAGGGTTGAGGATTGAGGATTGAGAATTGAGGATTGAGGATTGAGGATTGAAGATTGAGGATTGGGTATTGAGGATTGAAGAATGAGGATTGAGGATTGAGGATTGATGATTGAGGATTGAGGATTGAGTATTGAAAATTGAGGATTGATGACTGAGGATTGAGGACTGAGGATTGAGGATTGAGGGTTGAGGATTGAAGATTGATTGTTGAGGATTGAAGATTGAGGATTGAGGATTGAGGATTGAGGATTGAGGATTGAAGATTGAGTTTTGAGGATTGAAGATTGAGGATTGTGGATTGAGGAATGAGGATTGAGGACTGATTATTGAGGATTGGGGACTGAGTGTTGAGGGTTGAGTGATGAGAATTGATGTTCGTGGATAGAGTTTGGAAGATTGCAGATTGAGTATTGAGTATTGAAAACTGTGAATTGAGGATATTCTATTGAGGATTTAGAATTGACAACTGGTTGTTGAGGACTGAGGGCTGAAGATTGAGGATTCAGGGTTGAGGATTAAGTATTGAGGTTTGAGGACTGAGGATTGAGGATTGAGGATTGAGGATTGAGGATTGAGGATTGAGGCTTGAGAATTGAGGATTGAGGAATGAAGATTGAGGATTGGGTATTGCGTATTGAACATTGAGGATAGAGGATTGACGATTGTGTATTGAGGATTGAGGATTGAGGATTGAGGATTGAAGAATGAGGATTGGGGCTTGAGGATTGAGGATTGAGGATTGAAGATTGAGGATTGAGGATTGGGGACTGAGGATTGAAGATTGAGGATTGAGGATTGAGGATTGAGGATTGAGGATTGAGGATTGAAGATTCAGTATTGAGGATTGAAGATTGAGAATTGAGTATTGAGGATTGAACGTTGAGGACTGAGTCTTGAGGGTTGAGTGATGAGAATTGATGTTTGTGGAAAGAGCTTGGAATGTTGCAGATTGAGTATTGAGTATTGAAAACTGTGAATTGAGGATATTCTATTGAGGATTGAGGACTGACAACCCATTGTTGAGGACTGAGGGCTGAAGATTGAGGATTCAGGATTGAGGATTCAGGATTGAGGTTTGAAGACTGAGGATTTAGGATTGAGGATTGAGGATTGAGGATTGAAGGTTGAGTATTGAGGATTGAATATTGAGGATTGAGGATTGAGGATTGAGCATTGAGGATTGAACATTGACGACTGGGGATTGAGGATTGAAGATTGAGTATTGAGGATTGAAGACTGACGATTGAGGATTGAGGATTGAGGATTGATGATTGAGGATTGAGGATTGAAGATTGAGTATTGAGGATTGAAGATTGAGGATTGTGGATTGAGGATTGAAAACTGTGAATTGATGATATTCTATTGATGATTGAGGATTGACAACTGATTGTTGAGGACTGAGGGCTGAAGATTGAGGATTCAGGACTGAGGATTCGGGATTGAGGTTTGAGGGCTGAGGATTGAGGATTGAGGATTGAGAATTGAGGATTGAGGAATGAAGATTGAGGATTGGGTATTGCGTATTGAACATTGAGGATAGACGATTGACGATTGAGGATTGAGGATTGAGAATTGAGGATTGAGGATTGAGGATTGAAGATTGAGGATTGGGTATTGAGGATTGAAGAATGAGGATTGAGGATTGAGGATTGATGATTGAGGATTGAGGATTGAGTATTGAAAATTGAGGATTGATGACTGAGGATTGAGGACTGAGGATTGAGGATTGAGGGTTGAGGATTGAAGATTGATTGTTGAGGATTGAAGATTGAGGATTGAGGATTGAGGATTGAGGATTGAGGATTGAAGATTGAGTTTTGAGGATTGAAGATTGAGGATTGTGGATTGAGGAATGAGGATTGAGGACTGATTATTGAGGATTGGGGACTGAGTGTTGAGGGTTGAGTGATGAGAATTGATGTTCGTGGATAGTGTTTGGAAGATTGCAGATTGAGTATTGAGTATTGAAAACTGTGAATTGAGGATATTCTATTGAGGATTTAGAATTGACAACTGATTGTTGAGGACTGAGGGCTGAAGATTGAGGATTCAGGGTTGAGGATTAAGTATTGAGGTTTGAGGACTGAGGATTCAGGATTGAGGATTGAGGATTGAGGATTGAGGATTGAGGATTGAGAATTGAGGGTTGAGGAATGAAGATTGAGGATTGGGTATTGCGTATTGAACATTGAGGATAGAGGATTGACGATTGAGTATTGAGGATTGAGGATTGAGGATTGAGGATTGAAGAATGAGGATTGGGGCTTGAGGATTGAGGATTGAGGATTGAAGATTGAGGATTGAGGATTGAGGATTGAGGATTGAATATTGATGATTGAAGATTGAGGATTGAGGATTGAGGGTTGTGGATTGAGGACGCGGACTGAGGGTTGAGTATTGATGTTTGTGGTCTGAGGATTGAGGATTGAGGATTGAGAATTGAGTGATTGAGGATTGCGGATTGAAGATTGAGGATTGGGTATTGAGAACTGAAGAATGAGGATTGAGGATTGAGGATTGAGGATTGATGATTGAAGATTGAGGATTGATGACTGAGGATTGAGGACTGAGGATTGAGGATTGAGGATTGAGGATTGAAGATTGAGTATTGTGGATTGAATATTGAGGATTGAGGATTGAAGATTGAGGATTGGGTATTGAGGTTTGAAGAATGATGATTGAGGATTGAGGATTGAGGATTGAGGATTGAAGATTGAGTATTGAGGATTGAAGGTTGAGGATTGAGGATTGAGGATTGAAGAATGAGGATTGAGGATTGAGGATTGAGGATTGAGGATTGAAGATTGAGAATTGAGGATTGAAGATTGACGGTTGAGTATTGAGGATTGAGGATTGAGGATTGAGGATTGAGGATTGAAGATTGAGTATTGAGGATTGAAGACTGAGGATTGAGGATTGAGGATTGAGGATTGAGTATTGAAGATTGAGGATTGATGATTGAGTATTAATGATTGAAGATTGAGGATTGGGTATTGCGGAATGAACATTGAGGATTGAGGGTTGACGCTTGAGGATTGAGGATTGAGGATTGAGGATTGAAGATTGAGAATTGAGGATTGAGGATTGACGGTTGTGGATTGAGGACGAGGACTGAGTGTTGAGGATTGAGTGTTGAGAATTGATGTTTGAGGACTGAGATTTGATTATTGAATATTGTGGATTGAGTATTGAACCATGAGAATTCAGGATATTCTATTGAGTATTGACAATTGAGGATTGATGGTTGAGTATTGAGGATTGGTGGTTGAGGGTTTTGTGTTGAATATTGAGGATTGAGGATTGAGGATTGAGGATTGAGGATTGAGTACTGAAGATTGAGGATCGAAGATTGAGGATTGTGGATTGAGGATTGAGGATTGAGGACTGAAGATTGAGGATTGGGGATTGAGTGTTGAGGGTTGAGTGATGAGGATTGATGTTTGTGGATAGAGATTTGAAGACTGCAGATTGAGTATTGAGTATTGAAAACTGTGAATTGATGATATTCTATTGAGGATTGAGGACTTACAACTGACTGTTGAGGACTGAGGGCTGGAGGTTGAGGATTCAGGATTGAGGACTCAGGATTGAGGTTTGAGGACCGAGGATTGAGGATTGAGTATTGAGGATCGAGTATTGAGGAATGAGGATTGAAGATTGAGGATTGGGTACTGCGGATTGAACATTGAGGATTGAGGATTGAGGATTGAGGATTGAGGATTGAGGATTGAGGATTGAAGATTGAATATTGATGATTGAATATTGAGGATTGAGGATTGAGGGTTGTGGATTGAGGACGAGGGCTGAGGGTTGAGTATTGATGTTTGAGGTCTGAGGGTTGAGGATTGAGGATTGAGGATTGAGGATTGAGGATTGAGGTTTGATGACTGAGGATTGTGGATTGAGGATTGAGGATTGAGGATTGAGGATAGAGGATTGAAGATTGAGGATTGGGTATTGCGGATTGAACATTGAGGATTGAGGATTGAGGATTGCGGATTGAGGATTGAGGATAGAAGATTGAATATTGAAGATTGAAGATTGAGGATTGAGGATTGAGGGCTGTGGATTGAGAACGAGGACTGAGGGTTGAATATTGATGCTTGAGGTCTGAGGATTGAGGATTGAGGATTGAGAATTGAGGATTGAGGATTGAGGATTGAGGATTGAAGATTGAGGATTTGGTATTGAGGATTGAGGAATGAGGATTAAGGATGGAGGACTGGGGATTGAGGATTCAGGATTGAAGAATGAGGATTGAGGATTGAGGATTGAGGATTGAGGATTGAAGATTGCGTATTGAGGATTGAAGATTGAGGATTGAGGATTGAGGATTGAGGGTTGAGGATTGAGGATTGAGGATTGAAGATTGAGGATTGGGTATTGAGGGTTGAAGAATGAGGATTGAGGATTGAGGATTGAGGATCGAGGATTGAAGATCGAGTATTGAGGATTGAATATTGAGGATTGAGGAATGAGGATTGAAGAATGAGTAGTGAGGGTTGAGGATTGAGTGTTGAGGATTGAAGATTGAGTATTGAGGATTGAGGATTGAGGGTTGTGGATTGAGGACGAGGACTGAGGATTGAGGATTGAGGATTGAGGATTGAGTACTGAAGATTGAGGATTGATGATTGAGAATTGAGGATTGAGGATTGAGGATTGAGGATTGAAAATTGAGTATTGAAGGTTGAGTATTGAGGATTGAATATTGAGGATTGAGAATTGAGGATTGACGATTGAGGATTGAAGATTGAGGATTGGGTATTGAGGATTGCAGAATGAGGATTGAGGATTGAGGATTGATGATTGAGGATTGAGGATTGAGTATTGAAGATTGAGGATTGATGACTGAGGATTGAGGACTGAGGGTTGAGGATTGAGGATTGAGGGTTGAAGATTGCGTATTGAGGATTGAATATTGAGGATTGAGGATTGAGGATTGAGGATTGAGGATGAGGGCTGAGGTTTGAGGATTGATGTTTGTGTATTGAATCCTGAGAATTCAGGATATTCTATTGAGTATTGAGAATTGAGAATTGATGGTTGAGTATTGAGGATTGAGGATTGAGGACTGAGGATTGAGTATTGAATATTGAGGATTGGGTATTGCGGATTGAACATTGAGGATTGAGGATTGAGGATTGAGGAATGAGCATTGAGGATTGAAGATTGAATATTGATGATTGAAGATTGAGTATTGAGGATTGAGGGTTGTGGATTGAGGACGAGGACTGAGGATTGAGGATTGAGGATTGAGGATTGAGTATTGAAGATTGAGGATTGATGATTGAGAATTGAGGATTGAGGATTGAGGATTGAGGATTGAAGATTGAGTTTTGAGGATTGAAGATTGAGGATTGTGGATTGAGGATTGAGGATTGTGGATTGAGGATTGAGGATTGAGGACTGAATATTGAGGATTGGGGACTGAGTGTTGAGGGTTGAGTGATGAGAATTGATGTTTGTGGATAGAGGTTGGAAGACTGCAGATTGAGTATTGAGTATTGAAAACTGTGAATTGAGGATATTCTATTGAGGATTTAGGATTGACAACTGATTGTTGAGGACTGAGGGCTGAAAATTGAGGATTCAGGGTTGAGGATTATGTATTGAGGTTTGACGACTGAGGATTGAGGATTGAGGATTGAGGATTGAGGATTGAGGATTGAGGATTGATGATTGAAGATTGAGGATTGGGTATTGCGGATTGAACATTGAGGATTGTGGATTGAGGATTGAGGAATGAGCATTGAGGATTGAAGATTGAATGTTGATGATTGAAGATTGAGGATTGAGGATTGAGGGTTGTGGATTGAGGACGAGGACTGAGGATTGAGGATTGAGGATTGAGGATTGAGTACTGAAGATTGAGGATTGATGATTGAGAATTGAGGATTGAGGATTGAGGATTGAGGATTGAGGATTGAAGGTTGAGTATTGAGGATTGAAGATTGAGGATTGAGAATTGAGGATTGACGATTGAGGATTGAAGATTGAGGATTGGGTATTGAGGATTGCAGAATGAGGATTGAGGATTGAGGATTGATGATTGAGTATTGAGGATTGAGTATTGAAGATTGAGGATTGATGACTGAGGATTGAGGACTCAGGGTTGAGGATTGAGGATTGAGGATTGAAGATTGAGTATTGAGGATTGAATATTGAAGATTGAGGATTGGGTATTGCGGATTGAACATTGAGGATTGAATATTGAGGACTGAGGATTGAGGATTGAGGATTGAGGATTGAACATTGACGACTGGGGATTGAGGATTGAATATTGAGTATTGAGGATTGAAGAATGACGATTGAGGATTGAGGATTGAGGATTGATGATTGAGGATTGAGGATTGAAGATTGAGTATTCAGGATTGAAGATTGAGGATTGTGGATTGAGGATTGAAAACTGTGAATTGATGATATTCTATTGAGGATTGAGGATTGACAACTGATTGTTGAGGACTGAGGGCTGAAGATTGAGGATTCAGGACTGAGGATTCGGGATTGAGGTTTGAGGACTGAGAACTGAGGATTGAGGATTGAGAATTGAGGATTGAGTATTGTGGATTGAGGACTGAGGGTTGAGGACTGAAGATTGAGGATCAGGGACTGAGTGTTGATGGCTGACTGATGAGAATTGATGTTTGTGGATAGAGATTTGAAGATTGCAGATTGAGTACTAAGTATTGATAACTATGAATTGAGGATATTCTATTGAGGATTTAGGATTGACAACTGATTGTTGAGGACTGAGGGCTGAAAATTGAGGATTCAGGGTTGAGGATTATGTATTGAGGTTTGACGACTGAGGATTGAGGATTGAGGATTGAGGATTGAGGATTGAGGATTGAGGATTGATGATTGAAGATTGAGGATTGGGTATTGCGGATTGAACATTGAGGATTGAGGATTGAGGATTGAGGAATGAGCATTGAGGATTGAAGATTGAATATTGATGATTGAAGATTGAGGATCGAGGATTGAGGGTTGTGGATTGAGGACGAGGACTGAGGATTGAGGATTGAGGATTGAGGATTGAGTACTGAAGATTGAGGATTGATGATTGAGAATTGAGGATTGAGGATTGAGGATTGAGGATTGAGGATGAGGGCTGAGGTTTGAGGATTGATGATTGTGTATTGAATCCTGAGAATTCAGGATATGCTATTGAGTATTGAGAATTGAGAATTGATGGTTGAGTATTGAGGATTGAGGATTGAGGATTGAGGATTGAGTATTGAAGATTGAGGATTGGGTATTGCGGATTGAACATTGAGGATTGAGGATTGAGGATTGAGGAATGAGCATTGAGGATTGAAGATTGAATATTGATGATTGAAGGTTGAGTATTGAGGATTGAGTGTTGTGGATTGAGGACGAGGACTGAGGATTGAGGATTGAGGATTGAGGATTGAGTATTGAAGACTGAGGATTGATGATTGAGAATTGAGGATTGAGGATTGAGGATTGAGGATTGAGGATTGAAGGTTGAGTATTGAGGATTGAATATTGAGGATTGAGGATTGAGGATTGAGCATTGAGGATTGAACATTGACGACTGGGGATTGAGGATTGAAGATTGAGTATTGAGGATTGAAGACTGACGATTGAGGATTGAGGATTGAGGATTGATGATTGAGGATTGAGGATTGAAGATTGAGTATTGAGGATTGAAGATTGAGGATTGTGGATTGAGGATTGAAAACTGTGAATTGATGATATTCTATTGATGATTGAGGATTGACAACTGATTGTTGAGGACTGAGGGCTGAAGATTGAGGATTCAGGACTGAGGATTCGGGATTGAGGTTTGAGGGCTGAGGATTGAGGATTGAGGATTGAGGATTGAGGATTGAGGAATGAAGATTCAGGATTGGGTATTGAGTATTGAACATTGAGGATAGAGGATTGACGATTGAGGATTGAGGATTGAGGATTGAAGATTGAATATTGATGATTGAAGATTGAGGATTGAGGATTGAGGGTTGTGGATTGAGGACGAGGACTGAGGGTTGAGTATTGATGTTTGAGGTCTGAGGATTGAGGATTGAGGGTTGAGAATTGAGGATTGAGGATTGAGGATTGAAGATTGAGGATTGGGTATTGAGGAATGAAGAATGAGGATTGAGGATTGAGGATTGATGATTGAGGATTGATGATTGAGTATTGAAAATTGAGGATTGATGACTGAGGATTGAGGACTGAGGATTGAGGATTGAGGGCTGAGGATTGAAGATTGATTATTGAGGATTGAAGATTGAGGATTGAGGATTGAGGATTGAGGATTGAGGATTGAAGATTGAGTTTTGAGGATTGAAGATTGAGGATTGTGGATTGAGGATTGAGGATTGAGGACTGAATATTGAGGATTGGGGACTGAGTGTTGAGGGTTGAGTGATGAGAATTGATGTTCGTGGATAGAGTTTGGAAGATTGCAGATTGAGTATTGAGTATTGAAAACTGTGAATTGAGGATATTCTATTGAGGATTTAGAATTGACAACTGATTGTTGAGGACTGTGGGCTGAAGATTGAGGATTCAGGGTTGAGGATTAAGTATTGAGGTTTGAGTACTGAGGATTGAGGATTGAGGATTGAGGATTGAGGATTGAGGATTGAGGATTGATGATTGAAGATTGAGGATTGGGGACTGAGTGTTGAGGGCTGACTGATGAGAATTGATGTCTGTGGATAGAGATTTGAAGATTGCAGATTGAGTATTGAGTATTGAAAACTGTGAATTGATGATATTCAATTGAGGATTGAGGCTTGGCAACTGATTGTTGAGGACTGAGGGCTGAAGATTGAGGATTGAGGATTGAGGATTCAGGATTGAGGTTTGAGGACTGAGGACTGAGGATTGAGGATTGAGGATTGAGGATTGAGGATTGGGGATTAAGGATTGAAGATTGAGGATTGGGTATTGCGGATTGAACATTGAGGATTGAGGATTGAGGATTGAGGATTGAGGTTTGAGGATTGAAGATTGAGTATTGAGGATTGAAAATTGAGGATCGAGGATTGAGGATTGAGGATTGAGGATTGAGGATTGAGGATTGAGAATTGAAGATTAAGTATTGAGGATTGAATATTGAGGATCGAGGATTGAAGATTGAGTATTGAGGATTGAATATTGAGGATTGAGGATTCAGGATTGAGGATTGAGGATGAGGGCTGAGGCTTGAGGATTGATGTTTGAGTATTGAATCCTGAGAATTCATGATATTCTATTGAGTATTGAGAATTGAGGATTGATGGTTGAGTATTGAGGATTGAGGATTGAGGATTGAGGATTGAGTATTGAAGATTGAGGATTGATGATTGAGGATAGAGGATTGAGGATTGAGGATTGAGGATTGAGGATTGAAGATTGAGTATTGAGGATTGAGGATTGAGGGTTGTGGATTGAGGACGAGGACTGAGGATTGAGGATTGAGGATTGAGGATTGAGTACTGAAGATTGAGGATTGATGATTGAGAATTGAGGATTGAGGATTGAGGATTGAGGATTGAAAATTGAGTATTGAAGGTTGAGTATTGAGGATTGAATATTGAGGATTGAGAATTGAGGATTGACGATTGAGGATTGAAGATTGAGGATTGGGTATTGAGGATTGCAGAATGAGGATTGAGGATTGAGGATTGATGATTGAGGATTGAGGATTGAGTATTGAAGATTGAGGATTGATGACTGAGGATTGAGGACTGAGGGTTGAGGATTGAGGATTGAGGGTTGAAGATTGCGTATTGAGGATTGAATATTGAGGATTGAGGATTGAGGATTGAGGATTGAGGATGAGGGCTGAGGTTTGAGGATTGATGTTTGTGTATTGAATCCTGAGAATTCAGGATATTCTATTGAGTATTGAGAATTGAGAATTGATGGTTGAGTATTGAGGATTGAGGATTGAGGACTGAGGATTGAGTATTGAATATTGAGGATTGGGTATTGCGGATTGAACATTGAGGATTGAGGATTGAGGATTGAGGAATGAGCATTGAGGATTGAAGATTGAATATTGATGATTGAAGATTGAGTATTGAGGATTGAGGGTTGTGGATTGAGGACGAGGACTGAGGATTGAGGATTGAGGATTGAGGATTGAGTATTGAAGATTGAGGATTGATGATTGAGAATTGAGGATTGAGGATTGAGGATTGAGGATTGAAGATTGAGTTTTGAGGATTGAAGATTGAGGATTGTGGATTGAGGATTGAGGATTGTGGATTGAGGATTGAGGATTGAGGACTGAATATTGAGGATTGGGGACTGAGTGTTGAGGGTTGAGTGATGAGAATTGATGTTTGTGGATAGAGGTTGGAAGACTGCAGATTGAGTATTGAGTATTGAAAACTGTGAATTGAGGATATTCTATTGAGGATTTAGGATTGACAACTGATTGTTGAGGACTGAGGGCTGAAAATTGAGGATTCAGGGTTGAGGATTATGTATTGAGGTTTGACGACTGAGGATTGAGGATTGAGGATTGAGGATTGAGGATTGAGGATTGAGGATTGATGATTGAAGATTGAGGATTGGGTATTGCGGATTGAACATTGAGGATTGTGGATTGAGGATTGAGGAATGAGCATTGAGGATTGAAGATTGAATGTTGATGATTGAAGATTGAGGATTGAGGATTGAGGGTTGTGGATTGAGGACGAGGACTGAGGATTGAGGATTGAGGATTGAGGATTGAGTACTGAAGATTGAGGATTGATGATTGAGAATTGAGGATTGAGGATTGAGGATTGAGGATTGAGGATTGAAGGTTGAGTATTGAGGATTGAAGATTGAGGATTGAGAATTGAGGATTGACGATTGAGGATTGAAGATTGAGGATTGGGTATTGAGGATTGCAGAATGAGGATTGAGGATTGAGGATTGATGATTGAGTATTGAGGATTGAGTATTGAAGATTGAGGATTGATGACTGAGGATTGAGGACTCAGGGTTGAGGATTGAGGATTGAGGATTGAAGATTGAGTATTGAGGATTGAATATTGAAGATTGAGGATTGGGTATTGCGGATTGAACATTGAGGATTGAATATTGAGGACTGAGGATTGAGGATTGAGGATTGAGGATTGAACATTGACGACTGGGGATTGAGGATTGAATATTGAGTATTGAGGATTGAAGAATGACGATTGAGGATTGAGGATTGAGGATTGATGATTGAGGATTGAGGATTGAAGATTGAGTATTCAGGATTGAAGATTGAGGATTGTGGATTGAGGATTGAAAACTGTGAATTGATGATATTCTATTGAGGATTGAGGATTGACAACTGATTGTTGAGGACTGAGGGCTGAAGATTGAGGATTCAGGACTGAGGATTCGGGATTGAGGTTTGAGGACTGAGAACTGAGGATTGAGGATTGAGAATTGAGGATTGAGTATTGTGGATTGAGGACTGAGGGTTGAGGACTGAAGATTGAGGATCAGGGACTGAGTGTTGATGGCTGACTGATGAGAATTGATGTTTGTGGATAGAGATTTGAAGATTGCAGATTGAGTACTAAGTATTGATAACTATGAATTGAGGATATTCTATTGAGGATTTAGGATTGACAACTGATTGTTGAGGACTGAGGGCTGAAAATTGAGGATTCAGGGTTGAGGATTATGTATTGAGGTTTGACGACTGAGGATTGAGGATTGAGGATTGAGGATTGAGGATTGAGGATTGAGGATTGATGATTGAAGATTGAGGATTGGGTATTGCGGATTGAACATTGAGGATTGAGGATTGCGGATTGAGGAATGAGCATTGAGGATTGAAGATTGAATATTGATGATTGAAGATTGAGGATCGAGGATTGAGGGTTGTGGATTGAGGACGAGGACTGAGGATTGAGGATTGAGGATTGAGGATTGAGTACTGAAGATTGAGGATTGATGATTGAGAATTGAGGATTGAGGATTGAGGATTGAGGATTGAGGATGAGGGCTGAGGTTTGAGGATTGATGATTGTGTATTGAATCCTGAGAATTCAGGATATGCTATTGAGTATTGAGAATTGAGAATTGATGGTTGAGTATTGAGGATTGAGGATTGAGGATTGAGGATTGAGTATTGAAGATTGAGGATTGGGTATTGCGGATTGAACATTGAGGATTGAGGATTGAGGATTGAGGAATGAGCATTGAGGATTGAAGATTGAATATTGATGATTGAAGGTTGAGTATTGAGGATTGAGTGTTGTGGATTGAGGACGAGGACTGAGGATTGAGGATTGAGGATTGAGGATTGAGTATTGAAGATTGAGGATTGATGATTGAGAATTGAGGATTGAGGATTGAGGATTGAGGATTGAGGATTGAAGGTTGAGTATTGAGGATTGAATATTGAGGATTGAGGATTGAGGATTGAGCATTGAGGATTGAACATTGACGACTGGGGATTGAGGATTGAAGATTGAGTATTGAGGATTGAAGACTGACGATTGAGGATTGAGGATTGAGGATTGATGATTGAGGATTGAGGATTGAAGATTGAGTATTGAGGATTGAAGATTGAGGATTGTGGATTGAGGATTGAAAACTGTGAATTGATGATATTCTATTGATGATTGAGGATTGACAACTGATTGTTGAGGACTGAGGGCTGAAGATTGAGGATTCAGGACTGAGGATTCGGGATTGAGGTTTGAGGGCTGAGGATTGAGGATTGAGGATTGAGGATTGAGGATTGAGGAATGAAGATTCAGGATTGGGTATTGAGTATTGAACATTGAGGATAGAGGATTGACGATTGAGGATTGAGGATTGAGGATTGAAGATTGAATATTGATGATTGAAGATTGAGGATTGAGGATTGAGGGTTGTGGATTGAGGACGAGGACTGAGGGTTGAGTATTGATGTTTGAGGTCTGAGGATTGAGGATTGAGGGTTGAGAATTGAGGATTGAGGATTGAGGATTGAAGATTGAGGATTGGGTATTGAGGAATGAAGAATGAGGATTGAGGATTGAGGATTGATGATTGAGGATTGATGATTGAGTATTGAAAATTGAGGATTGATGACTGAGGATTGAGGACTGAGGATTGAGGATTGAGGGCTGAGGATTGAAGATTGATTATTGAGGATTGAAGATTGAGGATTGAGGATTGAGGATTGAGGATTGAGGATTGAAGATTGAGTTTTGAGGATTGAAGATTGAGGATTGTGGATTGAGGATTGAGGATTGAGGACTGAATATTGAGGATTGGGGACTGAGTGTTGAGGGTTGAGTGATGAGAATTGATGTTCGTGGATAGAGTTTGGAAGATTGCAGATTGAGTATTGAGTATTGAAAACTGTGAATTGAGGATATTCTATTGAGGATTTAGAATTGACAACTGATTGTTGAGGACTGTGGGCTGAAGATTGAGGATTCAGGGTTGAGGATTAAGTATTGAGGTTTGAGTACTGAGGATTGAGGATTGAGGATTGAGGATTGAGGATTGAGGATTGAGGATTGATGATTGAAGATTGAGGATTGGGGACTGAGTGTTGAGGGCTGACTGATGAGAATTGATGTCTGTGGATAGAGATTTGAAGATTGCAGATTGAGTATTGAGTATTGAAAACTGTGAATTGATGATATTCAATTGAGGATTGAGGCTTGGCAACTGATTGTTGAGGACTGAGGGCTGAAGATTGAGGATTGAGGATTGAGGATTCAGGATTGAGGTTTGAGGACTGAGGACTGAGGATTGAGGATTGAGGATTGAGGATTGAGGATTGGGGATTAAGGATTGAAGATTGAGGATTGGGTATTGCGGATTGAACATTGAGGATTGAGGATTGAGGATTGAGGATTGAGGTTTGAGGATTGAAGATTGAGTATTGAGGATTGAAAATTGAGGATCGAGGATTGAGGATTGAGGATTGAGGATTGAGGATTGAGGATTGAGAATTGAAGATTAAGTATTGAGGATTGAATATTGAGGATCGAGGATTGAAGATTGAGTATTGAGGATTGAATATTGAGGATTGAGGATTCAGGATTGAGGATTGAGGATGAGGGCTGAGGCTTGAGGATTGATGTTTGAGTATTGAATCCTGAGAATTCATGATATTCTATTGAGTATTGAGAATTGAGGATTGATGGTTGAGTATTGAGGATTGAGGATTGAGGATTGAGGATTGAGTATTGAAGATTGAGGATTGATGATTGAGGATAGAGGATTGAGGATTGAGGATTGAGGATTGAGGATTGAAGATTGAGTATTGAGGATTGAAGGTTGAGGATTGAGGATTGAGGATTGAGCATTGAGGGTTGAGGATTGAAGATTGAGGATTGGGGACTGAGGATTGAAGATTGAGGATTGAGGATTGAGGATTGAGGATTGAGGATTGAGGATTGAAGATTCAGTATTGAGGATTGAATATTGAGAATTGAGTATTGAGGATTGAACGTTGAGGACTGAGTCTTGAGGGTTGAGTGATGAGAATTGATGTTTGTGGAAAGAGCTTGGAATGTTGCAGATTGAGTATTGAGTATTGAAAACTGTGAATTGAGGATATTCTATTGAGGATTGAGGATTGACAACCCATTGTTGAGGACTGAGGGCTGAAGATTGAGGATTCAGGATTGAGGATTCAGGATTGAGGTTTGAGGACTGAGGATTTAGGATTGAGGATTGAGGATTGAGGATTGAAGGTTGAGTATTGAGGATTGAATATTGAGGATTGAGGATTGAGGATTGAGCATTGAGGATTGAACATTGACGACTGGGGATTGAGGATTGAAGATTGAGTATTGAGGATTGAAGACTGACGATTGAGGATTGAGGATTGAGGATTGATGATTGAGGATTGAGGATTGAAGATTGAGTATTGAGGATTGAAGATTGAGGATTGTGGATTGAGGATTGAAAACTGTGAATTGATGATATTCTATTGATGATTGAGGATTGACAACTGATTGTTGAGGACTGAGGGCTGAAGATTGAGGATTCAGGACTGAGGATTCGGGATTGAGGTTTGAGGGCTGAGGATTGAGGATTGAGGATTGAGAATTGAGGATTGAGGAATGAAGATTGAGGATTGGGTATTGCGTATTGAACATTGAGGATAGAGGATTGACGATTGAGGATTGAGGATTGAGGATTGAAGATTGAATATTGATGATTGAAGATTGAGGATTGAGGATTGAGGGTTGTGTATTGAGGACGAGGACTCAGGGTTGAGTATTGATGTTTGAGGTCTGAGGATTGAGGATTGAGGATTGAGAATTGAGGATTGAGGATTGAGGATTGAAGATTGAGGATTGGGTATTGAGGATTGAAGAATGAGGATTGAGGATTGAGGATTGATGATTGAGGATTGAGGATTGAGTATTGAAAATTGAGGATTGATGACTGAGGATTGAGGACTGAGGATTGAGGATTGAGGGTTGAGGATTGAAGATTGATTATTGAGGATTGAAGATTGAGGATTGAGGATTGAGGATTGAGGATTGAGGATTGAGGATTGAAGATTGAGTTTTGAGGATTGAAGATTGAGGATTGTGGATTGAGGATTGAGGATTGAGGACTGAATATTGAGGATTGGGGACTGAGTGTTGAGGGTTGAGTGATGAGAATTGATGTTTGTGGATAGAGTTTGGAAGACTGCAGATTGAGTATTGAGTATTGAAAACTGTGAATTGAGGATATTCTATTGAGGATTTAGGATTGACAACTGATTGTTGAGGACTGAGGGCTGAAGATTGAGGATTCAGGGTTGAGGATTAACTATTGAGGTTTGAGGACTGAGGATTGAGGATTCAGGATTGAGGATTGAGGATTGAGGATTGAGGATTGATGATTGAAGATTGAGGAATGAAGATTGAGGATTGGGTATTGCGTATTGAACATTGAGGATAGAGGATTGACGATTGAGTATTGAGGATTGAGGATTGAGGATTGAGGATTGAAGAATGAGGATTGGGGCTTGAGGATTGAGGATTGAGGATTGAAGATTGAGGATTGAGGATTGAGGATTGAGGATTGAATATTGATGATTGAAGATTGAGGATTGAGGATTGAGGGTTGTGGATTGAGGACGCGGACTGAGGGTTGAGTATTGATGTTTGTGGTCTGAGGATTGAGGATTGAGGATTGAGAATTGAGTGATTGAGGATTGAGGATTGAAGATTGAGGATTGGGTATTGAGAACTGAAGAATGAGGATTGAGGATTGAGGATTGAGGATTGATGATTGAAGATTGAGGATTGATGACTGAGGATTGAGGACTGAGGATTGAGGATTGAGGATTGAGGATTGAAGATTGAGTATTGTGGATTGAATATTGAGGATTGAGGATTGAGGATTGAGGATTGGGTATTGAGGATTGAAGAATGATGATTGAGGATTGAGGATTGAGGATTGACGGTTGTGGATTGAGGACGAGGACTGAGTGTTGAGGATTGAGTGTTGAGAATTGATGTTTGAGGACTGAGATTTGATTATTGAATATTGTGGATTGAGTATTGAACCATGAGAATTCAGGATATTCTATTGAGTATTGACAATTGAGGATTGATGGTTGAGTATTGAGGATTGGTGGTTGAGGGTTTTGTGTTGAATATTGAGGATTGAGGATTGAGGATTGAGGATTGAGGATTGAGTACTGAAGATTGAGGATTGAAGATTGAGGATTGTGGATTGAGGATTGAGGATTGAGGACTGAAGATTGAGGATTGGGGATTGAGTGTTGAGGGTTGAGTGATGAGGATTGATGTTTGTGGATAGAGATTTGAAGACTGCAGATTGAGTATTGAGTATTGAAAACTGTGAATTGATGATATTCTATTGAGGATTGAGGACTGACAACTGACTGTTGAGGACTGAGGGCTGAAGGTTGAGGATTCAGGATTGAGGACTCAGGATTGAGGTTTGAGGACCGAGGATTGAGGATTGAGTATTGAGGATCGAGTATTGAGGAATGAGGATTGAAGATTGAGGATTGGGTACTGCGGATTGAACATTGAGGATTGAGGATTGAGGATTGAGGATTGAGGATTGAGGATTGAGGATTGAAGATTGAATATTGATGATTGAATATTGAGGATTGAGGATTGAGGGTTGTGGATTGAGGACGTGGGCTGAGGGTTGAGTATTGATGTTTGAGGTCTGAGGATTGAGGATTGAGGATTGAGGATTGAGGATTGAGGATTGAGGTTTGATGACTGAGGATTGTGGATTGAGGATTGAGGATTGAGGATTGAGGATAGAGGATTGAAGATTGAGGATTGGGTATTGAGGATTGAAGATTGAGGATTGAGGATTGAGGATTGAGGGTTGAGGATTGAGGATTGAGGATTGAAGATTTAGTATTGAGGATTGAAGGCTGAGAATTGAGGATTTAAGATTGAGTATTGAGGATTGAATATTGAGGATTGAGGATTCAGGATTGAGGATTGAGGATGAGGGCTGAGGCTTGAGGATTGATGTTTGAGTATTGAATCCTGAGAATTCAGGATATTCTATTGAATATTGAGGATTGAGGATTGATGGTCGAGTATTAAGGATTGAGGATTGAGGATTGAGGATTGAGTATTGAAGATTGAGGATTGATGATTGAGGATAGAGGATTGAGGATTGAGGGTTGAGGATTGAGGATTGAAGATTGAGTATTGAGGATTGAAGATTGAGGATTGAGGATTGAGGATTGAGTATTGAGGATTGAGGGTTGAAGATTGAGGATAGGGGACTGAGGATTGAAGGTTGAGGATTGAGGATTGCGGATTGAGGATTGATGATTGAATATTCAGTATTGAGGATTGAAGATTGAGGATTGAGGATTGAGGATTGAACGTTGAGGACTGAGTGTTGAGGGTTGAGTGATGAGAATTGATGTTTGTGGATAGAGGTTGGAAGGTTGCAGATTGAGTATTGAGTATTGAAAACTGTGAATTGAGAATATTCTATTGAGGATTGAGGATTGAAGATTGAGTATTGAGGATTGAAGGTTGAGGATTGAGGATTGAGGATCGAGTATTGAGGAATGAGGATTGAAGATTGAGGATTGGGTATTGCGGATTGAACATTGAGGATTGAGGATTGGGGATTGAGGATTGAGGATTGAGGATAGAAGATTGAATATTGATGATTGAAGATTGAGTATTGAGGATTGAGGGTTGTGGATTGAGAACGAGAACTGAGGGTTGAGTATTGATGCTTGAGGTCTGAGGATGGAGGATTGAGGATTGAGAATTGAGGATTGAGGATTGAGGACTGAAGATTGAGGATTGGGTATTGAGGATTGAGGAATGAGGATTAAGGATGAAGGATTGGGGATTGAGGGTTCAGGGTTGAAGAATGAGGATTGAGGATTGAGAATTGAGGATTGAGGATTGAAGATTGAGTATTGAGGATTCAGGGTTGAGGATTCAGGATTGAGGTTTGAGGACTGAGGATTGAGGATTGAGTATTGAGGATCGAGTATTGAGGAATGAGGATTGAAGATTGAGGATTGGGTACTGCGGATTGAACATTGGGGATTGAGGATTGAGGATGGAGGATTGAGGATTGAGGATTGAAGATTGAATATTGATGATTGAATATTGAGATTTGAGGATTGAGGGTTGTGGATTGAGGTTGAGGACTGAGGGTTGAGTACTGATGTTTGAGGTCTGAGGATTGAGGATTGAGGATTGAGAATTGAGGATTGAGGATTGAAGATTGAGGATTGGGTATTGAGGATTGAAGAATGAGGATTGAGGATTGAGAATTGAGGATCGAGGATTGAATATCGAGTATTGAGGATTGAATATTGAGGATTGAGGAATGAGGATTGAAGAATGAGTAGTGAGGGTTGAGGACTGAGTGTTGAGGATTGAAGATTGAGTATTGAGGATTGAAGATTGAGGATTGAGTATTGAGGATTGAGGATTGAGGATTGAAGAATGAGTATTGAGGATTGAGGATTGAGTATTGAGGATTGAGGATTAATGATTGAGGATTGAGGATTGAGGATTGAGGATTGAGGATTGAAGATTGAGTATTGAGGATTGAAGATAGAGGATTGATGATTGTGGATTGAGGTTTGAGGACTGAGGATTGAGGATTGAGGATTGAGGATTGAGGATTGAGGCTAGAGGATTGAAGATTGAGGATTGGGTATTGCAGATTGAACATTGAGGTTTGAGGATTGGGGATTGAGGATTGAGGATTGAGGATAGAAGATTGAATATTGATGATTGAAGATTGAGTATTGAGGATTGAGGGTTGTGGATTGAGAACGAGGACTGAGGGTTGAGTATTGATGCTTGAGGTCTGAGGATGGAGGTTTGAGGATTGAGAATTGAGGATTGAGGATTGAGGACTGTAGATTGAGGATTGGGTATTGAGGATTGAGGAATGAGGATTAAGGATGGAGGATTGGGGATTGAGGATTCAGGGTTGAAGAATGAGGATTGAGGATTGAGGATTGAGGATTGAGGATTGAGGATTGAGGATTGAAGATTGAGTATTGAGGGTTGAAGGTTGAGGATTGAGGATTGAGGATTGAGTATTGAGGATTGAGGATTGAAGATTGAGGTTTGGGGACTGAGGATTGAGGATTTAGGATTGAAGATTCAATATTGAGGATTGAGGATTGAGAATTGAGGATTGAGGATTGAACGTTGAGTACTGAGTGTTGAGGGTTGAGTGATGAGAATTGATGTTTGTGGATAGAGGCTGGAAGGATGCAGATTGAGTATTGAGTATTGAAAACTGTGAATTGAGGATATTCTATTGAGGATTGATGATTGACGACCCATTGTTGAGGACTGAGGGCTGAAGATTGAGGATTCAGGATTGAGGATTCAGGATTGAGGTTTGAGGACTGAGGATTTAGGACTGAGGATTGAGGATTGAGGATTGAAGATTGAAGATTGAGTATTGAGGATTGAATATTGAGGATTGAGGATTGAGGATTGTGGATTGAAGATAAGGGCTGAGGGTTGAGTATTGATGTTTGAGTATTGAATACTGAGAATTCAAGATATTCTGTTGAGTATTGAGAATTGAGGATTGATGGTTGAGTATTGAGGATTGAGGATTGAGGATTGAGGATTGAGAATTGAAGATTGAGGATCGATGATTGAGGATTGAGGATTGAGGATTGAGGATTGAGGATTGAGGATTGAAGGTTGAGTATTGAGGATTGAATATTGAGGATTGAGGATTGAGGATTGAGCATTGAGGATTGTACATTGACGACTGGGGATTGAGGATTGAAGATTGAGTATTGAGGATTGAAGACTGACGATTGAGGATTGAGGATTGAGGATTGATGATTGAGGATTGAGGATTGAAGATTGAGTATTGAGGATTGAACATTGAGGATTGTGGATTGAGGATTGAAAACTGTGAATTGATGATATTCTATTGAGGATTGAGGATTGACAACTGATTGTTGAGGACTGAGGGCTGAAGATTGAGGATTCAGGACTGAGGATTCGGGATTGAGGTTTGAGGACTGAGGATTGAGGATTGAGGACTGAGGATTGAGGATTGAGAATTGAGGATTGAGGATTGAAGATTGAGGATTGGGTATTGCGTATTGAACATTGAGGATAGAGGATTCACGATTGAGGATTGAGGATTGAGGATTGAAGAATGAGGATTGAGGATTGACGAATGAGGATTGAGGATTGAAGATTGAGAATTGAGTATTGAAGGTTGAGGATTGAGGATTGAGGATTGAGGATTGAGGATTGAAGATTGAGTATTGAGGATTGAATATTGAGGATTGAAGATTGAGGATTGAGGATTGAGGATTGGGTATTGAGTATTGAAGAATGAGGATTGAGGATTGAGGATTGAGGATTGAGGATTGATGATTGAGTATTGAGGATTGAAGATTGAGGATTGAGGATTGAGGATTGAAGAATGAGGATTGAGGATTGAGGATTGAGGATTGAGGATTGAAGATTGAGAATTGAGGATTGAAGGTTGAGTATTGAGGATTGAGTATTGAGGATTGAGGATTGAGGATTGAGGATTAAAGATTGAGTATTGAGGATTGAAGATTGAGGATTGTGGATTGGGGATTGAGAATTGAGGATTGAGGATGAGGGCTGAAGATTGAGTATTGGTTATTGAAGATCGAGGATTTAGGATTGAGGATTGAGAATTCAGGTTTGAGGATTGAGGACTGAGGATTTCGGATTGAGGATTGTGGTGTGAGGATTGACGTTTGAAGATTGAGGATTGAGGATTGAGGATTGAGGATTGAGGATTGAGGATTGAAGGTTGAGTATTGAGGATTGAAGATTGAGGATTGAGAATTGAGGATTGACGATTGAGGATTGAAGATTGAGGATTGGGTATTGAGGATTGCCGAATGAGGATTGAGGATTGAGGATTGATGATTGAGGATTGAGGATTGAGTATTGAAGATTGAGGATTGATGACTGAGGATTGAGGACTCAGGGTTGAGGATTGAGGATTGAGGATTGAAGATTGAGTATTGAGGATTGAATATTGAAGATTGAGGATTGGGTATTGCGGATTGAACATTGAGGATTGAATATTGAGGACTGAGGATTGAGGATTGAGGATTGAGGATTGAACATTGACGACTGGGGATTGAGGATTGAATATTGAGTATTGAGGATTGAAGAATGACGATTGAGGATTGAGGATTGAGGATTGATGATTGAGGATTGAGGATTGAAGATTGAGTATTGAGGATTGCAGATTGAGGATTGTGGATTGAGGATTGAAAACTGTGAATTGATGATATTCTATTGAGGATTGAGGATTGACAACTGATTGTTGAGGACTGAGGGCTGAAGATTGAGGATTCAGGACTGAGGATTCGGGATTGAGGTTTGAGGACTGAGAACTGAGGATTGAGGATTGAGAATTGAGGATTGAGTATTGTGGATTGAGGACTGAGGGTTGAGGACTGAAGATTGAGGATTAGGGACTGAGTGTTGATGGCTGACTGATGAGAATTGATGTTTGTGGATAGAGATTTGAAGATTGCAGATTGAGTACTGAGTATTGATAACTGTGAATTGAGGATATTCTATTGAGGATTTAGGATTGACAACTGATTGTTGAGGACTGAGGGCTGAAAATTGAGGATTCAGGGTTGAGGATTATGTATTGAGGTTTGACGACTGAGGATTGAGGATTGAGGATTGAGGATTGAGGATTGAGGATGAGGGCTGAGGTTTGAGGATTGATGATTGTGTATTGAATCCTGAGAATTCAGGATATGCTATTGAGTATTGAGAATTGAGAATTGATGGTTGAGTATTGAGGATTGAGGATTGAGGATTGAGGATTGAGTATTGAAGATTGAGGATTGGGTATTGCGGATTGAACATTGAGGATTGAGGATTGAGGATTGAGGAATGAGCATTGATGATTGAAGATTGAATATTGATGATTGAAGGTTGAGTATTGAGGATTGAGTGTTGTGGATTGAGGACGAGGACTGAGGATTGAGGATTGAGGATTGAGGATTGAGTATTGAAGATTGAGGATTGATGATTGAGAATTGAGGATTGAGGATTGAGGATTGAGGATTGAGGATTGAAGGTTGAGTATTGAGGATTGAATATTGAGGATTGAGGATTGAGGATTGAGCATTGAGGATTGAACATTGACGACTGGGGATTGAGGATTGAAGATTGAGTATTGAGGATTGAAGACTGACGATTGAGGATTGAGGATTGAGGATTGATGATTGAGGATTGAGGATTGAAGATTGAGTATTGAGGATTGAAGATTGAGGATTGTGGATTGAGGATTGAAAACTGTGAATTGATGATATTCTATTGATGATTGAGGATTGACAACTGATTGTTGAGGACTGAGGGCTGAAGATTGAGGATTCAGGACTGAGGATTCGGGATTGAGGTTTGAGGGCTGAGGATTGAGGATTGAGGATTGAGAATTGAGGATTGAGGAATGAAGATTCAGGATTGGGTATTGCGTATTGAACATTGAGGATAGAGGATTGACGATTGAGGATTGAGGATTGAGGATTGAAGATTGAATATTGATGATTGAAGATTGAGGATTGAGGATTGAGGGTTGTGGATTGAGGACGAGGACTGAGGGTTGAGTATTGATGTTTGAGGTCTGAGGATTGAGGATTGAGGATTGAGAATTGAGGATTGAGGATTGAGGATTGAAGATTGAGGATTGGGTATTGAGGATTGAAGAATGAGGATTGAGGATTGAGGATTGATGATTGAGGATTGATGATTGAGTATTGAAAATTGAGGATTGATGACTGAGGATTGAGGACTGAGGATTGAGGATTGAGGGTTGAGGATTGAAGATTGATTATTGAGGATTGAAGATTGAGGATTGAGGATTGAGGATTGAGGATTGAGGATTGAAGATTGAGTTTTGAGGATTGAAGATTGAGGATTGTGGATTGAGGATTGAGGATTGAGGACTGAATATTGAGGATTGGGGACTGAGTGTTGAGGGTTGAGTGATGAGAATTGATGTTCGTGGATAGAGTTTGGAAGATTGCAGATTGAGTATTGAGTATTGAAAACTGTGAATTGAGGATATTCTATTGAGGATTTAGAATTGACAACTGATTGTTGAGGACTGTGGGCTGAAGATTGAGGATTCAGGGTTGAGGATTAAGTATTGAGGTTTGACTACTGAGGATTGAGGATTGAGGATTGAGGATTGAGGATTGAGGATTGAGGATTGAGGATTGATGATTGAAGATTGAGGATTGGGGACTGAGTGTTGAGGGCTGACTGATGAGAATTGATGTCTGTGGATAGAGATTTGAAGATTGCAGATTGAGTATTGAGTATTGAAAACTGTGAATTGATGATATTCAATTGAGGATTGAGGCTTGGCAACTGATTGTTGAGGACTGAGGGCTGAAGATTGAGGATTGAGGATTGAGGATTCAGGATTGAGGTTTGAGGACTGAGGACTGAGGATTGAGGATTGAGGATTGAGGATTGAGGATTGGGGATTAAGGATTGAAGATTGAGGATTGGGTATTGCGGATTGAACATTGAGGATTGAGGATTGAGGATGGAGGATTGCGGATTGAGGATTGAAGGTTGAATATTGATGATTGAATATTGAGGATTGAGGATTGAGTGTTGTGGATTGAGGACGAGGACTGAGGGTTGAGTAATGTTGTTTGATGTCTGAGGATTGAGGATTGAGGATTGAGAATTGAAGATTGAGGAATGAAGATTGAGGATTGGGTATTGCGTATGGAACATTGAGGATAGAGGATTGACTATTGAGGATTGAGGATTGAGGATTGAAGATTGAATATTGATGATTGAAGATTGAGGATTGAGGATTGAGGGTTGTGGATAGAGGACGAGGACTGAGGGTTGAGTATTGATGTCTGAGGTCTGAGGATTGAGGATTGAGGATTGAGAATTGAGGGTTGAGGATTGAGGATTGAAGATTGAGGATTGGGTATTGAGGATTGAAGAATAAGGATTGAGGATTGAGGATAGATGATTGAGGATTGAGGGTTGAGTATTGAAGATTGAGGATTGATGACTGAGGATTGAGGACTGAGGGTTGAGGATAGAGGATTGAGAATTGAAGGTTGAGTATTGAGGATTGAATATTGAGGATTGAGGATTGAGGATTGAGGATTGAGGATGAGGGCTGAGGTTTGAGGATTGATGTTTGTGTATTGAATCCTGAGAATTCAGGATATTCTATTGAGTATTGAGAATTGAGAATTGATGGTTGAGTATTGAGGATTGAGGATTGAGGATTGAGGATTGAGTATTGAAGATTGAGGATTGGGTATTGCGGATTGAACATTGATGATTGAGGATTGAGGATTGAGGAATGAGCATTGGGGATTGAAGATTGAATATTGATGATTGAAGATTGAGGATTGAGGATTGAGGGTTGTGGATTGAGGACGAGGACTGAGGATTGAGGATTGAGGATTGAGGATTGAGAATCGAAGATTGAGGATTGATGATTGAGAATTGAGGATTGAGGATTGAGGATTGAGGATTGAGGATTGAAGGTTGAGTATTGAGGATTGAATATTGAGGATTGAGGATTGAGGATTGAGCATTGAGGATTGAACATTGACGACTGGGGATTGAGGATTGAAGATTGAGTATTGAGGATTGAAGAATGACGATTGAGGATTGAGGATTGAGGATTGATGATTGAGGATTGAGGATTGAAGATTGAGTATTGAGGATTGAAGATTGAGGATTGTGGATTGAGGATTGAAAACTGTGAATTGATGATATTCTATTGAGGATTGAGGATTGACAACTGATTGTTGAGGACTGAGGGCTGAAGATTGAGGATTCAGGACTGAGGATTCGGGATTGTGGTTTGAGGGCTGAGGATTGAGGATTGAGGATTGAGAATTGAGGATTGAGGAATGAAGATTGAAGATTGGGTATTGCGTATTGAACATTGAGGATAGAGGATTGACGATTGAGGATTGAGGATTGAGGATTGAAGATTGAATATTGATGATTGAAGATTGAGGACTGAGGATTGAGGGTTGTGGATTGAGGACGAGGACTGAGGGTTGAGTATTGATGTTTGAGGTCTGAGGATTGAGGATTGAGGATTGAGTATTGAAGATTGAGGATTGGTGACTGAGGTTTGAGGACTGAGGATTGAGGATTGAGTGTTGAGGATTGAAGATTGAGTATTGAGGATTGAAGATTGAGGATTGAGGATTGAGGATTGAGGATTGAGGATTGAAGATTGAGTTTTGAGGATTGAAGATTGAGGATTGTGGATTGAGGTTTGAGGATTGAGGACTGAATATTGAGGATTGGGGACTGAGTGTTGAGGGTTGAGTGATGAGAATTGATGTTTGTGGATAGAGTTTGGAAGACTGCAGATTGAGTATTGAGTATTGAAAACTGTGAATTGAGGATATTCTATTGAGGATTTAGGATTGACAACTGATTGTTGAGGACTGAGGGCTGAAGATTGAGGATTCAGGGTTGAGGATTAAGTATTGAGGTTTGAGGACTGAGGATTGAGGATTGAGGATTGAGGATTGAGGATTGAGGATTGAGGATTGAGGATTGAGGATTGCGGATTGAAGATTGAGGATTGGGTATTGCGGATTGGACAATGAGGATTGAATATTGAGGATTGAGGATTGATGGTTGTGGATTGAGGACGAGGACTGAGGGTTGAGTATTGATGTTTTAGGTCAGAGGATAGAGGATTGAGGATTGAGGATTGAAGGTTGATGATTGGGTATTGAGGATTGAAGAATGAGGATTGAGGATTGAGGATTGAGGATTGAAGATTGAGGACTGATGGTTGAGGATTGAGTGTTCACCATTTATGTCTGGGGATTGAGGTTTGATTATTGAATATTGCGGATTGAGTATTGAATTCTGAGAATTCAGGATATTCTGTTGAGTATTGAGAATTGAGGTTTGATGGTTGAGTATTGAGGATTGATTGCTGAGAATTGTGTTTTGAATATTGAGGATTGGGGATTGAGGATTGATTATTGCAGATTGGGGACTGAGGGTTGAGCATTGAGTGTTGAGAATTGATGTTTGGGTATTGAGATTTGATGACTGAGTATTGTGGATTGAATATTGAAACCTGAGAATTCAGGATATTCTATTAAGTATTGAGAACTGAGGATTGATGATTGAGTATTGAGTAATGATGGTTGAGGGCAGTGCGATGAATAATGAGGATTGAAGATTGAGGATTGAGGATCGAGGATGAGGGCTGAGGGTTGAGGATTGAGGTTTGAGGACTGAGAACTGAGGATTGAGGTTTGAGAATTGAGGATTGAGGATTGTGGATTGAGGATTGAGGATTGAGGACTGAAGATTGAAGATTGGGGACTGAGTGTTGAGGGCTGACTGATGAGAATTGATGTCTGTGGATAGAGATTTGAAGATTGCAGATTGAGTATTGAGTATTGAAAACTGTGAATTGATGATATTCAATTGAGGATTGAGATTTGGCAACTGATTGTTGAGGACTGAGGGCTGAAGGTTGAGGATTCAGGATTGAGGATTCAGGATTGAGGTTTGAGGACTGAGGATTGAGGATTGAGGATTGAGGATTGAGGATTGAGGACTGAGGATTGAGGATTGAAGACTGAGGATTGGGTATTGCGGATTGAACATTGAGGATTGAGGATTGAGGATGGAGGATTGCGGATTGAGGATTGAAGGTTGAATATTGATGATTGAATATTGAGGATTGAGGATTGAGTGTTGTGGATTGAGGACGAGGACTGAGGGTTGAGTAATGTTGTTTGATGTCTGAGGATTGAGGATTGAGGATTGAGAATTGAAGATTGAGGAATGAAGATTGAGGATTGGGTATTGCGTATGGAACATTGAGGATAGAGGATTGACTATTGAGGATTGAGGATTGAGGATTGAAGATTGAATATTGATGATTGAAGATTGAGGATTGAGGTTTGAGGGTTGTGGATAGAGGACGAGGACTGAGGGTTGAGTATTGATGTCTGAGGTCTGAGGATTGAGGATTGAGGATTGAGAATTGAGGGTTGAGGATTGAGGATTGAAGATTGAGGATTGGGTATTGAGGATTGAAGAATAAGGATTGAGGATTGAGGATTGATGATTGAGGATTGAGGGTTGAGTATTGAAGATTGAGGATTGATGACTGAGGATTGAGGACTGAGGGTTGAGGATTGAGGATTGAGAATTGAAGGTTGAGTATTGAGGATTGAATATTGAGGATTGAGGATTGAGGATTGAGGATTGAGGATGAGGGCTGAGGTTTGAGGATTGATGTTTGTGTATTGAATCCTGAGAATTCAGGATATTCTATTGAGTATTGAGAATTGAGAATTGATGGTTGAGTATTGAGGATTGAGGATTGAGGATTGAGGATTGAGTATTGAAGATTGAGGATTGGGTATTGCGGATTGAACATTGAGGATTGAGGATTGAGGATTGAGGAATGAGCATTGGGGATTGAAGATTGAATATTGATGATTGAAGATTGAGGATTGAGGATTGAGGGTTGTGGATTGAGGACGAGGACTGAGGATTGAGGATTGAGGATTGAGGATTGAGAATCGAAGATTGAGGATTGATGATTGAGAATTGAGGATTGAGGATTGAGGATTGAGGATTGAGGATTGAGGATTGAAGGTTGAGTATTGAGGATTGAATATTGAGGATTGAGGATTGAGGATTGAGCATTGAGGATTGAACGTTGACGACTGGGGATTGAGGATTGAAGATTGAGTATTGAGGATTGAAGAATGACGATTGAGGATTGAGGATTGAGGATTGATGATTGAGGATTGAGGATTGAAGATTGAGTATTGAGGATTGAAGATTGAGGATTGTGGATTGAGGATTGAAAACTGTGAATTGATGATATTCTATTGAGGATTGAGGATTGACGACTGATTGTTGAGGACTGAGGGCTGAAGATTGAGGATTCAGGATTGAGGATACAGGATTGAGGTTTGAGGACTGAGGATTGAGGATTGAGGATTGAGGATTGAGGATTGAGGATTGAGGATTGAGGATTGCGGATTGAAGATTGAGGATTGGGTATTGCGGATTGGACAATGAGGATTGAATATTGAGGATTGAGGATTGAGGGTTGTGGATTGAGGACGAGGACTGAGGGTTGAGTATTGATGTTTTAGGTCAGAGGATAGAGGATTGAGGATTGAGAATTGAGGATTGAGGATTGAGGATTGAAGGTTGATGATTGGGTATTGAGGATTGAAGAATGAGGATTGAGGATTGAGGATTGAGGATTGAGGATTGAAGATTGATTATTGAGGATTGAAGATTGAGGATTGAGGATTGAGGATTGAAGAATGAGGATTGAGGATTGAGGATTGAGTATTGACTCTTGAGGATTGAGGATTGAGGATTGAGTATTGAGTCTTGAGGGTTGAGGATTGAGGATTGAGGATTGAAGATTGAGGACTGATGGTTGAGGATTGAGTGTTCACCATTTATGTTTGGGGATTGAGGTTTGATTATTGAATATTGCGGATTAAGTATTGAATTCTGAGAATTCAGGATATTCTGTTGAGTATTGAGAATTGAGGTTTGATGGTTGAGTATTGAGGATTGATTGCTGAGAATTGTGTTTTGAATATTGAGGATTGGGGATTGAGGATTGATTATTGCAGATTGGGGACTGAGGGTTGAGCATTGAGTGTTGAGAATTGATGTTTGAGTATTGAGATTTGATGACTGAGTATTGTGGATTGAATATTGAAACCTGAGAATTCAGGATATTCTATTAAGTATTGAGAACTGAGGATTGATGATTGAGTATTGAGTAATGATGGTTGAGGGCAGTGCGATGAATAATGAGGATTGAAGATTGAGGATTGAGGATCGAGGATGAGGGCTGAGGGTTGAGGATTGAGGTTTGAGGACTGAGAACTGAGGATTGAGGATTGAGAATTGAGGATTGAGGATTGTGGATTGAGGATTGAGGATTGAGGACTGAAGATTGAGGATTGGGGACTGAGTGTTGAGGGCTGACTGATGAGAATTGATGTCTGTGGATAGAGATTTGAAGATTGCAGATTGAGTATTGAGTATTGAAAACTGTGAATTGATGATATTCAATTGAGGATTGAGGTTTGGCAGCTGATTGTTGAGGACTGAGGGCTGAAGGTTGAGGATTCAGGATTGAGGATTCAGGATTGAGGTTTGAGGACTGAGGATTGAGGATTGAGGATTGAGGATTGAGGATTGAGGACTGAGGATTGAGGATTGAAGACTGAGGATTGGGTATTGCGGATTGAACATTGAGGATTGAGGATTGAGGATTGAGGATTGAGGTTTGAGGATTGAAGATTGAGTATTGAGGATTGAAAATTGAGGATCGAGGATTGAGGATTGAGGATTGAGGATTGAGGATTGAGAATTGAAGATTAAGTATTGAGGATTGAATATTGAGGATTGAGGATTGAAGATTGAGTATTGAGGATTGAATATTGAGGATTGAGGATTCAGGATTGAGGATTGAGGATGAGGGCTGAGGCTTGAGGATTGATGCTTGAGTATTGAATCCTGAGAATTCATGATATTCTATTGAGTATTGAGAATTGAGGATTGATGGTTGAGTATTGAGGATTGAGGATTGAGGATTGAGGATTGAGGATTGAGTATTGAACATTGAGGATTGATGATTGAGGATAGAGGATTGAGGATTAAAGGATTGAGGATTGAGGATTGAAGATTGAGTATTGAGGATTGAAGGTTGAGGATTGAGGATTGAGGATTGAGTATTGAGGGTTGAGGATTGAAGATTGAGGATTGGGGACTGAGGATTGAAGATTGAGGATTGAGGATTGAGGATTGAGGATTGAGGATTGAGGATTGAAGATTCAGTATTGAGGATTGAATATTGAGAATTGAGTATTGAGGATTGAACGTTGAGGACTGAGTCTTGAGGGTTGAGTGATGAGAATTGATGTTTGTGGAAAGAGCTTGGAATGTTGCAGATTGAGTATTGAGTATTGAAAACTGTGAATTGAGGATATTCTATTGAGGATTGAGGATTGACAACCCATTGTTGAGGACTGAGGGCTGAAGATTGAGGATTCAGGATTGAGGATTCAGGATTGAGGTTTGAGGACTGAGGATTTAGGATTGAGGATTGAGGATTGAGGATTGAAGGTTGAGTATTGAGGATTGAATATTGACGATTGAGGATTGAGGATTGAGCATTGAGGATTGAACATTGACGACTGGGGATTGAGGATTGAAGATTGAGTATTGAGGATTGAAGACTGACGATTGAGGATTGAGGATTGAGGATTGATGATTGAGGATTGAGGATTGAAGATTGAGTATTGAGGATTGAAGATTGAGGATTGTGGATTGAGGATTGAAAACTGTGAATTGATGATATTCTATTGATGATTGAGGATTGACAACTGATTGTTGAGTACTGAGGGCTGAAGATTGAGGATTCAGGACTGAGGATTCGGGATTGAGGTTTGAGGGCTGAGGATTGAGGATTGAGTATTGAGAATTGAGGATTGAGGAATGAAGATTGAGGATTGGGTATTGCGTATTGAACATTGAGGATAGAGGATTGACGATTGAGGATTGAGGATTGAGGATTGAAGATTGAATATTGATGATTGAAGATTGAGGATTGAGGATTGAGGGTTGTGGATTGAGGACGAGGACTGAGGGTTGAGTATTGATGTTTGAGGTCTGAGGATTGAGGATTGAGGATTGAGAATTGAGGATTGAGGATTGAGGATTGAAGATTGAGGATTGGGTATTGAGGATTGAAGAATGAGGATTGAGGATTGAGGATTGATGATTGAGGATTGAGGATTGAGTATTGAAAATTGATTATTGATGACTGAGGATTGAGGACTGAGGATTGAGGATTGAGGGTTGAGGATTGAAGATTGATTATTGAGGATTGAAGATTGAGGATTGAGGATTGAGGATTGAGGATTGAGGGTTGAAGATTGAGTTTTGAGGATTGAAGATTGAGGATTGTGGATTGAGGATTGAGGATTGAGGACTGAATATTGAGGATTGGGGACTGAGTGTTGAGGGTTGAGTGATGAGAATTGATGTTCGTGGATAGAGTTTGGAAGATTGCAGATTGAGTATTGAGTATTGAAAACTGTGAATTGAGGATATTCTATTTAGGATTTAGAATTGACAACTGATTGTTGAGGACTGAGGGCTGAAGATTGAGGATTCAGGGTTGAGGATTAAGTATTGAGGTTTGAGGACTGAGGATTGAGGATTGAGGATTGAGGATTGAGGATTGAGGATTGAGGATTGAGAATTGAGGATTGAGCATTGAAGAATGAGGATTGAGGATTGAGGATTAAGGATTGAGGTTTGAAGATTGAAAAATTGAGGATTGAAGATTGACGGTTGAGGATTGAGGATTGAGGATTGAGGATTGAGGATTGAGGATTGAAGATTGAGTATTGAGGATTGAAGATTGAGTATTGAGGATTGAAGATTGAGAATTGAGGATTGAAGACTGACGATTGAGGATTGAGGATTGAGGATTGAGGATTGGGGATTGAGAATTGAGGATTGAGTATGAGGACTGAAGATTGAGTATTGGTGAGTGAAGATCGAGGATTTAGGATTGAGGATTGAGGATTCAGGTTTGAGGATTGAGGACTGAGGATTGAGGATTGAGGATTGTGGAGTGAGGATTGACGTTTGAAGATTGAGGATTGAGGATTGAGGATTGAAAATTGAGTATTGAGTATTGAAGATTGAGGATTGAGGATTGAGCATTGAGGATTGAACATTGACGACTGGGGATTGAGGATTGAAGATTGAGTATTGAGGAGTGAAGACTGACGATTGAGGATTGAGGATTGAGGATTGAGGATTGAGGATTGAAGGTTGAGTATTGAGGATTGAATATTGAGGATTGAGGATTGAGGATTGAGCATTGAGGATTGAACATTGACGACTGGGGATTGAGGATTGAAGATTGAGTATTGAGGATTGAAGACTGACGATTGAGGATTGAGGATTGAGGATTGAGGATTGAGGATTGAAGGTTGAGTATTGAGGATTGAATATTGAGGATTGAGGATTGAGGATTGAGCATTGAGGATTGAACATTGGCGACTGGGGATTGAGGATTGAAGATTGAGTATTGAGGATTGAAGACTGACGATTGAGGATTGAGGATTGAGGATTGATGATTGAGGATTGAGGATTGAAGATTGAGTATTGAGGATTGAAGGTTGAGGATTGTGGATTGAGGATTGAAAACTGTGAATTGATGATATTCTATTGATGATTGAGGATTGACAACTGATTGTTGAGGACTGAGGGCTGAAGATTGAGGATTCAGGACTGTGGATTCGGGATTGAGGTTTGAGGGCTGAGGATTGAGGATTGTGGATTGAGAATTGAGGATTGAGGAATGAAGATTGAGGATTGGGTATTGCGTATTGAACATTGAGGATAGAGGATTGACGATTGAGGATTGAGGATTGAGGATTGAAGATTGAATATTGATGATTGAAGATTGAGGATTGAGGATTGAGGGTTGTGGATTGAGGACGAGGACTGAGGGTTGAGTATTGATGTTTGAGGTCTGAGGATTGAGGATTGAGGATTGAGAATTGAGGATTGAGGATTGAGGATTGAAGATTGAGGATTGGGTATTGAGGATTGAAGAATGAGGATTGAGGATTGAGGATTGATGATTGAGGATTGAGGATTGAGTATTGAAAATTGAGGATTGATGACTGAGGATTGAGGACTGAGGATTGAGGATTGAGGGTTGAGGATTGAAGATTGATTATTGAGGATTGAAGATTGAGGATTGAGGATTGAGGATTGAGGATTGAGGATTGAAGATTGAGTTTTGAGGATTGAAGATTGAGGATTGTGGATTGAGGATTGAGGATTGAGGACTGAATATTGAGGATTGGGGACTGAGTGTTGAGGGTTGAGTGATGAGAATTGATGTTCGTGGATAGAGTTTGGAAGATTGCAGATTGGGTATTGAGTACTGAAAACTGTGAATTGAGGATATTCTATTGAGGATTTAGAATTGACAACTGATTGTTGAGGACTGTGGGCTGAAGATTGAGGATTCAGGGTTGAGGATTAAGTATTGAGGTTTGAGGACTGAGGATTGAGGATTGAGGATTGAGGATTGAGGATTGAGGATTGTGGATTGATGATTGAAAATTGAGGATTGGGTATTGCGGATTGAACATTGAGGATTGAGGATTGAGGATTGAGGAACGAGCATTGAGGATTGAAGATTGAATATTGACAATTGAATATTGACAATTGAAGATTGAGGATTGAGGATTGAGGGTTGTGGATTGGGAACGAGGACTGAGGATAGAGGATTGAGGATTGAGGATTGAGGATTGAGGATTGAAGGTTGAGTATTGAGGATTGAATATTGAGGATTGAGGATTGAGGATTGAGCATTAAGGATTGAACATTGACGACTGGGGATTGAGGATTGAAGATTGAGTATTGAGGATTGAAGACTGACGATTGAGGATTGAGGATTGAGGATTGATGATTGAGGATTGAGGATTGAAGATTGAGTATTGAGGATTGAAAATTGAGGATTGTAGATTGAGGATTGAAAACTGTGAATTGAGGATATTCCATTGAGGGTTCTGGATTGACAATTGATCGTTGAGGACTGAGGGATGAAGATTGAGGATTCAGTGTTGAGGATTCGGGATTGAGGTTTGAGGACTGAGGATTGAAGGTTGAGGATTGAGGATTGATTATTGACTCTATAGGATTGAGGATAGAGGATTGAGGATTGAAGATTGAGGACTGATGGTTGAGGATTGAGTGATCACCATTTATGTTTGAGAATTGAGGTTTGATTATTGAATATTGCGGATTGAGTATTGAATCCTGAGAATTCAGGATATTCTATTGAGTATTGAGAATTGAGGTTTGATGGTTGAGTATTGAGGATTGATTGCTGAGAATTGTGTGTTGAATATTGAGGATTGGGGATTGAGGATTGATTATTGAAGATTGGGGACTGATGGTTGACCATTGAGTGTTGAGAATTGATGTTTGAGGATTGAGATTCGATGATTGAGTATTGTGGATTGAATATTGAAACCTGAGAATTCAGGATATTCTATTAAGTATTGAGAATTGAGTATTGATGATTGAGTATTGAGTAATGATGGTTGAGAGCAGTGCGATGAATAATGAGGATTGAGGATTGAGAATTGAGGATCGAGGATGAGGGCTGAGGGTTGAGGATTGAGGTTTGAGGACTGAGAACTGAGGATTGAGGATTGAGAATTGAGGATTGAGTATTGTGGATTGAGGATTGAGGATTGAGGACTGAAGATTGAGGATTAGGGACTGAGTGTTGATGGCTGACTGATGAGAATTGATGCTTGTGGATAGAGATTTGAAGATTGCAGATTGAGTACTGAGTATTGATAACTGTGAATTGATGATATTCAATTGAGGATTGAGGATTGACAACCCATTGTTGAGGACTGAGGGCTGAAGATTGAGGATTCAGGATTGAGGATTCAGGATTGAGGTCTGAGGACTGAGGATTTAGGATTGAGGATTGAGGACTGAGTATTGAAGATTGAAGATTGAGTATTGAGGATTGAATATTGAGGATTGAGGATTGAGGATTGAGGATTGAGGATTGTGGATGAGGGCTGAGGGTTGAGGATTGATGTTTGAGTATTGAATACTGAGAATTCAGGATATTCTGTTGAGTATTGAGAATTGAGGACTGATGGTTGAGTATTGAGGATTGAGGATTGAGGATTGAGGATTGAGGATTGAGTATTGAAGATTGAGGATTGATGATTGAGGATTGAGGATTGAGGATTGAGGATTGAGGATTGAGGATTGAAGGTTGACTATTGAGGATTGAAGGTTGAGGATTGAGGATTGAGGATTGAGGATTGAGGATTCAACATTGGCGACTGGGGATTGAGGATTGAATATTGAGTATTGAGGATTGAAGACTGACGATTGAGGATTGAGGATTGAGGATTGATGATTGAGGATTGAGGATTGAAGATTGAGTATTGAGGATTGAAGATTGAGGATTGTGGATTGAGGATTGAAAACTGTGAATTGATGATATTCTATTGAGGATTGAGGATTGACAACTGATTGTTGAGGACTGAGGGCTGAAGATTGAGGATTCAGGATTGAGGATTCAGGATTGAGGTTTGAGGACTGAGGATTGAGGATTGAGGATTGAGGATTGAGGATTGAGGATTGAGGATTGAGGATTGCGGATTGAAGATTGAGGATTGGGTATTGCGGATTGGACAATGAGGATTGAATATTGAGGATTGAGTATTGAGGGTTGTGGATTGAGGACGAGGACTGAGGGTTGAGTATTGATGTTTTAGGTCAGAGGATAGAGGATTGAGGATTGAGGATTGAAGGTTGATGATTGGGTATTGAGGATTGAAGAATGAGGATTGAGGATTGAGTATTGAGGATTGAAGATTGAGGACTGATGGTTGAGGATTGAGTGTTCACCATTTATGTCTGGGGATTGAGGTTTGATTATTGAATATTGCGGATTGAGTATTGAATTCTGAGAATTCAGGATATTCTGTTGAGTATTGAGAATTGAGGTTTGATGGTTGAGTATTGAGGATTGATTGCTGAGAATTGTGTTTTGAATATTGAGGATTGGGGTTGAGGATTGATTATTGCAGATTGGGGACTGAGGGTTGAGCATTGAGTGTTGAGAATTGATGTTTGAGTATTGAGATTTGATGACTGAGTATTGTGGATTGAATATTGAAACCTGAGAATTCAGGATATTCTATTAAGTATTGAGAACTGAGGATTGATGATTGAGTATTGAGTAATGATGGTTGAGGGCAGTGCGATGAATAATGAGGATTGAAGATTGAGGATTGAGGATCGAGGATGAGGGCTGAGGGTTGAGGATTGAGGTTTGATGTTTGTGTATTGAATCCTGAGAATTCAGGATATTCTATTGAGTATTGAGAATTGAGAATTGATGGTTGAGTATTGAGGATTGAGGATTGAGGATTGAGGATTGAGTATTGAAGATTGAGGATTGGGTATTGCGGATTGAACATTGATGATTGAGGATTGAGGATTGAGGAATGAGCATTGGGGATTGAAGATTGAATATTGATGATTGAAGATTGAGGATTGAGGATTGAGGGTTGTGGATTGAGGACGAGGACTGAGGATTGAGGATTGAGGATTGAGGATTGAGAATCGAAGATTGAGGATTGATGATTGAGAATTGAGGATTGAGGATTGAGGATTGAGGATTGAGGATTGAAGGTTGAGTATTGAGGATTGAATATTGAGGATTGAGGATTGAGGATTGAGCATTGAGGATTGAACATTGACGACTGGGGATTGAGGATTGAAGATTGAGTATTGAGGATTGAAGAATGACGATTGAGGATTGAGGATTGAGGATTGATGATTGAGGATTGAGGATTGAAGATTGAGTATTGAGGATTGAAGATTGAGGATTGTGGATTGAGGATTGAAAACTGTGAATTGATGATATTCTATTGAGGATTGAGGATTGACAACTGATTGTTGAGGACTGAGGGCTGAAGATTGAGGATTCAGGACTGAGGATTCGGGATTGTGGTTTGAGGGCTGAGGATTGAGGATTGAGGATTGAGAATTGAGGATTGAGGAATGAAGATTGAGGATTGGGTATTGCGTATTGAAAATTGAGGATAGAGGATTGACGATTGAGGATTGAGGATTGAGGATTGAAGATTGAATATTGATGATTGAATATTGAGGACTGAGGATTGAGGGTTGTGGATTGAGGACGAGGACTGAGGGTTGAGTATTGATGTTTGAGGTCTGAGGATTGAGGATTGAGGATTGAGTATTGAAGATTGAGGATTGATGACTGAGGTTTGAGGACTGAGGATTGAGGATTGAGTGTTGAGGATTGAAGATTGAGTATTGAGGATTGAAGATTGAGGATTGAGGATTGAGGATTGAGGATTGAGGATTGAAGATTGAGTTTTGAGGATTGAAGATTGAGGATTGTGGATTGAGGTTTGAGGATTGAGGACTGAATATTGAGGATTGGGGACTGAGTGTTGAGGGTTGAGTGATGAGAATTGATGTTTGTGGATAGAGTTTGGAAGACTGCAGATTGAGTATTGAGTATTGAAAACTGTGAATTGAGGATATTCTATTGAGGATTTAGGATTGACAACTGATTGTTGAGGACTGAGGGCTGAAGATTGAGGATTCAGGGTTGAGGATTAAGTATTGAGGTTTGAGGACTGAGGATTGAGGATTGAGGATTGAGGATTGAGGATTGAGGATTGAGGATTGAGGATTGAGGATTGCGGATTGAAGATTGAGGATTGGGTATTGCGGATTGGACAATGAGGATTGAATATTGAGGATTGAGGATTGATGGTTGTGGATTGAGGACGAGGACTGAGGGTTGAGTATTGATGTTTTAGGTCAGAGGATAGAGGATTGAGGATTGAGGATTGAAGGTTGATGATTGGGTATTGAGGATTGAAGAATGAGGATTGAGGATTGAGGATTGAGGATTGAAGATTGAGGACTGATGGTTGAGGATTGAGTGTTCACCATTTATGTCTGGGGATTGAGGTTTGATTATTGAATATTGCGGATTGAGTATTGAATTCTGAGAATTCAGGATATTCTGTTGAGTATTGAGAATTGAGGTTTGATGGTTGAGTATTGAGGATTGATTGCTGAGAATTGTGTTTTGAATATTGAGGATTGGGGATTGAGGATTGATTATTGCAGATTGGGGACTGAGGGTTGAGCATTGAGTGTTGAGAATTGATGTTTGAGTATTGAGATTTGATGACTGAGTATTGTGGATTGAATATTGAAACCTGAGAATTCAGGATATTCTATTAAGTATTGAGAACTGAGGATTGATGATTGAGTATTGAGTAATGATGGTTGAGGGCAGTGCGATGAATAATGAGGATTGAAGATTGAGGATTGAGGATCGAGGATGAGGGCTGAGGGTTGAGGATTGAGGTTTGAGGACTGAGAACTGAGGATTGAGGTTTGAGAATTGAGGATTGAGGATTGTGGATTGAGGATTGAGGATTGAGGACTGAAGATTGAAGATTGGGGACTGAGTGTTGAGGGCTGACTGATGAGAATTGATGTCTGTGGATAGAGATTTGAAGATTGCAGATTGAGTATTGAGTATTGAAAACTGTGAATTGATGATATTCAATTGAGGATTGAGATTTGGCAACTGATTGTTGAGGACTGAGGGCTGAAGGTTGAGGATTCAGGATTGAGGATTCAGGATTGAGGTTTGAGGACTGAGGATTGAGGATTGAGGATTGAGGATTGAGGATTGAGGACTGAGGATTGAGGATTGAAGACTGAGGATTGGGTATTGCGGATTGAACATTGAGGATTGAGGATTGAGGATGGAGGATTGCGGATTGAGGATTGAAGGTTGAGTATTGATGATTGAATATTGAGGATTGAGGATTGAGTGTTGTGGATTGAGGACGAGGACTGAGGGTTGAGTAATGTTGTTTGATGTCTGAGGATTGAGGATTGAGGATTGAGAATTGAAGATTGAGGAATGAAGATTGAGGATTGGGTATTGCGTATGGAACATTGAGGATAGAGGATTGACTATTGAGGATTGAGGATTGAGGATTGAAGATTGAATATTGATGATTGAAGATTGAGGATTGAGGTTTGAGGGTTGTGGATAGAGGACGAGGACTGAGGGTTGAGTATTGATGTCTGAGGTCTGAGGATTGAGGATTGAGGATTGAGAATTGAGGGTTGAGGATTGAGGATTGAAGATTGAGGATTGGGTATTGAGGATTGAAGAATAAGGATTGAGGATTGAGGATTGATGATTGAGGATTGAGGGTTGAGTATTGAAGATTGAGGATTGATGACTGAGGATTGAGGACTGAGGGTTGAGGATTGAGGATTGAGAATTGAAGGTTGAGTATTGAGGATTGAATATTGAGGATTGAGGATTGAGGATTGAGGATTGAGGATGAGGGCTGAGGTTTGAGGATTGATGTTTGTGTATTGAATCCTGAGAATTCAGGATATTCTATTGAGTATTGAGAATTGAGAATTGATGGTTGAGTATTGAGGATTGAGGATTGAGGATTGAGGATTGAGTATTGAAGATTGAGGATTGGGTATTGCGGATTGAACATTGAGGATTGAGGATTGAGGATTGAGGAATGAGCATTGGGGATTGAAGATTGAATATTGATGATTGAAGATTGAGGATTGAGGATTGAGGGTTGAGGATTGAGGATTGAGGATTGAGAATTGAAGATTAAGTATTGAGGATTGAATATTGAGGATTGAGGATTGAAGATTGAGTATTGAGGATTGAATATTGAGGATTGAGGATTCAGGATTGAGGATTGAGGATGAGGGCTGAGGCTTGAGGATTGATGTTTGAGTATTGAATCCTGAGAATTCATGATATTCTATTGAGTATTGAGAATTGAGGATTGATGGTTGAGTATTGAGGATTGAGGATTGAGGATTGAGGATTGAGTATTGAAGATTGAGGATTGATGATTGAGGATAGAGGATTGAGGATTAAAGGATTGAGGATTGAGGATTGAAGATTGAGTATTGAGGATTGAAGGTTGAGGATTGAGGATTGAGGATTGAGTATTGAGGGTTGAGGATTGAAGATTGAGGATTGGGGACTGAGGATTGAAGATTGAGGATTGAGGATTGAGGATTGAGGATTGAGAATTGAGGATTGAAGATTCAGTATTGAGGATTGAATATTGAGAATTGAGTATTGAGGATTGAACGTTGAGGACTGAGTCTTGAGGGTTGAGTGATGAGAATTGATGTTTGTGGATAGAGGTTTGAAGATTGCAGATTGAGTATTGAGTATTGAAAACTGTGAATTGAGGATATTCTATTGAGGATTGAGGATTGACCACTGATTGTTGAGGACTGAGGGCTGAAGATCGAGGACACAGGATTGAGGATTCAGAACTGAGGTTTGGGGACAGAGGATTGAGGATTGAGGATTGAGGATTGAGGATTGAGGATTGAGGATTGAGGATTGAGGATTGAGGATTGAGGATGAGGGCTGAGGTTTGAGGATTGAGGTTTGAGGACTGAGGACTGAGGATTGAGGCTTGAGAATTGAGGATTGAGGATTGAGGATTGAAGATTGAGGATTGGGTATTGAGGATTGAAGAATGAGGATTGAGGATTGAGGATTGGGGATTGAGGATTGAAGATTGAGTATTGAGGATTGAAGTTTGAGGATTGAGGATTGAGGATTGAGTATTGAAGATTGAGGATTTGGGACTCAGGATTGAAGATTGAGGATTGATGATTGAGGATTGAGGATTGAGGATTGAGGATTGAGGATTGCCGATTGAGGATTGCGTATTGAGGATTGAAGAATGAGGATTGAGGATCGGGGATTGAGGACTGAGAATTGAAGATTGAGCATTGAGGATTGAAGGTTGACGGTTGAGGATTGAGGATTGAGGATTGAGGATTGAGAATTGAGGATTGAGGATTGAGGATTGAAGATTGTGTATTGAGTATTGAAGGTTGAGGATTGAGGATTGAGTGTTGAAGATTGAGGATTGAGGACTGAGGATTGAGGATTAATGATTGAGCATTGAGGATTGAGGATTCAGGATTAGGGATTGAAGATTGAGGTTTGGGTATTGAGGATTGAAGAATCAGGATTGAGGATTGAGTATTGAGGATTGCAGATTGACGATTGAGGATTGAGACTTGAGGATTGAGGATTGAGGATTGAGTATTGAAGATTGAGCATTGAAGATTGAGGATTGAAGATTGAGTATTGAGGATTGAAGATTGAGGATTAAGGATTGAGGATTGAAGATTGAGGACTGAGTGTTGAGGGTTGAGTGATGAGAATTGATGTTTGTGGATTGAGATTTGAAGATTGAAGAATGGGGATTGAGTATAGAAAACTGTGATTTGAGGATATTCTATTGAGGATTGAGGATTGACAATTGATTGTTGAGGACCGACGGTTGAAGACTGAGGATTCAGGATTGAGGATTCCGGATTGAGGTTTGAGGACTGAGGATTGAGAGTTGAGGATTGAGAATTGAGGATTGACGCTTGAGGATTGAGTATTTAGGATGGAGGATTGAAGACAGAGGACTGAGTATTGAGGATTGAGTGTTGAGAATTGATGTTTGAGGACTGAGATTTGATTATTGAATTTTGTGGATTGAGTACTGAACCATGAGAATTCAGGATACTCTATTGAGTATTGAGAACTCAGGATTGATGGTTGAGTATTGAGGATTGATGGTTGAGGGTTGTGTGTTGAATATTGCGGATTGAGCATTGCGGATTGAGGATTGAGGATTGAAGATTGAGGATTGGGGATTGAGGATTGGCGATTGAGGATTGAGTACTGAGGATTGAGAATTGAGGATTGAGGGTTGAGGATTGAGTATTGAGGATTGAATATTGAGGATTGAGGAATGAGGATTGAAGATTGAGGACTGAGTGTTGATGGTTGAGTGTTGAGAACTGATGTTTGTGGATTGAGATTTGAAGATTGAAGAATGGGGATTGAGAATTGAAATCTGTGAATTGAGTATATTCTATTGAGGATTAAGGAATGACAATTGACTTTTGAGGACTGAGGGCTGAAGGTTGAGGATTCAGGATCGAGGATTCGGGATTGAGGTTTGAGGACTGAGGATTGAGGGTTGAGGATTGAGGATTGAGGATTGAAGATTGAGGATTGAGGATTGAGGATTGAGTATTGAGGATGGGGGCTGAGGTTTGAGGATTGAGGTTTGAGGACTGAGGACTGAGGATTGAGGGTTGAGAATTGAGGATTGAGGATTGAGGATTGAAGATTGAGGATTGGGTATTGAGGATTAAAGGACGAGGATTGAGGATTGAGGATTGAGGATTGTGGATTGAGGATTGAAGGTTGAGTATTCAGGATTGGAGATGGACGATTGAGGATTGAGGACCGAGGAATGACGATTGAGTATTGAGGATTGAAGATTGAGGATTGAGGATTGAGGATTGAGGATTGAGGATTGAAGATTGAGGACTGATTATTGAAGATTGAGTATTGAGGAATGAAGATTGAGGATTGAGGATTGAGGATTGAGGATTGAGGATGAGGACTGAGGGTTGAGGATTGAGGTTTGAGGAACAGGAATTGAGGATTGAGGATTGAGGACTGAGGATTGACTATTGAGTATTGAAGATTGAGGACTGATTACTGAGGATTGATGATTGATGACTGAGGATTGAGGATTGAGGATTGAGGATTGAAGATTCAGTATTGAGGATTGAAGATCGAGAATTGAGGATTGAGGATTCAACATTGAGGACTGAGCGTTCAGGGTTTAGTGATGAGAATTGATGTTTGTGTATAGAGATTTGAAGATTGCAGATTGAGTATTGAGTATTGAAAACTGTGAATTGAGGATATTCTATTGGGGATTGAGGATTGACAACTGATTGTTGAGGACTGAGGGCTGGAGATTGAGGATGCAGGATTGAGGATTCAGAATTGAGGTTTGAGGACTGATGATTGGGGATTGAATATTGAGTATTGAGGATTGAAGATTGAGGATTGAGGATTGAGGATTGAGTATTGAGGATGAGGTCTGAGGTTTGAGGATTGAGGTTTGAGGACTGAGGACTGAGGATTGAGGGTTGAGAATTGAGGATTGAGGATTGAGGATTGAAGATTGAGGATTGGGTATTGAGGATTAAAGGACGAGGATTGAGGATTGAGGATTGAGGATTGTGGATTGAGGATTGAAGGTTGAGTATTCATGATTGGAGATGGACGATTGAGGATTGAGGACCGAGGACTGACGATTGAGGATTGAAGATTGAGTATTGAGGATTGAAGATTGAGTATTGAGGATTGTGGACTGAGGATTGAGGATTGAAGGTTCAGGATTGGGGACTGAGGGTTGAGGGTTGAGTCATGAGAATTGATGTTTGTGGATAGAGGTTTGAAGATTGCAGGTTGAGTATTGAGTATTGAGACCTGTGAATTGAGGATATTCTATTGAGGATTGAGGACTGACAACTGATTGTTGAGGACTGTGGGCTGAAGATTGAGGATTCAGGATTGAGGATTCAGAATTGAGGTTTTAGGACTGAGGATTGATGATTGAAGATTGAGTATTGAAGATTGAAGATTGACGTTTGAGGATTGAGAATTGAGGATTGAGGATTGAGGATTGAGCATTGAAGACTGAGTATTGAGGATTGAAGGTTGAGGATTGTGGATTGAGGATTGAGAATTGAGGATTGAATATTGAGGATTGGGGACTGAGTGTTGAGGGTTGAGTGATGAGAATTGATGTTTGTGGATAGAGATTTGAAGATTGCAGGTTGAGTATTGATTATTGAGACCTGTGAATTGAGGATATTCTATTGAGGATTGAGGATTGACTACTGATTGCTGAGGACTGAGGGCTGAAGTTTGAGGATTCAGGATTGAGGATTCAGAATTGAGGTTTGAGGACAGAGGATTGAGGATTGAAGTTTGAATATTGAGGATTGAAGATTGAGGATTGCGGATTGTCGTCTGAGGATTGAGGATGAGGGCTGAGGGTTGAGGAATGAGGTTTGAGGACTGAGGACTGAGGGTTCAGGATTGAGAGTTGAAGACTGAGTGTTGAGGATTGAAGGTTGAGGATTGAGGATTGAGAATTGAGGATTGAGGATGAGGGCTGAGGGTTGAGGATTGAGGTTAGAGGACTGAGGACTGAGGATTGAGGATTGAGAATTGAGGATTGAGGATTGAGGATTGAAGATTGAGGATTGGGTATCGAGGATTGAAGAATGAGGATTGAGGATTGAGGATTGAGCATTGAGGATTGAAGATTGAGTATTGAGAATTGAAGATTGACGATTGAGGATTGAGAATTGAGGATTGAGGATTGAGGATTGAGCATTGAAGACTGAGTATTGAGGATTGAATGTTGAGTATTGTGGACTGAGCATGGAGAATTGAGGATTGAATATTGAGGATTGGGGACTGAGTGTTGAGGGTTGAGTGATGAGAATTGATGTTTGTGGATAGAGATTTGAAGATTGCAGATTGAGTATTGAGTAATGAAAACTGTGAATTGATGATATTCTATTGAGGATTGAGGATTGACAACTGATGGTTGAGGATTGAGGATTGAAGATTGAGGATTGAGGATTGAGGGTTGTGGATTGAGCACGAGGTCTCAGGGATGAGTATTGACGTTTGCTTTCTGAGGATTGAGGATTGAGGATTGAGCATTGAGGATTGAGGAATGAGGATTGAAGATTGAGGATTGGGAATTGTGGATTGAAGAATGAGGATTGAGGATTGAGGATTGAGTATTGAGGATTGAAGATTGAGTATTGAGGATTGAAGATTGAGGATTGAGGATTGGGTATTGAAGATTGAGTATTTGGGACTGAGGATTGAATATTGAGGATTGATGATTGAGCATTGAGGATTGAGGATTGAGGATTGAGGATTGAAGATTGAGGATTGGGTATTGAGGATTGAAGAATGAGGATTGAGGATTGAGGATTAAGGATTGAGGATTGAAGATTGAGTATTGAGGATTGAAGGTTGACGGTTGGGGATTGAGGATTGAGGATTGAGGATTGAGGATTGAGGATTGAGGATAGAGGATTGAAGATTGAGTATTGAGGATCGAAGGTTGATGATTGAGGATTGAGGATTGAGGATTGAGGATTGAAGATTGAGGATTGAAGATTGAGTATTGAGGATTGAAGATTGCGGATTGAGGATTGCGGATTGAGGATTGAGGATTGAGGATAAGAGGATTGAAGATTGAGCATTGAGGATTGAGGGTTGTGGATTGAGGACGAGGACTGAGGTTTGAGTATTGATGTTTGAGGTCTGAGGATAGAGGCTTGAGGATTGAGAATTGCGGATTGAGGATTGAGGATTGAAGATTGAGGATTGGGTATTGAGGATTGAAGATTGAGGATTGAGGATTGAGGATAGAGGATTGAGGATTGAGGATTGAGGATTGAGGATTGAGGATTGAGGATTGAGGATTGAGGATTGAGTATTGAGAATGAGGGCTGGGTTTGAGGATTGAGGTTTGAGGACTGAGGACTGAGGATTGAGGGTTGAGAATTGACGATTGAGGATTGAGGATTGAAGATTGAGGATTGGGTATTGAGGATTGAAGAATGAGGATTGAGGATTGAGGATTGAGGATTGAACATTGAGGACTGAGTGTTGAGGGTTGAGTGATGAGAATTGATGTTTGTGGATAGAGGTTTGAAGATTGCAGATTGAGTATTGAGTATTGAAAACTGTGAATTGAGGATATTCTATTGAGGATTGAGGATTGACCACTGATTGTTGAGGACTGAGGGCTGAAGATCGAGGACACAGGATTGAGGATTCAGAACTGAGGTTTGGGGACAGAGGATTGAGGATTGAGGATTGAGGATTGAGGATTGAGGATTGAGGATTGAGGATTGAGGATTGAGTATTGAGGATGAGGGCTGAGGTTTGAGGATTGAGGTTTGAGGACTGAGGACTGAGGATTGAGGCTTGAGAATTGAGGAATGAGGATTGAGGATTGAAGATTGAGGATTGGGTATTGAGGATTGAAGAATGAGGATTGAGGATTGAGGATTGAGGATTGAGGATTGAAGATTGAGTATTGAGGATTGAAGTTTGAGGATTGAGGATTGAGGATTGAGTATTGAAGATTGAGGATTTGGGACTCAGGATTGAAGATTGAGGATTGATGATTGAGGATTGAGGATTGAGGATTGAGGATTGAGGATTGCCGATTGAGGATTGCGTATTGAGGATTGAAGAATGAGGATTGAGGATCGGGGATTGAGGACTGAGAATTGAAGATTGAGCATTGAGGATTGAAGGTTGACGGTTGAGGATTGAGGATTGAGGATTGAGGATTGAGAATTGAGGATTGAGGATTGAGGATTGAAGATTGTGTATTGAGTATTGAAGGTTGAGGATTGAGGATTGAGTGTTGAAGATTGAGGATTGAGGACTGAGGATTGAGGATTAATGATTGAGCATTGAGGATTGAGGATTCAGGATTAGGGATTGAAGATTGAGGTTTGGGTATTGAGGATTGAAGAATCAGGATTGAGGATTGAGTATTGAGGATTGAAGATTGACGATTGAGGATTGAGACTTGAGGATTGAGGATTGAGGATTGAGTATTGAAGATTGAGGATTGAAGATTGAGGATTGAAGATTGAGTATTGAGGATTGAAGATTGAGGATTAAGGATTGAGGATTGAAGATTGAGGACTGAGTGTTGAGGGTTGAGTGATGAGAATTGATGTTTGTGGATTGAGATTTGAAGATTGAAGAATGGGGATTGAGTATAGAAAACTGTGATTTGAGGATATTCTATTGAGGATTGAGGATTGACAATTGATTGTTGAGGACCGACGGTTGAAGACTGAGGATTCAGGATTGAGGATTCCGGATTGAGGTTTGAGGACTGAGGATTGAGAGTTGAGGATTGAGAATTGAGGATTGACGCTTGAGGATTGAGTATTTAGGATGGAGGATTGAAGACAGAGGACTGAGTATTGAGGATTGAGTGTTGAGAATTGATGTTTGAGGACTGAGATTTGATTATTGAATTTTGTGGATTGAGTACTGAACCATGAGAATTCAGGATACTCTATTGAGTATTGAGAACTCAGGATTGATGGTTGAGTATTGAGGATTGATGGTTGAGGGTTGTGTGTTGAATATTGCGGATTGAGCATTGCGGATTGAGGATTGAGGATTGAAGATTGAGGATTGGGGATTGAGGATTGGCGATTGAGGATTGAGTACTGAGGATTGAGAATTGAGGATTGAGGGTTGAGGATTGAGTATTGAGGATTGAATATTGAGGATTGAGGAATGAGGATTGAAGATTGAGGACTGAGTGTTGATGGTTGAGTGTTGAGAACTGATGTTTGTGGATTGAGATTTGAAGATTGAAGAATGGGGATTGAGAATTGAAATCTGTGAATTGAGTATATTCTATTGAGGATTAAGGAATGACAATTGACTTTTGAGGACTGAGGGCTGAAGGTTGAGGATTCAGGATCGAGGATTCGGGATTGAGGTTTGAGGACTGAGGATTGAGGGTTGAGGATTGAGGATTGAGGATTGAAGATTGAGGATTGAGGATTGAGGATTGAGTATTGAGGATGGGGGCTGAGGTTTGAGGATTGAGGTTTGAGGACTGAGGACTGAGGATTGAGGGTTGAGAATTGAGGATTGAGGATTGAGGATTGAAGATTGAGGATTGGGTATTGAGGATTAAAGGACGAGGATTGAGGATTGAGGATTGAGGATTGTGGATTGAGGATTGAAGGTTGAGTATTCAGGATTGGAGATGGACGATTGAGGATTGAGGACCGAGGAATGACGATTGAGGATTGAAGATTGAGAATTGATGATTGAGGATTGAGGATTGAAGATTGAGGATTGGGTATCGAGGATTGAAGAATGAGGATTGAGGATTGAGGAATGAGCATTGAGGATTGAAGATTGAGTATTGAGGATTGAAGATTGACGATTGAGGATTGAGAATTGAGGATTGAGGATTGAGGATTGAGCATTGAAGACTGAGTATTGAGGATTGAATGTTGAGGTTTGGGGACTGAGTGTTGAGGGTTGAGTGATGAGAATTGATGTTTGTGGATAGAGATTTGAAGATTGCAGATTGAGTATTGAGTAATGAAAACTGTGAATTGATGATATTCTATTGAGGATTGAGGATTGACAACTGATGGTTGAGGATTGAGGATTGAAGATTGAGGATTGAGGGTTGAGGGTTGTGGATTGAGCACGAGGTCTCAGGGATGAGTATTGACGTTTGATTTCTGAGGATTGAGGATTGAGGATTGAGAATTGAGGATTGAGGAATGAGGATTGAAGATTGAGGATTGGGAATTGAGGATTGAAGAATGAGGATTGAGGATTGAGGATTGAGTATTGAGGATTGAAGATTGAGTATTGAGGATTGAAGATTGAGGATTGAGGATTGGGTATTGAAGATTGAGGATTTGGGACTGAGGAATGAAGATTGAGGATTGATGATTGAGCATTGAGGATTGAGGATTGAGTATTGAGGATTGAAGATTGACGATTGTGGAATGAGCATTGAGAATTGAGGATTGAAGATTGAGGATTGGGGACTGAGTGTTGAGGGCTGAGCGATGAGGATTGATGTTTGTGGATAGAGATTTGAAGATTGCAGGTTGTGTATTGAGCATTGAGTCCTGTGAATTGAGGATACTCTATTGAGGATTGAGGATTGACACCTGATTGTTGAGGACTGCGAGCTGAAGCTTGAGGATTCAGGATTCAGGATTCAGGATTGAAGTTTGAGGACTGAGGATTAAAGATTGAGGATTGAGGATTGAGGTTTGAGGATTGAGGATTGAAGATTGAGGATTGGGTATTCAGGATTGAACATTGAGGATTGAGGATAGAGGATTGAGGATTGAGGATTGAAGATTGAGGACTGAGTGTTGAGGGTTGAGTGATGAGAATTGATGTTTGTGGATTGAGATTTGAAGATTGAAGAATGGGGATTGAGTATTGAAAACTGTGATTTGAGGATATTCTATTGAGGATTGAGGATTGACGATTGATTGTTGAGGACCGACGGTTGAAGACTGAGGATTCAGGATTGAGGATTCCGGATTGAGGTTTGAGGACTGAGGATTGAGAGTTGAGGATTGAGAATTGAGGATTGACGCTTGAGGATTGAGGATTTAGGATGGAGGATTGAAGACAGAGGACTGAGTATTGAGGATTGAGTGTTGAGAATTGATGTTTGAGGACTGAGATTTGATTATTGAATTTTGTGGATTGAGTACTGAACCATGAGAATCCAGGATATTCTATTGAGTATTGAGAACCCAGGATTGATGGTTGAGTATTAAGGATTGATAGTTGAGGGTTGTGTGTTGAATATTGCGGATTGAGCATTGAGGATTGAGGATTGAGGATTGAAGATTGAGGATTGGGGATTGAGGATTGGCGATTGAGGATTGAGTATTGAGGATTGAGAATTGAGGATTGAGGGTTGAGGATTGAGTATTGAGGATTGAATATTGAGGATTGAGGAATGAGGATTGAAGATTGAGGGCTGAGTGTTGATGGTTGAGTGATGAGAACTGATGTTTGTGGATTGAGATTTGAAGATTGAAGAATGGGGATTGAGAATTGAAATCTGTGAATTGAGTATGTTCTATTGAGGATTAAGGATTGACAATTGACTTTTGAGGACTGAGGGCTGAAGATTGAGGATTCAGGATCGAGGATTCGGGATTGAGGTTTGAGGACTGAGGATTGAGGGTTGAGGATTCAGGATTGAGGATTGAAGATTGAGGATTGAGGATTGAGGATTGAGGATTGAGCATTGAAGACTGAGTATTGAGGATTGAAGGTTGAGGATTGTGGATTGAGGATTGAGAATTGAGGATTGAATATTGAGGATTGGGGACTGAGTGTTGAGTGTTGAGTGATGAGAATTGATGTTTGTGGATAGAGATTTGAAGATTGCAGGTTGAGTATTGAGTATTGAGACCTGTGAATTGAGGATATTCTATTGAGGATTGAGGATTGACTACTGATTGCTGAGGACTGAGGGCTGAAGATTGAGGATTCAGGATTGAGGATTCAGAATTGAGATTTGAGGACAGAGGATTGAGGATTGAAGTTTGAGTATTGAGGATTGAAGATTGAGGATTGCGGATTGTCGTCTGAGGATTGAGGATGAGGGCTGAGGGTTGAGGATTGAGGTTTGAGGACTGAGGACTGAGGGTTCAGGACTGAGAGTTGAAGACTGAGTGTTGAGGATTGAAGGTTGAGGATTGAGGATTGAGAATTGAGGATTGAGGATGAGGGCTGAGGGTTGAGGATTGAGGTTAGAGGACTGAGGACTGAGGATTGAGGATTGAGAATTGATGATTGAGGATTGAGGATTGAAGATTGAGGATTGGGTATCGAGGATTGAAGAATGAGGATTGAGGATTGAGGATTGAGCATTGAGGATTGAAGATTGAGTATTGAGGATTGAAGATTGACGATTGAGGATTGAGAATTGAGGTTTGAGGATTGAGGATTGAAGATTGAGGATTGGGTATTCAGGATTGAACATTGAGGATTGAGGATTGAGGATTGAGGATTGAAGATTGAGGACTGAGTGTTGAGGGTTGAGTGATGAGAATTGATGTTTGTGGATTGAGATTTGAAGATTGAAGAATGGGGATTGAGTATTGAAAACTGTGATTTGAGGATATTCTATTGAGGATTGAGGATTGACGATTGATTGTTGAGGACCGACGGTTGAAGACTGAGGATTCAGGATTGAGGATTCCGGATTGAGGTTTGAGGACTGAGGATTGAGAGTTGAGGATTGAGAATTGAGGATTGACGCTTGAGGATTGAGGATTTTGGATGGAGGATTGAAGACAGAGGACTGAGTATTGAGGATTGAGTGTTGAGAATTGATGTTTGAGGACTGAGATTTGATTATTGAATTTTGTGGATTGAGTACTGATCCATGAGAATTCAGGATATTCTATTGAGTATTGAGAACTCAGGATTGATGGTTGAGTATTAAGGATTGATAGTTGAGGGTTGTGTGTTGAATATTGCGGATTGAGCATTGAGGATTGAGGATTGAGGATTGAAGATTGAGGATTGGGGATTGAGGATTGGCGATTGAGGATTGAGTATTGAGGATTGAGAATTGAGGATTGAGGGTTGAGGATTGAGTATTGAGGATTGAATATTGAGGATTGAGGAATGAGGACTGAAGATTGAGGACTGAGTGTTGATGGTTGAGTGATGAGAACTGATGTTTGGGGATTGAGATTTGAAGATTGAAGAATGGGGATTGAGAATTGAAATCTGTGAATTGAGTATGTTCTATTGAGGATTAAGGATTGACAATTGACTTTTGAGGACTGAGGGCTGAAGATTGACGATTCAGGATCGAGGATTCGGGATTAAGGTTTGAGGACTGAGGATTGAGGGTTGAGGATTGAGGATTGAGGATTGAGGATTGAGGATTGAAGATTGAGTATTGAGGATTGAAGAATGAGGATTGAGGATTGAGGATTGAGGATTGAGTATTGAGGATAGAAGATTGAGGACTGAGGACTGAGGATTGAAGATTGAGGATTGAGGATTGAGGATTGAGGATTGAGGTTTGAGGAACAGGAATTGAGGATTGAGGATTGAGGACTGAGGATTGACGATTGAGTATTGAAGATTGAGGACTGATTACTGTGGATTGATGATTGATGACTGAGGATTGAGGATTGAGGATTGAGGATTGAAGATTCAGTATTGAGGATTGATGATCGAGAATTGAGGATTGAGGATTGAACATTGAGGACTGAGCGTTCAGGATTGTTGAGGACTGAGGGCTGAAGATTGAGGACACAGGATTGAGGATTCAGAATTGAGGTTTGAGGGCAGAGGATCGAGGATTGAATATTGAGGATTAGGTATTGAGGATTGAAGAATGAGGATTGAGGATTGAGGGTTGAGGATTGAGGATTGAGGATTGAGGATTGAGGATTGAAGATTGAGTATTGAGGATTGAAGATTGAGGATTGAGGATTGAGGATTGAGGATTGAGGATTGAAGATTGAGGACTGATTATTGAAGATTGAGTATTGAGGAATGAAGATTGAGGATTGAGGATTGAGGATTGAGGATTGAGGATGAGGACTGAGGGTTGAGGATTGAGGTTTGAGGAACAGGAATTTAGGATTGAGGATTGAGGACTGAGAATTGACGATTGGGTATTGAAGATTGAGGACTGATTACTGAGGATTGATGATTGATGACTGAGGATTGAGGATTGAGGATTGAGGATTGAAGATTCAGTATTGAGGATTGAAGATCGAGAATTGAGGATTGAGGATTCAACATTGAGGACTGAGCGTTCAGGGTTTAGTGATGAGAATTGATGTTTGTGTATAGAGATTTGAAGATTGCAGATTGAGTATTGAGTATTGAAAACTGTGAATTGAGGATATTCTATTGGGGATTGAGGATTGACAACTGATTGTTGAGGACTGAGGGCTGGAGATTGAGGATGCAGGATTGAGGATTCAGAATTGAGGTTTGAGGACTGAGGATTGGGGATTGAATATTGTGTATTGAGGATTGAAGATTGAGGATTGAGGATTGAGGATTGAGTATTGAGGATGAGGGCTGAGGTTTGAGGATTGAGGTTTGTGGACTGAGGACTGAGGATTGAGGGTTGAGAATTGAGGATTGAGGATTGAGGATTGAAGATTGAGGATTGGGTATTGAGGATTAAAGGACGAGGATTGAGGATTGAGGATTGAGGATTGTGGATTGAGGTTTGAAGGTTGAGTATTCAGGATTGGAGATGGACGATTGAGGATTGAGGACCGAGGACTGACGATTGAGGATTGAAGATTGAGTATTGAGGATTGAAGATTGAGTATTGAGGATTGTGGACTGAGGATTGAGGATTGAGGATGAGGACTGAGGGTTGAGGATTGAGGTTTGAGGAACAGGAATTGAGGATTGAGGATTGAGGACTGAGGATTGACGATTGAGTATTGAAGATTGACGACTGATTACTGAGGATTGATGATTGATGACTGAGGATTGAGGATTGAGGATTGAGGATTGAAGATTCAGTATTGAGGATTGAAGATCGAGAATTGAGGATTGAGGATTCAACTTTGAGGACTGAGCGTTCAGGGTTTAGTGATGAGAATTGATGTTTGTGTATAGAGATTTGAAGATTGCAGATTGAGTATTGAGTATTGAAAACTGTGAATTGAGGATATTCTATTGGGGATTGAGGATTGACAACTGATTGTTGAGGACTGAGGGCTGGAGATTGAGGATGCAGGATTGAGGATTCAGAATTGAGGTTTGAGGACTGAGGATTGGGGATTGAACATTGAGTATTGAGGATTGAAGATTGACGATTGAGGATTGAGAATTGAGGATCGAGGATTGAGGATTGAGCATTGATGACTGAGTATTGAGGATTGAAGGTTGAGGATTGTGGATTGAGGATTGAGAATTGAGGATTGAATATTGAGGATTGGGGACTGAGTGTTGAGGGTTGAGTGATGAGAATTGATGTTTGTGGATAGAGATTTGAAGATTGCAGGTTGAGTATTGAGTATTGAGACCTGTGAATTCAGGATATTCTATTGAGGATTGAGGATTGACTACTGATTGCTGAGGACTGAGGGCTGAAGATTGAGGATTCAGGATTGAGGATTCAGAATTGAGGTTTGAGGACAGAGGATTGAGGATTGAAGTTTGAGTATTGAGGATTGAAGATTGAGGATTGCGGATTGTCGTCTGAGGATTGAGGATGAGGGCTGAGGGTTGAGGATTGAGATTTGAGGACTGAGGACTGAGTGTTCAGGATTGAGAGTTGAAGACTGAGTGTTGAGGATTGAAGGTTGAGGATTCAGGATTGAGAATTGAGGATTGAGGATGAGGGCCGAGGGTTGAGGATTGAGGTTAGCGGACTGAGGACTGAGGATTGAGGATTGAGAATTGAGGATTGAGGATTGAGGATTGAAGATTGAGGATTGGGTATCGAGGATTGAAGAATGAGGATTGAGGATTGAGGATTGAGCATTGAGGATTGAAGATTGAGTATTGAGAATTGAAGATTGACGATTGAGGATTGAGAATTGAGGATTGAGGATTGAGGATTGAGCATTGAAGACTGAGTATTGAGGATTGAATGTTGAGGATTGTGGACTGAGCATTGAGAATTGAGGATTGAATATTGAGGTTTGGGGACTGAGTGTTGAGGGTTGAGTGATGAGAATTGATGTTTGTGGATAGAGATTTGAAGATTGCAGATTGAGTATTGAGTAATGAAAACTGTGAATTGATGATATTCTATTGAGGATTGAGGATTGACAACTGATGGTTGAGGATTGAGGATTGAAGATTGAGGATTGAGGATTGAGGGTTGTGGATTGAGCACGAGGTCTCAGGGATGAGTATTGACGTTTGATTTCTGAGGATTGAGGATTGAGGATTGAGAATTGAGGATTGAGGAATGCGGATTGAAGATTGAGGATTGGGAATTGAGGATTGAAGAATGAGGATTGAGGAATGAGGATTGAGTATTGAGGATTGAAGATTGAGTATTGAGGATTGAAGATTGAGGATTGAGGATTGGGTATTGAAGATTGAGTATTTGGGACTGAGGATTGAATATTGAGGATTGATGATTGAGCATTGAGGATTGAGGATTGAGGATTGAGGATTGAAGATTGAGGATTGGGTATTGAGGATTGAAGAATGAGGATTGAGGATTGAGGATTAAGGATTGAGGATTGAAGATTGAGTATTGAGGATTGAAGGTTGACGGTTGAGGATTGAGGATTGAGGATTGAGGATTGAGGATTGAGGATTGAGGATAGAGGATTGAAGATTGAGTATTGAGGATCGAAGGTTGATGATTGAGGATTGAGGATTGAGGATTGACGATTGAAGATTGAGGATTGAAGATTGAGTATTGAGGATTGAAGATTGCGGATTGAGGATTGCGGATTGAGGATTGAGGATTGAAGATTGAGGATTGGGGACTGAGTGTTGAGGGCTGAGCGATGAGAATTGATGTTTGTGGATAGAGATTTGAAGATTGCAGGTTGTGTATTGAGCATTGAGTCCTGTGAATTGAGGATATTCTATTGAGGATTGAGGATTGACACCTGATTGTTGAGGACTGCGAGCTGAAGTTTGAGGATTCAGGATTCAGGATTCAGGATTGAAGTTTGAGGACTGAGGATTAATGATTGAGGATTGCGGATTGAGGTTTGAGGATTGAGGATTGAAGATTGAGGATTGGGTATTCAGGATTGAACATTGAGGATTGAGGATTGAGTATTGAGGATTGAGGATTGTGGATAGAGGATTGAAGATTGAATATTGATGATTGAAGATTGAAGATCGAGGATTGAGGGTTGTGGATTGAGGACGGGGACTGAGGGTTGAGTATTGATGTTTGAGGTCTGAGGATTGAGGATTGAAGAGTGAGGATTGAGGATTGAGGATTGGGGATTGAAGATTGCAGATTGAGTATTGAGGATTGAAGATTGAGGATTGAGGATTGAGGATTGAGGATTGAGGACAGAGGATTGAGGATTAAGGATTGAGGATTCAGGATTGAGGTTTGAGGACTGAGGATTGAGGATTGAGGATTGATGATTGAGGATTGAGGGTTGTGGATTGAAGGTTGAGGATTGGGTATTCAGGATTGAACATTGAGGATTGATGATTGAGTATTGAGGATTGAGGATTGAGGATTGAAGATTGAATATTGATGATTAAAGTTTGAGGATCGAGGATTGAGGGTTGTGGATTGAGGACGAGGACTGAGGGTTGAGTATTGATGTTTGAGGTCTGAGGATTGAGGATTGTAGAGTGAGGATTGAGGACTGAGGGTTGAGGATTGAAGATCGCAGATTGAGTACTGTGGATTGAAGATTGAGGATTGAGGATTGAGGATTGAGGATTGAGGATTAAGGACTGAGGATTGAGGATTGAAGATTGAGAATTGAGGATTGAAGACTGGTGATTGAGGATTGAGGATTGAGGATTGAGGATTGAGGGTTGCAGATTGAGTATTGAGGATTCAAAATTGAGGATTGAGGATTGAGGATTGAGGATTGAGGATTGACGATTGAGGATTGAAGATTCAGTATTAAGGGTGGAAGATTGAGAATTGAGGATTGAGGATTGAACATTGAGGACTGAGTGTTGAGGGTTGAGTGATGAGAATTGATGTTTGTGGATAGAGATTTGAAGATTGCAGATTGAGTATTGAGTAATGAAAACTGTGAATTGATGATATTCTATTGAGGATTGAGGATTGACAACTGATTGTTGCGGAGTGAGGGCTGAAGATTGAGGATTCAGGATTGAGGTTTAAGGATTGAGGTTTGAGGACTGAGGATTGAAGATTGAGGCTTGAGGATTGAGGATAAGAGGATTGAAGATTGAGGATTGAGGATTGAGGGTTGTGGATTGAGGACGAGGACTGAGGTTTGAGTATTGATGTTTGAGGTCTGAGGATAGAGGATTGAGGATTGAGAATTGCGGATTGAGGATTGAGGATTGAAGATTGAGGATTGGGTATTGAGGATTGAAGAATGAGGATTGAGGATTGAGGATTGTGGATTGAGGATTGAGGATTGAGTGTTGAAGATTGAGAATTGAGGATTGAGGGTTGAAGATTGAGTATTGAGGATTGAAGATTGAGGATTGAGGATTGAGGATTGAAGATTAAGGACTGAGTGTTGAGGGTTGAGTGATGAGAATTGATGTTTGTGTGTTGAGATTTGAAGATTGAAGAATGGGGATTGAGTATTGAAAACTGTGATTTGAGGATATCCTATTGAGGATTGAGGATTGACAACTGATTGTTGAGGACCGACGGCTGAAGATTGAGGATTCAGGCTGAGGATTCCGGATTGAGGTTTGAGGACTGAGGACTGAGGATTGAGGACTGAGAATTGAAGATTGAGTATTGGGGATTGAAGGTTGAGGATTGAGGATTGAGAATTGGGGATTGAGGATGAGGGCTGAGGGTTGAGGATTGAGGTTTGAGGACTGAGGACTGAGGATTGAGGATTGAGGATAAGAGGATTGAAGATTGAGGATTGAGGCTTGAGGGTTGTGGATTGAGGACGAGGACTCAGGGTTGAGCATTGATGTTTGAGTTCTGAAGATTGAGGATTGAGTATTGAGGATTGAGGATTGAGGATTGATTATTGAAGATTGAGTATTGAGGAATGAAGGTTGAGGATTGAGGATTGAGAATTGAGGATTGAGGATGAGGGCCGAGGGTTGAGGATTGAGGTTAGCGGACTGAGGACTGAGGATTGAGGATTGAGAATTGAGGATTGAGGATTGAGGATTGAAGATTGAGGATTGGGTATCGAGGATTGAAGAATGAGGATTGAGGATTGAGGATTGAGCATTGAGGATTGAAGATTGAGTATTGAGAATTGAAGATTGACGATTGAGGATTGAGAATTGAGGATTGAGGATTGAGGATTGAGCATTGAAGACTGAGTATTGAGGATTGAATGTTGAGGATTGTGGACTGAGCATTGAGAATTGAGGATTGAATATTGAGGTTTGGGGACTGAGTGTTGAGGGTTGAGTGATGAGAATTGATGTTTGTGGATAGAGATTTGAAGATTGCAGATTGAGTATTGAGTAATGAAAACTGTGAATTGATGATATTCTATTGAGGATTGAGGATTGACAACTGATGGTTGAGGATTGAGGATTGAAGATTGAGGATTGAGGATTGAGGGTTGTGGATTGAGCACGAGGTCTCAGGGATGAGTATTGCCGTTTGATTTCTGAGGATTGGGGATTGAGGATTGAGAATTGAGGATTGAGGAATGCGGATTGAAGATTGAGGATTGGGAATTGAGGATTGAAGAATGAGGATTGAGGAATGAGGATTGAGTATTGAGGATTGAAGATTGAGTATTGAGGATTGAAGATTGAGGATTGAGGATTGGGTATTGAAGATTGAGTATTTGGGACTGAGGATTGAATATTGAGGATTGATGATTGAGCATTGAGGATTGAGGATTGAGGATTGAGGATTGAAGATTGAGGATTGGGTATTGAGGATTGAAGAATGAGGATTGAGGATTGAGGATTAAGGATTGAGGATTGAAGATTGAGTATTGAGGATTGAAGGTTGACGGTTGAGGATTGAGGATTGAGGATTGAGGATTGAGGATTGAGGATTGAGGATAGAGGATTGAAGATTGAGTATTGAGGATCGAAGGTTGATGATTGAGGATTGAGGATTGAGGATTGACGATTGAAGATTGAGGATTGAAGATTGAGTATTGAGGATTGAAGATTGCGGATTGAGGATTGCGGATTGAGGATTGAGGATTGAAGATTGAGGATTGGGGACTGAGTGTTGAGGGCTGAGCGATGAGAATTGATGTTTGTGGATAGAGATTTGAAGATTGCAGGTTGTGTATTGAGCATTGAGTCCTGTGAATTGAGGATATTCTATTGAGGATTGAGGATTGACACCTGATTGTTGAGGACTGCGAGCTGAAGTTTGAGGATTCAGGATTCAGGATTCAGGATTGAAGTTTGAGGACTGAGGATTAAAGATTGAGGATTGCGGATTGAGGTTTGAGGATTGAGGATTGAAGATTGAGGATTGGGTATTCAGGATTGAACATTGAGGATTGAGGATTGAGTATTGAGGATTGAGGATTGTGGATAGAGGATTGAAGATTGAATATTGATGATTGAAGATTGAAGATCGAGGATTGAGGGTTGTGGATTGAGGACGGGGACTGAGGGTTGAGTATTGATGTTTGAGGTCTGAGGATTGAGGATTGAAGAGTGAGGATTGAGGATTGAGGATTGGGGATTGAAGATTGCAGATTGAGTATTGAGGATTGAAGATTGAGGATTGAGGATTGAGGATTGAGGATTGAGGACAGAGGATTGAGGATTAAGGATTGAGGATTCAGGATTGAGGTTTGAGGACTGAGGATTGAGGATTGAGGATTGAGGATTGAGGGTTGTGGATTGAGCACGAGGTCTCAGGGATGAGTATTGACGTTTGATTTCTGAGGATTGAGGATTGAGGATTGAGAATTGAGGATTGAGGAATGAGGATTGAAGATTGAGGATTGGGAATTGAGGATTGAAGAATGAGGATTGAGGATTGAGGATTGAGTATTGAGGATTGAAGATTGAGTATTGAGGATTGAAGATTGAGGTTTGAGGATTGGGTATTGAAGATTGAGTATTTGGGACTGAGGATTGAAGATTGAGGATTGATGATTGAGCATTGAGGATTGAGGATTGAGGATTGAGGATTGAAGATTGAGGATTGGGTATTGAGGATTGAAGAATGAGGATTGAGGATTGAGAATTAAGGATTGAGGATTGAAGATTGAGTATTGAGGATTGAAGGTTGACGGTTGAGGATTGAGGATTGAGGATTGAGGATTGAGGATTGAGGATTGAGGATAGAGGATTGAAGATTGGGTACTGGGTATTGAGGATTGAAGAATGAGGATTGAGGATTGAGGATTGAGGATTGAGGATTGAAGATTGAGTGTTGAGGATTAAAGATTCACGATTGAGGATTGAGAATTGAGGATTGAGGATTGAGGATTGAGGTTTGGGCATTGAAGACTGAGTATTGAGGATTGAAGGTTGAGGATTGTTGATTGAGGATTGAGGATTGAGGATTGAGGATTGAAGATTGAGGACTGAGTGTTGAGGGTAGAGTGATGAGAATTGATGCTTGTGGATAGAGATTTGAAGATTGCCGATTGAGTATTGAGTAATGAAAACTGTGAATTGATGATATTCTATTGAGGATTGAGGATTGACAACTGATTGTTGAGGAGTGAGGGCTGAAGATTGAGGATTCAGGGTTGAGGATTAAGTATTGAGGGTTGAGGATTGAAGATTGAGGATTGGGGATTGAGGATTGAGGATTGAGGATTGAGGATTGAGGATTGAGGATTGAAGATTGAGGATTGGGTATTGAGGATTGAAGAATGAGGATTGAGGATTGAGGATTGAGGATTGAGGATTGAAGATTGAGTATTGAGGATTGAAGATTGAGGATTGAGGATTGAGGATTGAGGATTGAGGATTGAAGATTGAGGACTGATTATTGAAGATTGAGTATTGAGGAATGAAGATTGAGGATTGAGGATTGAGGATTGAGGATTGAGGATGAGGACTGAGGGTTGAGGATTGAGGTTTGAGGAACAGGAATTTAGGATTGAGGATTGAGGACTGAGGATTGACGATTGGGTATTGAAGATTGAGGACTGATTACTGAGGATTGATGATTGATGACTGAGGATTGAGGATTGAGGATTGAGGATTGAAGATTCAGTATTGAGGATTGAAGATCGAGAATTGAGGATTGAGGATTCAACATTGAGGACTGAGCGTTCAGGGTTTAGTGATGAGAATTGATGTTTGTGTATAGAGATTTGAAGATTGCAGATTGAGTATTGAGTATTGAAAACTGTGAATTGAGGATATTCTATTGGGGATTGAGGATTGACAACTGATTGTTGAGGACTGAGGGCTGGAGATTGAGGATGCAGGATTGAGGATTCAGAATTGAGGTTTGAGGACTGAGGATTGGGGATTGAATATTGTGTATTGAGGATTGAAGATTGAGGATTGAGGATTGAGGATTGAGTATTGAGGATGAGGGCTGAGGTTTGAGGATTGAGGTTTGTGGACTGAGGACTGAGGATTGAGGGTTGAGAATTGAGGATTGAGGATTGAGGATTGAAGATTGAGGATTGGGTATTGAGGATTAAAGGACGAGGATTGAGGATTGAGGATTGAGGATTGTGGATTGAGGTTTGAAGGTTGAGTATTCAGGATTGGAGATGGACGATTGAGGATTGAGGACCGAGGACTGACGATTGAGGATTGAAGATTGAGTATTGAGGATTGAAGATTGAGTATTGAGGATTGTGGACTGAGGATTGAGGATTGAGGATGAGGACTGAGGGTTGAGGATTGAGGTTTGAGGAACAGGAATTGAGGATTGAGGATTGAGGACTGAGGATTGACGATTGAGTATTGAAGATTGAGGACTGATTACTGAGGATTGATGATTGATGACTGAGGATTGAGGATTGAGGATTGAGGATTGAAGATTCAGTATTGAGGATTGAAGATCGAGAATTGAGGATTGAGGATTCAACTTTGAGGACTGAGCGTTCAGGGTTTAGTGATGAGAATTGATGTTTGTGTATAGAGATTTGAAGATTGCAGATTGAGTATTGAGTATTGAAAACTGTGAATTGAGGATATTCTATTGGGGATTGAGGATTGACAACTGATTGTTGAGGACTGAGGGCTGGAGATTGAGGATGCAGGATTGAGGATTCAGAATTGAGGTTTGAGGACTGAGGATTGGGGATTGAACATTGAGTATTGAGGATTGAAGATTGACGATTGAGGATTGAGAATTGAGGATTGAGGATTGAGGATTGAGCATTGATGACTGAGTATTGAGGATTGAAGGTTGAGGATTGTGGATTGAGGATTGAGAATTGAGGATTGAATATTGAGGATTGGGGACTGAGTGTTGAGGGTTGAGTGATGAGAATTGATGTTTGTGGATAGAGATTTGAAGATTGCAGGTTGAGTATTGAGTATTGAGACCTGTGAATTCAGGATATTCTATTGAGGATTGAGGATTGACTACTGATTGCTGAGGACTGAGGGCTGAAGATTGAGGATTCAGGATTGAGGATTCAGAATTGAGGTTTGAGGACAGAGGATTGAGGATTGAAGTTTGAGTATTGAGGATTGAAGATTGAGGATTGCGGATTGTCGTCTGAGGATTGAGGATGAGGGCTGAGGGTTGAGGATTGAGATTTGAGGACTGAGGACTGAGTGTTCAGGATTGAGAGTTGAAGACTGAGTGTTGAGGATTGAAGGTTGAGGATTCAGGATTGAGAATTGAGGATTGAGGATGAGGGCCGAGGGTTGAGGATTGAGGTTAGCGGACTGAGGACTGAGGATTGAGGATTGAGAATTGAGGATTGAGGATTGAGGATTGAAGATTGAGGATTGGGTATCGAGGATTGAAGAATGAGGATTGAGGATTGAGGATTGAGCATTGAGGATTGAAGATTGAGTATTGAGAATTGAAGATTGACGATTGAGGATTGAGAATTGAGGATTGAGGATTGAGGATTGAGCATTGAAGACTGAGTATTGAGGATTGAATGTTGAGGATTGTGGACTGAGCATTGAGAATTGAGGATTGAATATTGAGGTTTGGGGACTGAGTGTTGAGGGTTGAGTGATGAGAATTGATGTTTGTGGATAGAGATTTGAAGATTGCAGATTGAGTATTGAGTAATGAAAACTGTGAATTGATGATATTCTATTGAGGATTGAGGATTGACAACTGATGGTTGAGGATTGAGGATTGAAGATTGAGGATTGAGGATTGAGGGTTGTGGATTGAGCACGAGGTCTCAGGGATGAGTATTGACGTTTGATTTCTGAAGATTGAGGATTGAGGATTGAGAATTGAGGATTGAGGAATGCGGATTGAAGATTGAGGATTGGGAATTGAGGATTGAAGAATGAGGATTGAGGAATGAGGATTGAGTATTGAGGATTGAAGATTGAGTATTGAGGATTGAAGATTGAGGATTGAGGATTGGGTATTGAAGATTGAGTATTTGGGACTGAGGATTGAATATTGAGGATTGATGATTGAGCATTGAGGATTGAGGATTGAGGATTGAGGATTGAAGATTGAGGATTGGGTATTGAGGATTGAAGAATGAGTATTGAGGATTGAGGATTAAGGATTGAGGATTGAAGATTGAGTATTGAGGATTGAAGGTTGACGGTTGAGGATTGAGGATTGAGGATTGAGGATTGAGGATTGAGGATTGAGGATAGAGGATTGAAGATTGAGTATTGAGGATCGAAGGTTGATGATTGAGGATTGAGGATTGAGGATTGACGATTGAAGATTGAGGATTGAAGATTGAGTATTGAGGATTGAAGATTGCGGATTGAGGATTGCGGATTGAGGATTGAGGATTGAAGATTGAGGATTGGGGACTGAGTGTTGAGGGCTGAGCGATGAGAATTGATGTTTGTGGATAGAGATTTGAAGATTGCAGGTTGTGTATTGAGCATTGAGTCCTGTGAATTGAGGATATTCTATTGAGGATTGAGGATTGACACCTGATTGTTGAGGACTGCGAGCTGAAGTTTGAGGATTCAGGATTCAGGATTCAGGATTGAAGTTTGAGGACTGAGGATTAAAGATTGAGGATTGCGGATTGAGGTTTGAGGATTGAGGATTGAAGATTGAGGATTGGGTATTCAGGATTGAACATTGAGGATTGAGGATTGAGTATTGAGGATTGAGGATTGTGGATAGAGGATTGAAGATTGAATATTGATGATTGAAGATTGAAGATCGAGGATTGAGGGTTGTGGATTGAGGACGGGGACTGAGGGTTGAGTATTGATGTTTGAGGTCTGAGGATTGAGGATTGAAGAGTGAGGATTGAGGATTGAGGATTGGGGATTGAAGATTGCAGATTGAGTATTGAGGATTGAAGATTGAGGATTGAGGATTGAGGATTGAGGATTGAGGACAGAGGATTGAGGATTAAGGATTGAGGATTCAGGATTGAGGTTTGAGGACTGAGGATTGAGGATTGAGGATTGATGATTGAGGATTGGGGGGTTGTGGATTGAAGGTTGAGGATTGGGTATTCAGGATTGAACATTGAGGATTGATGATTGAGTATTGAGGATTGAGGATTGAGGATTGAAGATTGAATATTGATGATTGAAGTTTGAGGATCGAGGATTGAGGGTTGTGGATTGAGGACGAGGACTGAGGGTTGAGTATTGATGTTTGAGGTCTGAGGATTGAGGATTGTAGAGTGAGGATTGAGGACTGAGGGTTGAGGATTGAAGATCGCAGATTGAGTACTGTGGATTGAAGATTGAGGATTGAGGATTGAGGATTGAGGATTGAGGATTAAGGACTGAGGATTGAGGATTGAAGATTGAGAATTGAGGATTGAAGACTGGTGATTGAGGATTGAGGATTGAGGATTGAGGATTGAGGATTGCAGATTGAGTATTGAGGATTCAAAATTGATGATTGAGGATTGAGGATTGAGGATTGAGGATTGAGGATTGACGATTGAGGATTGAAGATTCAGTATTAAGGGTGGAAGATTGAGAATTGAGGATTGAGGATTGAACATTGAGGACTGAGTGTTGAGGGTTGAGTGATGAGAATTGATGTTTGTGGATAGAGATTTGAAGATTGCAGATTGAGTATTGAGTAATGAAAACTGTGAATTGATGATATTCTATTGAGGATTGAGGATTGACAACTGATTGTTGCGGAGTGAGGGCTGAAGATTGAGGATTCAGGATTGAGGTTTAAGGATTGAGGTTTGAGGACTGAGGATTGAAGATTGAGGCTTGAGGATTGAGGATAAGAGGATTGAAGATTGAGGATTGAGGATTGAGGGTTGTGGATTGAGGACGAGGACTGAGGTTTGAGTATTGATGTTTGAGGTCTGAGGATAGAGGATTGAGGATTGAGAATTGCGGATTGAGGATTGAGGATTGAAGATTGAGGATTGGGTATTGAGGATTGAAGAATGAGGATTGAGGATTGAGGATTGTGGATTGAGGATTGAGGATTGAGTGTTGAAGATTGAGAATTGAGGATTGAGGGTTGAAGATTGAGTATTGAGGATTGAAGATTGAGGATTGAGGATTGAGGATTGAAGATTAAGGACTGAGTGTTGAGGGTTGAGTGTTGAGAATTGATGTTTGTGTGTTGAGATTTGAAGATTGAAGAATGGGGATTGAGTATTGAAAACTGTGATTTGAGGATATCCTATTGAGGATTGAGGATTGACAACTGATTGTTGAGGACCGACGGCTGAAGGTTGAGGATTCAGGCTGAGGATTCCGGATTGAGGTTTGAGGATTGAGGACTGAGGATTGAGGACTGAGAATTGAAGATTGAGTATTGGGGATTGAAGGTTGAGGATTGAGGATTGAGAATTGGGGATTGAGGATGAGGGCTGAGGGTTGAGGATTGAGGTTAGAGGACTGAGGACTGAGGATTGAGGATTGAGAATTGAGGATTGAGGATTGAGGATTGAAGATTGAGGATTGGGTATCGAGGATTGAAGAATGAGGATTGAGGATTGAGGATTGAGCATTGAGGATTGAAGATTGAGTATTGAGAATTGAAGATTGACGATTGAGGATTGAGAATTGAGGATTGAGGAGTGAGGATTGAGCATTGAAGACTGAGTATTGAGGATTGAATGTTGAGGATTGTGGACTGAGCATTGAGAATTGAGGATTGAATATTGAGGTTTGGGGACTGAGTGTTGAGGGTTGAGTGATGAGAATTGATGTTTGTGGATAGAGATTTGAAGATTGCAGATTGAGTATTGAGTAATGAAAACTGTGAATTGATGATATTCTATTGAGGATTGAGGATTGACAACTGATGGTTGAGGCTTGAGGATTGAAGATTGAGGATTGAGGATTGAGGGTTGTGGATTGAGCACGAGGTCTCAGGGATGAGTATTGACGTTTGATTTCTGAGGATTGAGGATTGAGGATTGAGAATTGAGGATTGAGGAATGAGGATTGAAGATTGAGGATTGGGAATTGAGGATTGAAGAATGAGGATTGAGGATTGAGGATTGAGTATTGAGGATTGAAGATTGAGTATTGAGGATTGAAGATTGAGGTTTGAGGATTGGGTATTGAAGATTGAGTATTTGGGACTGAGGATTGAAGATTGAGGATTGATGATTGAGCATTGAGGATTGAGGATTGAGGATTGAGGATTGAAGATTGAGGATTGGGTATTGAGGATTGAAGAATGAGGATTGAGGATTGAGAATTAAGGATTGAGGATTGAAGATTGAGTATTGAGGATTGAAGGTTGACGGTTGAGGATTGAGGATTGAGGATTGAGGATTGAGGATTGAGGATTGAGGATAGAGGATTGAAGATTGGGTACTGGGTATTGAGGATTGAAGAATGAGGATTGAGGATTGAGGATTGAGGATTGAGGATCAGGGCTGAAGGTTGAGGATTGAGGTTTCAGGACTGAGGACTGAGGATTGAGGATTGAGAATTGAGGATTGTGGATTGAGGATTGAAGATTGAGGATTGGGTATTGAGGATTGAAGAATGAGGATTGAGGATTGAGGGTTGAGGATTTAGGGTTGAAGATTGAGGATTGAGGATTGAGTATTGAGGAGCGAATATTGCGTGTTGATGATTGAAGATAGAGGATTGAGGATTGAGGTCTGATGATTGAGGACGAGGACTGACGGTTGAGGATTGAGGTTTGAGGATTGAGGATTGAGGATTGAGGACTGAGTATTGAGAATTGAGAATTGAGGATGAGGACTGAGGGTTGAGGATTGAGGTTTGAGGAACAAGAATTGAGGATTGAGGGTTGAGGACTGAGGATTGACGATTGAGTATTGAAGATTGAGGATTGATTACTGAGGATTGAGGATTGAGGATTCAGGATTGAGGATTGAGGATTGAGGATTGAAGATTCAGTATTGAGGATTGAAGATTGAGAATTGAGGATTTTAGGATTGAACATTGAGAACTGAGAGTTCAGGGTTTAGTGATGAGAATTGATGTTTGTGGATAGAGATTTCAAGATTGCAGGTTGAGTATTGAGTATTGAAAACTGTGAATTGAGGATATTCTATTGGGGATTGAGGATTGACAACTGATTGTTGAGAACTGAGGGCTGAAGGTTGAGGATGCAGGATTGAGGATTCAGAATTGAGGTTTGAGGACTGAGGGTTGAGGATTGAAGATTGAGTATTGAGGATTGAGGATTGAGGATTGAGGATTGAGGATCAGGGCTGAGGGTTGAGGATTGAGGTTTCAGGACTGAGGACTGAGGATTGAGGATTGAGAATTGAGGATTGTGGATTGAGGATTGAAGATTGAGGATTGGGTATTGAGGATTGAAGAATGAGGATTGAGGATTGAGGGTTGAGGATTTAGGGTTGAAGATTGAGGATTGAGGATTGAGTATTGAGGAGCGAATATTGCGTGTTGATGATTGAAGATAGAGGATTGAGGATTGAGGTCTGATGATTGAGGACGAGGACTGACTGTTGAGGATTGAGGTTTGAGGATTGAGGATTGAGGATTGAGGACTGAGTATTGAGAATTGAGAATTGAGGATGAGGACTGAGGGTTGAGGATTGAGGTTTGAGGAACAAGAATTGAGGATTGAGGGTTGAGGACTGAGGATTGACGATTGAGTATTGAAGATTGAGGATTGATTACTGAGGATTGAGGATTGAGGATTCAGGATTGAGGATTGAGGATTGAGGATTGAAGATTCAGTATTGAGGATTGAAGATTGAGAATTGAGGATTTTAGGATTGAACATTGAGAACTGAGAGTTCAGGGTTTAGTGACGAGAATTGATGTTTGTGGATAGAGATTTGAAGATTGCAGATTGAGTATTGAGTATTGAAAACTGTGAATTGAGGATATTCTATTGGGGATTGAGGATTGACAACTGATTGTTGAGAACTGAGGGCTGAAGGTTGAGGATGCAGGATTGAGGATTCAGAATTGAGGTTTGAGGACTGAGGGTTGAGGATTGAAGATTGAGTATTGAGGATTGAAGATTGAGGAATGAGGATTGAGGATTGAGTATTGAGGATGAGGACTGAGGTTTGAGGATTGAGGTTTGAGGTCTGAGGACTGAGGATTGAGGGTTGAGAATTGAGGATCGAGGATTGAGGATTGATGATTGAGGGTTGGGTATTGAGGATTGAAGGAAGAGTATTGAGGATTGAGGATTGTGGGTTGAGGATTGAGGATTGAATGTTGAGTATTCAGGATTGGGGATTGACTATTGAGGATTGAGGACCGAGGATTGAGGATTGAGGATTGAAGATTGAGTATTGAGGAATGAAGGTTGAGGATTGGGGATTGTGGATTGAGGATTGAGGATTGAGCATTGAAGATTGAGTATTCAGGATTGAAGATTGTGGATTGAGGATTGAGGATTGAGGATTGAGTATTGAGGATAGAAGATTGAGGACTGGGGACTGAGGATTGAAGATTGAGGATTGAGGTTTGAAGATTGAGTATTGAGGATTGAAGATTGAGGATTGAGGATTGCGGATTGAGCTTTGAGGATCGAAGATTGAGGACTGGGGACTGAGTGTTGAGGGTTGAGTGATGAGAATTGATGTTTGTGGATAGAGATTTGAAGATTGCAAGTTGAGTATTGAGTAATGAAAACTGTGAATTGATGATATTCTATTGAGGATTGAGGATTGACAGCTGATTGTTGAGGAGTGAGGGCTGAAGGTTGAGGATTCAGGATTGAGGATTAAGGATTGATGTTTGAGGACTGAGGATTGAGGATTGAGGATTGAGGATTGAGGATTGAGGATCGAAGATTGAGGACTGAGGATTGAGGGTTGTGGATTGAGGACGAGGACTTAGAGTTGAGTATTGATGTTTGAGTTCTGAGGATTGAGGGTTGAGGATTGAGAATTGAGGATTGAGGAATGAGGATTGAAGATTGAGGATTGGGTTTTGAGGATTGAGGATTGAGGATTGAAGATTGAGGATTGAGGATTGAGGATGAGGGCTGAGGGTTGAAGATTGAGTATTGAGGGTTGAAGACTGACGATTGAGGATTGAGGATTGAGGATTGAGGATTGAGGATTGAGGATTGAGGATTGAAGATTGAGAATTGAGGATTGAAAATTGAGGATTGAGGATTGAGGATTGAGGGTTGAGGATTGAGTATTGAGGATTGATTATTGAATATTGAGTATTGAGGATTGAAGATTGAGGATTGAGGAATGAGGATTGAGGATTGAGGATTGAAGATTGAGGATAGGGGATTGAGGATTGACGATTGAGGATTGAGTATTGAGTTTTGAGAATTGAGGATTGCTTATTGAAGATTGAGTATTGAGGATTGAAGATTGAAGATTGAGGATAGAGGATTGAGGACTGAGGATGAGGGCTGAGGGTTGAAGATTGAGGTTTGAGGACTGAAGACTGAGGATTGAGGATTGGGAATAGAGGATTGAGGATTGAGGATTGAATATTGAGGATTGGGTATTGATGATTGAAGAATGAGGATTGAGGTTTGAGGATTGAGGATTGAGGACCGAGGATTGAGGATTGAAGATTGAGTATTGAGGGTTGAAGACTGACGATTGAGGATTGAGGATTGAAGATTGAGGATTGCAGATTGAAGATTGAGTATTGAGGATTGAAAATTTAGGATTGAGGATTGAGGATTGAGGATTGAGGATTGAGGATTCAGTATTGAGTGTTGAAGGTTGAGAATTGAGGATTGAGGTTTGAACATTGAGGACTGTGTGTTGAGGATTGAGTGATGAGGATTGACGTTTGTGGATAGAGATTTGAAGATTGCAGATTGAGTATTGAGTATAGAAAACTGTGAATTGAGGATATTCTATTGAGGATTGAGGATTGACATCGGATTGTTGAGGACTGAGGTCTGAAGATTGAGGATTCAGGATTGAGGATTCAGAATTGAGGTTTGAGGACTGAGGATTGAGAATTGAAGATTGAGTATTGAGGATTGAAGATTGAGGATTGAGGATTGAGAATTGAGGATTGGGGATGAGGGCTGAGGGTTGAGGATTGACGTTAGAGGACAGAGGACTGAGGGTTGAGGATTGAGAATTGAGGATTGAGGATTGAGGATTGAAGATTGAGGATTGGGTATTGAGGATTGAAGAATGAGGATTGAGGATTGAGGATTGAGGATTGAGGATTGAGCATTGAGGATTGAGGATTGAGGATTGAAGACTGAGTTTCGAGGATTGAATATTGAGGATTGAGGATTGAGGATTGAGGATTGAGTATTGAGGATTGATTATTGAAGATTCAGTATTGAGGATTGAAGATTGAGGATTGAGGAATGAGGATTGAGGATTGATGATTGAAGATTGAGGATTGGGGATTGAGGATTGACGATTGAGGATTGAGTATTGAGTTTTGAGAATTGAGGATTGATTATTGAAGATTGAGTATTGAGGATTGAAGATTGAAGATTGAGGATTGAGGATTGTGGACTGAGGATGAGGGCTGACAGTTGAAGATTGAGGTTTGAGGACTGAGGACTGAGGATTGAGGATTGAGAATAGAGGATTGAAGATTGAGGATTGGGTATTGATGATCGAAGAATGAGGATTGAGCATTGAGGATTGAGGATTGAGGATTGAGGATTGAGCATTGAAGACTGGGTATTGAGGATTGCAGGTTGAGGATTGTGGATTGGGGATTGAGAATTGAGGATTGAATATTGAGGATTGGGGACTGAGCGTTGAGGGTTGTGTGATGAGAATTGATGTTTGTGGATAGAGATTTGAAGATTGCAGATTGAGTATTGAGTAATGAATACTGTGAATTGATGATATTCTATTGAGGATTGAGGATTGACAGCTGATTGTTGAGGAGTGAGGGCTGAAGATTGAGGATTCAGGATTGAGGATTGAGGATTGAAGATTGAGTATTTAGGAATGAAAATTGAGGATTGAGGATTGAGGATTGAGGATTGAGGATTGAGGATTGAGGACTGAGGATTGAAGATTCAGTATTGAGTGTTGAAGATTGAGCATTGAGGATTGAAGATTGACGATTGAGGATTGAGAATTGAGGATTGAGGATTGAGGATTGAGGATTGAGGATTGAGCATTGGAGATTGAGTATTGAGGATTGAATGTTGAGGATTGTGGATTGTGGGTTGAGGATTGAGGATTGAATATTGAGGATTGTAGACTGAGTGTTGAGGGTTGAGTGATGAGAATTGATGTTTGTGGATAGAGACTTGAAGATTGCAGATTAAGCATTGAGTAATGCAAACTGTGAATTGATGATATTCTATTGAGGATTGAGGATTGACAGCAGATTGTAGAGGACTGAGGGCTGAAGATTGAGGATTCGGGATTGAGGATTCAGAATTGAGGTTTGAGGACTGAGGATTGAGGATTGAGGATTGAGCAATGAGGATTGAAGATTGAGGAATGACGATTGAGGGTTGTGGATTGAGGACGAGGACTGAGGTTTGAGTATTGATGTTTGAGGTCTGAGGATAGAGGATTGAGGATTGAGAATTGAGGATTGAGGATTCAGGATTGAAGATCGAGGGTTGGGTATTGATTATTGAAGAATGAGGATTGAGGATTGAGGATTGTGGATTGAGGATTGAGGGTTGAGTATTGAAGATTGAGAATTGAGGATTGAGGATTGAAGATTGAGTATTGTGGATTGAAGATTGAGGATTGAGGATTGAGGATTGAAGATTGAGTACTGAGTGTTGAGGGTTGAGTGATGAGAATTGATGTTTGTGGATTGAGATCTGAAGATTGAAGGATGGGGATTGGGTATTGAAAACTGTGATTTGAGGATATTCTATTGAGGATTGAGAATTGACAATTGATTGTTGAGGACCGACGGCAGAAGATGGAGGATTCAGGATTGAGGATTCCGGATTGAGGTTTGAGGACTGAGGATTGAGGGTTGAGGATTGAGAATTGAGGATTGACGCTTGAGGATTGAGGATTGAGGATGGAGGATTGAAGACAGAGGACTGAGTATTGTGGATTGAGTGTTGAGAATTGATGTTTGAGGACTGAGATTTGATTATTGAATATTGTGGATTGAGTATTGAACCATGAGAATTCAGGATATTCTATTGAGTATTGAGAACTGAGGATTGATGGTTGAGTATTGAGGATTGATGGTTGAGGGTTGTGTGTTGAATATTGCGGATTGAGCATTGAGGACTGAGTATTGAGAATTGAGAATTGAGGATGAGGACTGAGGGTTGAGGATTGAGGTTTGAGGAACAAGAATTGAGGATTGAGGGTTGAGGACTGAGGATTGACGATTGAGTATTGAAGATTGAGGATTGATTACTGAGGATTGAGGATTGAGGATTCAGGATTGAGGATTGAGGATTGAGGATTGAAGATTCAGTATTGAGGATTGAAGATTGAGAATTGAGGATTTTAGGATTGAACATTGAGAACTGAGAGTTCAGGGTTTAGTGATGAGAATTGATGTTTGTGGATAGAGATTTGAAGATTGCAGATTGAGTATTGAGTATTGAAGTCTGTGAATTGAGGATATTCTATTGGGGATTGAGGATTGACAACTGATTGTTGAGAACTGAGGGCTGAAGGTTGAGGATGCAGGATTGAGGATTCAGAATTGAGGTTTGAGGACTGAGGGTTGAGGATTGAAGATTGAGTATTGAGGATTGAAGATTGAGGAATGAGGATTGAGGATTGAGTATTGAGGATTGAGGACCGAGGATTGAGGATTGAGGATTGAAGATTGAGTATTGAGGAATGAAGGTTGAGGATTGGGGATTGTGGATTGAGGATTGAGGATTGAGCATTGAAGATTGAGTATTCAGGATTGAAGATTGTGGATTGAGGATTGAGGATTGAGGATTGAGGATTGCCGATTGAGGATTGCGTATTGAGGATTGAAGAATGAGGATTGAGGATCGGGGATTGAGGACTGAGAATTGAAGATTGAGCATTGAGGATTGAAGGTTGACGGTTGAGGATTGAGGATTGAGGATTGAGGATTGAGAATTGAGGATTGAGGATTGAGGATTGAAGATTGTGTATTGAGTATTGAAGGTTGAGGATTGAGGATTGAGTGTTGAAGATTGAGGATTGAGGACTGAGGATTGAGGATTAATGATTGAGCATTGAGGATTGAGGATTCAGGATTAGGGATTGAAGATTGAGGATTGGGTATTGAGGATTGAAGAATCAGGATTGAGGATTGAGTATTGAGGATTGAAGATTGACGATTGAGGATTGAGAATTGAGGATTGAGGATTGAGTATTGAAGATTGAGAATTGAGGATTGAGGATTGAAGATTGAGTATTGAGGATTGAAGATTGAGGATTAAGGATTGAGGATTGAAGATTGAGGACTGAGTGTTGAGGGTTGAGTGATGAGAATTGATGTTTGTGTATTGAGATTTGAAGATTGAAGAATGGGGATTGAGTATTGAAAACTGTGATTTGAGGATATTCTATTGAGGATTGAGGATTGACAATTGATTGTTGAGGACCGACGGTTGAAGACTGAGGATTCAGGATTGAGGATTCCGGATTGAGGTTTGAGGACTGAGGATTGAGAGTTGAGGATTGAGAATTGAGGATTGACGCTTGAGGATTGAGTATTTAGGATGGAGGATTGAAGACAGAGGACTGAGTATTGAGGATTGAGTGTTGAGAATTGATGTTTGAGGACTGAGATTTGATTATTGAATTTTGTGGATTGAGTACTGAACCATGAGAATTCAGGATATTCTATTGAGTATTGAGAACTCAGGATTGATGGTTGAGTATTGAGGATTGATGGTTGAGGGTTGTGTGTTGAATATTGCGGATTGAGCATTGCGGATTGAGGATTGAGGATTGAAGATTGAGGATTGGGGATTGAGGATTGGCGATTGAGGATTGAGTACTGAGGATTGAGAATTGAGGATTGAGGGTTGAGGATTGAGTATTGGGGATTGAATATTGAGGATTGAGGAATGAGGATTGAAGATTGAGGACTGAGTGTTGATGGTTGAGTGTTGAGAACTGATGTTTGTGGATTGAGATTTGAAGATTGAAGAATGGGGATTGAGAATTGAAATCTGTGAATTGAGTATATTCTATTGAGGATTAAGGAATGACAATTGACTTTTGAGGACTGAGGGCTGAAGATTGAGGATTCAGGATCGAGGATTCGGGATTGAGGTTGGAGGACTGAGGAGTGAGGGTTGAGGATTGAGGATTGAGGATTGAGGATTGAGGATTGAGGATTGAAGATTGAGTATTGAGGATTGAAGAATGAGGATTGAGGATTGAGGATTGAGGATTGAGTATTGACGATAGAAGATTGAGGACTGGGGACTGAGGATTGAAGATTGAGGATTGAGGATTGAGGATTGAGGATTGAGGTTTGAGGAACAGGAATTGAGGATTGAGGATTGAGGACTGAGGATTGACGATTGAGTATTGAAGAGTGAGGACTGATTACTGAGGATTGATGATTGATGACTGAGGATTGAGGAATGAGGATTGAGGATTGAAGATTCAGTATTGAGGATTGAAGATCGAGAATTGAGGATTGAGGATTGAACATTGAGGACTGAGCGTTCAGGATTGTTGATGACTGAGGGCTGAAGATTGAGGACACAGGATTGAGGATTCAGAATTGAGGTTTGAGGACAGAGGATCGAGGATTGAATATTGAGCATTAGGTATTGAGGATTGAAGAATGAGGATTGAGGATTGAGGGTTGAGGATTGAGGATTGAGGATTGAGGATTGAGGATGGAAGATTGAGTATTGAGGATTGAAGATTGAGGATTGAGGATTGAGGATTGAGGATTGAGGATTGAAGATTGAGGATTTGGGATTGAGGATTGACGATTGAGGATTGAGTATTGAGGATTGAGAACTGAGGACTGAATATTGAAGATTGAGTATTGAGGAATGAAGATTGAGGATTGAGGATTGAGGATTGAGGATTGAGGATGAGGATTGAGGATTGAGTTTTGAGGACTGAGGACTGAGGATTGAGGATTGAGAATTGAGGATTGAGGATTGAGGATTAAAGATTGAGGATTGAGGATTGGATATTGAGGATTGAGGAATGAGGATTGAGGATTGAGGATTGAGGATTGAGGATTGAAGATTGAGTATTGAGGATTGAAGACTGACGATTGAGGATTGAGGATTGAAGATTGAGGATTGAGGATTGAGGATTGAGGATTGAGAATTGAGGATTGTGGATGGGAGTATTGAGGATCGAGGATTGAAGATTGAGTTTTGATGATTGAAGATTGAGGATTGAGGTTTGGGGACTGATGATTGAGGATTGAGGATTGAGGATTGAGAATTGAGGATTGAGGATTGAGGATTGAGGATTGAGGATTGAACATTGAGGATTAGGTATCGCGGATTGAACATTGAGGATTGAGGATTGAGGATTGAGTATTGAGGATTGAGGACTGAAGATTGTATATTGATGATTGAAGATTGAGGATTGAGGATTGAGGGTTGTGGATTGAGGACGAGGAGTGAGGGTTGAGTATTAATGTTTGAGGTCTGAGGATCGAGGATTGAGGATCGAGAATTGAGGTTTGAGGATTGAGGATTGAAGATTGAAGACTGAGTATTGAGCATTGAAGATTGAGGATTGAGGATTGAAGATTGAGGATTGACAATGAGGGCTGAGGGTTGAGGATTGAGGTTTGAGGACTGAGGACTGGGGATAGAGGATTGAGAATTGAGGATTGAGGATTGAGGATTGAAGATTGAAGATTGAGTATTGGGTATTGAGGATTGAAGAATGAGGATTGAAAATTGAGGATTGAGGACTGAGGATTGAGGATTGAAGATTGATTATCGAGTATTGAAGATTGAGGATTGAGGGTTGAGGATTGAGGATTGAGTATTGAGGATTGAAGACTGAGGATTGAGGATTGAGGGTTGAGTATTGAGGATTGAAGATTGAGGATTGAGGATTGAGTATTGAGTATTGAGGGTTGAGTGTTGAGGTTTGAGTTTTGAATCCTGAGAATTCAGGATATTCTATTGAGTATTGAGAATTGAGGATTGATGGTTGAGTATTGAGGATTGAGGATTGAGGATTGAAGGTTGAGGATTGTGTATTGAGGATTGAACATTGAGGATTGAGGGTTGAGGATTGAGGATCGAGGATTGAAGATTGAAGACTGAGGATTGGGTATTGAGGATTGAAGCCTGACGATTGAGGATAGAGGATTGAGGATTGACGATTGAAGTTTGAGTATTAAGGATTGAAGATTGAGGATTGAGGATTGAGGATTGAGGATTGAGGATTGAGGATTGAGGATTGAAGATTGAGTATTGAGTATTGAAGATAGAGGTTTCAGGATTGAGGATTGAGGATTGAGGATTGAGGATTGAGGATTGAATATTGAGTATTGAGGATTGAATATTGAGGATTGAGGATTGAGGGTTGAGGATTGAGGACGTGGACTGACGGTTGAGGATTGAGGTTCGAGGTTTGAGGATTGAGAATTTAGGATTGAGGCCTGAGGATGAGGGCTGAGGTTTGAGGATTGAGGTTTGAGGACTGAGGTCTGAGGATTGAGGATTGAGTATTGAGGATTGAGGATTGAGGTTTGAAAATTGAGGATTGGGTATTGAGGATTGTAGAATGTGGTTTGAGGATTGAGGATTGAGGATTGAGGATTGAAGATTGAGTATTGAGGATTGAAGACTGACGATTGAGGATTGAGGATTGAGGATTGAGGATTGAGGATTGAAGATTGAGTATTGAGGATTGAAAATTGAGGATTGAGGATTGACGATTCAGGATTGAGGATTGACTATTGAGGATTGAGTATTGAGGATTGAAGATTGAGGATTGAGAATTGAGGATTGAGGATTGAGGATTGAAGATTGAGGATTGGGGACTGAGCGTTGAGGGTTGAGTGATGAGAATTTATGTTTGTGGATAGAAATTTGAAGATTGCAGATTGAGTATTGAGTATTGAAAACTGTGAATTGATGATATTCTATTGAGGATTGAGGATTGACATCTGATTGTTCAGGTCTGAGGTCTGAAGATTGAGGATTCAGGATTGAGGATTCAGGATTGTGGTTTGATGACTGAGGATTGAGGATTGAGGATTGACGCATGAGGATTGAGGATTGAGGATTGAAGATTGAGGATTTAGGATTGAAGATTGAGGATTGAGGATTGAGGATGAGGATTGAAGATTGAGTATTGATGATTGAAGACTGAGGATTGAGAATTGAGGGTTGAGGTTTGAGGACGAGGACTGACGGTTGAGGATTGAGGTTTGAGGATTGAGGATTGAGGATTGAGGATTGAGTATTGAGCATCGAGGATTGCAGATTGAGTTTTGACGATTGAAGATTGAGGATTGAGGTTTGGGGACTGAGGATTGAGGATTGAGGATTGAGGATTGAGGATTGAGGATTGAGGATTGAGGATTGAACATTGAGGACTGGGTATCGCGGATTGAACATTGAGGATTGAGGATTGAGGATTGAGGATTGAGTATTGAGGATTGAGGACTGAAGGTTGTATATTGATGATTGAAGATTGAGGATTGAGGATTGAGGGTTGTGGATTGAGGACGAGGAGTGAGGGTTGAGTATTAATGTTTGAGGTGTGAGGATCGAGGATTGAGGATCGAGAATTGAGGATTGAGGATTGAGGATTGAAGATTGAGGATTTGGTATTGAGGATTGAAGAATGAGGATTGAGGACTGAGGATTGAGGATTGAGGATTGAGGATTGGGGATTGAGGATTGAAGATTGTGGATTGGGTATCGCGGATTGAACATTGAGGGTTGAGGATTGAGGATTGAGGATTGAGGATTGAGGATTGAAGATTGAATATTGATGATTGAAGATTGAGGATTGAGGACTGAAGATTGAGTATTGAGAATTGAAGGCTGACGATTGAGGATTGAGGATTGAGGATTGAGGATTGAACATTGAGGACTGAGCTTTGAGGGTTGAGTTATGAGAATTTATGTTTGTGGATAGAGGTTTGAAGATTGCAGATTGAGTATTGTGTATTGAAAACTGTGAATTGAGGGTATTCTATGGAGGGTTGAGGATTGACAACTGACTGTTGAGGACTGAGGGCCGAAGATTGAGGATTCAGGATTGAGGATTCAGAATTGAGGTTTGAGGACTGAGGATTGAAGATTGAGGATTTGGTGTTGAGGATTGAAGAATGAGGATTGAGGATTGAGGATTGAGGCTTGAGGATTGAAGATTGAGTATTGAGGATTGAAGATTGAGGATTGAGGATTGAGGATTGAGGATTGAGGATTGAGGATTGAGGATTGAGGATTGAGGATTGAAGATTGAGTATTAAGGATTGAAGATTGAGGATTGAAGATTGAGGATTGAGGTTTGAGTATTGAAGATTGAGAATTGGGGATTGAGGAATGACAGTTGAGGATTGAGTATTGAGGATTGAGAATTGAGGATTGAGGATTGAAGGTTGAGTATTGAGGACTGAGTGTTGAGGGTTGAGTGATGGGAATTGATGTTTGTGGATTGATGTTTCAAGACTGAAGAATGGGGATTGAGTATTGAAAACTGTGAATTGAGGATATTCTATTGAGGATTGAGGATTGACAATTGATTGTTGAGGACTGAGGGCTGATGATTGTGGATTCAGGATTGAGGATTCGGGATTGAGGTTTGAGGACTGAGGATAGAGGATTGAGTATTGAGGATTGAGGATTGAGGATTGACGCTTGAGGATTGAGGGTTGAGGATGGAGGATTGAAGAGAGAGGACTGAGTGTTGGGGATTGAGTGTTGAGAATAGATGTTTGAGGATTGAGGTTTGAATATTGAATATTGTGGGTTGAGTATTGAACCATGAGAATTCTGGGTATTCTTTTGAGTATTAAGAATTGAGGATTGATGGTTGAGTATTGAGGATTGGTGGTTGAGGGTTGAGGATTGAGGGTTGTGGATTGAGGGCGAGGACTGAGGGTTGAGTATTGATGTTTGAGGTCTGAGGATTGAAGATTGACGGTTGAGGATTGAGGATTGAGGATTGAGGATTGAGGATTGATGATTGAGGATTGAGAATTGAGGGTTGAGGTTTGAAGATTGAGGATTGGGGACTGAGTATTGAGGGTTGAGTGATGAGAATTGATGCTTGTGGATAGAGATCTGAAGATTGCAGATTGAGTATTGAGTATTGAAAACTGCGATTTGATGATATTCTATTGAGGATTGAGGATTGACAACTGATCGTTGAGGACTCAGGGTTGAAGTTTGAGGATTCAGGATTGAGGATTCAGGATTGAGGTTTGAGGATTGAGGATTGAGGATTGAAGATTGAGGATTGGGTATTGAGGATTGAACATTGAGGATTGGGTATTGAGGATGGAAGAATGAGGATTGAGGATTTAGGATTGAGTATTGAAGATTGAGTATTGAGGTTTGAGGATTGAGGATTGAAGATTGAGGATTGAGGATTGAGGATGAGGGATGAGGGTTGAGGATTGAGGTTTGAGGACTGAGGACTGAGGGTTGAGGATTTAGGATTGAGGATTGAGGATTGAGGATTGAGGATTGAGGATTGAGGATTGAGAATTGAGGACTGAGGATTGAAGATTGAGTATTGAGCATTGAAGATTGACGATTGAGGATTGAAGACTGAGGATTGACGGTGAGGACTGAGGACTGAGGATTGAGGATTGAGAATTGAGTATTGAGGATTGAGGATTGAGGATTGAGGATTGAAGATTGAGTATTGGGTATTGAGGATTGAAGAATGAGGGTTGAAAATTGAGGATTGAGGATTGGGAATTGAGGATTGAGGATTGAGGGTTGAGGATTGAGGATTGAGGATGAGGGCTGAGGGTTGAGGATTGGGGTTTGAGGACTGAGGACTGAGGATTGAGGATTGAGGATTGAGGATTGAGGATTGAGGATTGAAGATTGAGGATTGGGTGTTGAGGATTGAAGAATGAGGATTGAGTATTGAGGTTTGAGGATTGAGGATTGAAGATTGAGTATTGAGGATTGAAGATTGGCGATTGAGGATTGAGGATTGAGGATTGAGGATTGATGATTGAGGATTGAGGATTGAGGGTTGAGGATTGAAGACTGAGTAAAGAGGATTGAAGATTGAGGATTGAGGATTGAGGATTGAGGATTGGGGTTTGAGGTTTGAAGATTGAGGATTGGGGACTGAGTATTGATGGTTGAGTGATGAGAATTGATGTTTGTGGATAGAGATCTGAAGATTCCAGATTGAGTATTGAGTATTGAAAACTGTGAATTGAGGATATTCCATTGAGGATTGGGTATTCACAACTGATTGTTGAGCACTGAGGGCTGAAGATTGAGGATTCAGGATTGAGGATTCGGGATTGAGGTTTGAGGACTGAGGACTGAGGATAGAAGGTTGAGTATTGAGGATTGAATATTGAGTATTCAGGATTGGAGATTGGCGATTGAGGATTGAGGATAGAGGATCGAGTATTGAGGATTGAGGATTGAAGATTGAGTATTGAGGATTGAAGGTTGAGGATTGGGGACTGAGTGTTGAGGATTGAGTATTGAAGATTGAGGATTGGGGACTGAGTGTTGAGGGTTGAGTGATGAGAATTGATGTTTGTGGATAGAGATTTGAAGATTGCAGGTTGAGTATTGAGTATTGAAAACTGTGAATTGAGGATATTCTAGTGAGGATTGGGTTATTGACAACTGATTGTTGAGGACTGAGGGCTGAAGATTGAGGATTCAGGATTGAGGATTCGGGATTGAGGTTTGAGGACTGAGGATTGAGTGTTGAAGATTGAGCATTGAGGATTGAAAACTGTGAATTGATGAAATTCTATTCAGGATTGAGGATTGAGGATTGAGGATTGAGGATTGAGGATTGAGGATGAGGGCTGAGGGTTGAGGATTGAGGTTTGAGGACTGAGGATTGAGGATTGAGGATTGAAGATTGAGTATTGAGGATTGCAGACTGACGATTGGGGATTGAGGATTGAGGATTGAGGATTGAGGATAGAGGATTGAGGATTGAGGATTGTGAATTGAGGACTGAGGATTGAAGATTGTGTATTGAGCATTGAAGATTGACGATTGAGGATTGAAGATTGAGGATTGACGGTGAGGACTGAGGACTGAGGATTGAGGATTGAGAATTGAGTATTGAGGATTGAGGATTGAGGATTGAAGATTGAGTATTGGGTATTGAGGATTGAAGATTGAGGATTGAGGATTGAGGATTGAGGATTGAGGATTGAAGATTGAGGATTGGGGATTGAGGATTGAGGATTGAAGATTGAGTATTAAGGATTGAAGACTGACGATTGAGGATTGAGGATTGAGGATTGAGGATTGAGGATTGAGTATTGAAGATTGAGTATTGAGGTTTGAGGATTGAGAATTGAAGATTGAGGATTGAGGGTTGAGGATTGAAGACTGAGTATTGAGGATTGAAGATTGAGGATTGAGGATTGAGGATTGAGGATTGGGGTTTGAGGTTTGAAGATTGTGGATTGGGGACTGAGTATTGATGGTTGAGTGATGAGAATTGATGTTTGTGGATAGAGATCTGAAGATTCCAGATTGAGTATTGAGTATTGAAAACTGTGAATTGAGGATATTCCATTGAGGATTGGGTATTCACAACTGATTGTTGAGCACTGAGGGCTGAAGATTGAGGATTCAGGATTGAGGATTCGGGATTGAGGTTTGAGGACTGAGGACTGAGGATAGAAGGTTGAGTATTGAGGATTGAATATTGAGTATTCAGGATTGGAGATTGGCGATTGAGGATTGAGGATAGAGGATCGAGTATTGAGGATTGAGGATTGAAGACTGAGTATTGAGGATTGAAGGTTGAGGATTGGGGACTGAGTGTTGAGGATTGAGGATTGAAGATTGAGGATTGGGGACTGAGTGTTGAGGGTTGAGTGATGAGAATTGATGTTTGTGGATAGAGATTTGAAGATTGCAGGTTGAGTATTGAGTATTGAAAACTGTGAATTGAGGATATTCTATTGAGGATTGGGTTATTGACAACTGATTGTTGAGGACTGAGGGCTGAAGATTGAGGATTCAGGATTGAGGATTCGGGATTGAGGTTTGAGGACTGAGGATTGAGTGTTGAAGATTGAGCATTGAGGATTGAAAACTGTGAATTGATGAAATTCTATTCAGGATTGAGGATTGAGGATTGAGGATTGAGGATTGAGGATTGAGGATGAGGGCTGAGGGTTGAGGATTGAGGTTTGAGGACTGAGGATTGAGGATTGAGGATTGAGAATTGTGGATTGAGGATTGAGGATTAAAGATTGACGATTGTGAATTGGGTATTGAGGATTGAAGAATGAGGGTTGAGGTGTGAGGATTGAGGATTGAGGATTGAAGATTGAGTATTGAGGATTGCAGACTGACGATTGAGGATTGAGGATTGAGGATTGAGGATTGAGGATTGAGGATTGAGGATTGAGGATTGTGAATTGAGGACTGAGGATTGAAGATTGTGTATTGAGCATTGAAGATTGACGATTGAGGATTGAAGATTGAGGATTGACGGTGAGGACTGAGGACTGTGGATTGAGGATTGAGAATTGAGTATTGAGGATTGAGGATTGAGGATTGAAGATTGAGTATTGGGTATTGAGGATTGAAGATTGAGGATTGAGGATTGAGGATTGAGGATTGAGGATTGAAGATTGAGGATTGGGGATTGAGGATTGAGGATTGAAGATTGAGTATTAAGGATTGAAGACTGACGATTGAGGATTGAGGATTGAGGATTGAGGATTGAGGATTGAGTATTGAAGATTGAGTATTGAGGTTTGAGGATTGAGGATTGAAGATTGAGGATTGAGGGTTGAGGATTGAAGACTGAGTATTGAGGATTGAAGATTGAGGATTGAGGATTGAGGATTGAGGATTGGGGTTTGAGGTTTGAAGACTGTGGATTGGGGACTGAGTATTGATGGTTGAGTGATGAGAATTGATGTTTGTGGATAGAGATCTGAAGATTCCAGATTGAGTATTGAGTATTGAAAACTGTGAATTGAGGATATTCCATTGAGGATTGGGTATTCACAACTGATTGTTGAGCACTGAGGGCTGAAGATTGAGGATTCAGGATTGAGGATTCGGGATTGAGGTTTGAGGACTGAGGATTGAGGGTTGAAGATTGAGCATTGAGGATTGAAGACTGTGAATTGAAGAAATTCTATTGAGGATTGAGGATTGAGTATTGAGGATTGAGGATGAGGGCCGAGGGTTGAGGATTGAGGTTTGAGGCCTGAGGACTGAGGATTGAGGATTGAGTATTCAGGATTGAGGATTGAGGATTGAAGATTGAGGATTGGGTATTGAGGATTGAAGAATGAGGATTGAGGATTGAGGATTGAGGATTGAGGATTGAGGATTGAAGATTGGGTGCTCAGGATTGGAGATTGACGATTGAGGATTGAGTATTGAGGATCGAGGATTGAGGATTGAGGATTGAAGATTGAGTATTGAGGATTGAGGATTGAGGATGTGGGCTGAGGGTTGAGGATTCAGGTTTGAGGACTGAGGACTGAGGATTGAGGATTTAGGATTGAGGATTGAGGATTGAGGATTGAGGATTGAGGATTGAGGATTGTGTATTGAAGATTGAGGATTGATGATTGAGTATTGATGATTGAAGATTGAGGATTGGGTATTGCGGAATGAACATTGAGGATTGAGGATTGACGCTTGAAGATTGAGGATTGGGTATCGCTGATTGAACATTGAGGATTGAGGATTGAGGATTGAGGATTGAGGATTGAGGATTGAGGATTGAAGATTGAGTGTTGAGGATTGAAGACTGACGACTGAGGATTGAGGATTGAGGATTGAGGATTGAAGATTGAATATTGATGATTGAAGAGTGAGGATTGAGGATTCAGGGTTGTGGATTGAGGACGAGGGCTGAGGGTTGAGTATTGATGTTTGAGGTCTGAGGATTGAGGATTGAGTATTGAGAATTGAGGATTGAGGATTGAAGATTTAGGATTGAAGAATGAGGATTGAGGATTGAGGATTGAGGATTGAGGATTGAAGATTGTGTATTGAGGATTGAAGACTGACGATTGAGGATTGAGGATTGAGGATTGATGACTGAGGATTGAGGATTGAAGATTGAGTATTGAGGATTGAAGATTGAGGATTGTGGATTGAGGATTGAAAACTGTGAATTGATGATATTCTATTGAGGATTGAGTATTGACAACTGATTGTTGAGGCCTGAGGGCTGAAGATTGAGGATTCAGGATTGAGGATTCAGGATTGAGGTTTGAGGACTGAGGATTGAGGATTGAGGATTGAGGATTGAGGATTGGGGATTGATGATTGAAGATTGAGGATTGGGTATTGCGGATTGAACATTGGGGATTGAGGATTGACGCTTGAGGATTGAGGGTTGAGGATGGAGGATTGAAGAGAGAGGACTGAGTGTTGAGGATTGAGTGTTGAGAACTGATGTTTGAGGATTGAGATTTGATTATTGAGTATTGTGGATTGAGAATTGTACCATGAGAATTCAGGATATTCTATTGAGTATTGAGAATTGAGGATTGACGGTTGAGCATTGACGATTGGTGGTTGAGGGTTTTGTGTTGAATATTGAGGATTGAGGATTGAGGATTGGGGATTGAGGATTGAGTATTGATGAATGAGGATTGATGACTGAGTATTGAGGATTGAGGATTGAGGATTGGGGAGTGAGGATTGAAGATTGGGTATTGAGGATTGAATATTGAGGATTGAGGATTGACGGTTGTGGATTGAGGACGAGGACTGAGTGTTGAGGATTGAGTGTTGAGAATTGATGTTTGAGGACTGAGATTTGATTATTCAATATTGTGGATTGAGTATTGAACCATGAAAATTCAGGATATTCTATTGAGTATTGACAATTGAGGATTGATGGTTGAGTATTGAGGATTGGTGGTTGAGGGTTTTGTGTTGAATATTGAGGATTGAGGATTGAGGATTGAGGATTGAGGATTGAGTATTGAAGATTAAGGATTGAAGATTGAGGATTGTGGATTGAGGATTGAGGATTGAGGACTGAAGATTGAGGATTGGGGACTGAGAGTTGAGGGTTGAGTGATGAGGATTGATGTTTGTGGATAGAGATTTGAAGACTGGAGATTGAGTATTGAGTATTGAAAACTGTGAATTGATGATATTCTATTGAGGATTGAGGACTGACAACTGACTGTTGAGGACTGATGGCTGAAGGTTGAGGATTCAGGATTGAGGACTCAGGATTGAGGTTTGAGGACCGAGGATTGAGGATTGAGTATTGAGGATCGAGTATTGAGGAATGAGGATTGAAGATTGAGGATTGGGTACTGCGGATTGAACATTGAGGATTGAGGATTGAGGATTGAGGATTGAGGATTGAGGATTGAGGATTGAGGATTGAATATTGATGATTGAATATTGAGGATTGAGGATTGAGGGTTGTGGATTGAGGACGAGGGCTGAGGGTTGAGTATTGATGTTTGAGGTCTGAGGATTGAGGATTGAGGATTGAGGATTGAGGATTGAGGATTGAGGATTGAGGTTTGAGGACTGAGGATTGTGGATTGAGGATTGAGGATTGAGGATTGAGGATAGAGGATTGAAGATTGAGGATTGGGTATTGCGGATTGAACATTGAGGATTGAGGATTGAGGATTGCGGATTGAGGATTGAGGATAGAAGATTGAATATTGAAGATTGAAGATTGAGGATTGAGGATTGAGGATTGAGGATTGAGGATTGAGGATTGAGGATTGAGGATTGCGGACTGAAGATTGAGGATTGGGTATTGCGGATTGGACAATGAGGATTGAATATTGAGGATTGAGGATTGAGGGTTGTGGATTGAGGACGAGGACTGAGGGTTGAGTATTGATGTTTTAGGTCAGAGGATAGAGGACTGAGGATTGAGGATTGAAGGTTGATGATTGGGTATTGAGGATTGAAGAATGAGGATTGAGGATTGAGGATTGAGGATTGAAGATTGAGGACTGATGGTTGAGGATTGAGTGTTCACCATTTATGTCTGGGGATTGAGGTTTGATTATTGAATATTGCGGATTGAGTATTGAATTCTGAGAATTCAGGATATTCTGTTGAGTATTGAGAATTGAGGTTTGATGGTTGAGTATTGAGGATTGATTGCTGAGAATTGTGTTTTGAATATTGAGGATTGGGGATTGAGGATTGATTATTGCAGATTGGGGACTGAGGGTTGAGCATTGAGTGTTGAGAATTGATGTTTGAGTATTGAGATTTGATGACTGAGTATTGTGGATTGAATATTGAAACCTGAGAATTCAGGATATTCTATTAAGTATTGAGAACTGAGGATTGATGATTGAGTATTGAGTAATGATGGCTGAGGGCAGTGCGATGAATAATGAGGATTGAAGATTGAGGATTGAGGATCGAGGATGAGGGCTGAGGGTTGAGGATTGAGGTTTGAGGACTGAGAACTGAGGATTGAGGATTGAGAATTGAGGATTGAGGATTGTGGATTGAGGATTGAGGATTGAGGACTGAAGATTGAGGATTGGGGACTGAGTGTTGAGGGCTGACTGATGAGAATTGATGTCTGTGGATAGAGATTTGAAGATTGCAGATTGAGTATTGAGTATTGAAAACTGTGAATTGATGATATTCAATTGAGGATTGAGGTTTGGCAACTGATTGTTGAGGACTGAGGGCTGAAGGTTGAGGATTCAGGATTGAGGATTCAGGATTGAGGTTTGAGGACTGAGGATTGAGGATTGAGGATTGAGGATTGAGGATTGAGGACTGAGGATTGAGGATTGAAGACTGAGGATTGGGTATTGCGGATTGAACATTGAGGATTGAGGATTGAGTATTGAGGATTGAGGTTTGAGGATTGAAGATTGAGTATTGAGGATTGAAAATTGAGGATCGAGGATTGAGGATTGATGATTGAGGATTGAGGATTGAGAATTGAAGATTAAGTATTGAGGATTGAATATTGAGGATTGAGGATTGAAGATTGAGTATTGAGGATTGAATATTGAGGATTGAGGATTCAGGATTGAGGATTGAGGATGAGGGCTGAGGCTTGAGGATTGAGGATGAGGGCTGAGGCTTGAGGATTGATGTTTGAGTATTGAATCCTGAGAATTAATGATATTCTATTGAGTATTGAGAATTGAGGATTGATGGTTGAGTATTGAGGATTGAGGATTGAGGATTGAGGATTGAGTATTGAAGATTGAGGATTGATGATTGAGGATAGAGAATTGAGGATTGAGGATTGAGGATTGAGGATTGAAGATTGAGTATTGAGGATTGAAGGTTGAGGATTGAGGATTGAGGATTGAGTATTGAGGGTTGAGGATTGAAGATTGAGGATTGGGGACTGAGGATTGAAGATTGAGGATTGAGGATTGAGGATTGAGGATTGAGGATTGAGGATTGAAGATTCAGTATTGAGGATTGAAGATTGAGAATTGAGTATTGAGGATTGAACGTTGAGGACTGAGTCTTGAGGGTTGAGTGATGAGAATTGATGTTTGTGGAAAGAGCTTGGAATGTTGCAGATTGAGTATTGAGTATTGAAAACTGTGAATTGAGGATATTCTATTGAGGATTGAGGCTCGACAACCCATTGTTGAGGACTGAGGGCTGAAGATTGAGGATTCAGGATTGAGGATTCAGGATTGAGGTTTGAAGACTGAGGATTTAGGATTGAGGATTGAGGATTGAGGATTGAAGGTTGAGTATTGAGGATTGAATATTGAGGATTGAAGATTGAGGATTGAGCATTGAGGATTGAACATTGACGACTGGGGATTGAGGATTGAAGATTGAGTATTGAGGATTGAAGACTGACGATTGAGGATTGAGGATTGAGGATTGATGATTGAGGATTGAGGATTGAAGATTGAGTATTGAGGATTGAAGATTGAGGATTGTGGATTGAGGATTGAAAACTGCGAATTGATGATATTCTATTGATGATTGAGGATTGACAACTGATTGCTGAGGACTGAGGGCTGAAGATTGAGGATTCAGGACTGAGGATTCGGGATTGAGGTTTGAGGGCTGAGGATTGAGGATTGAGGATTGAGAATTGATGATTGAGGAATGAAGATTGAGGATTGGGTATTGCGTATTGAACATTGAGGATAGACGATTGACGATTGAGGATTGAGGATTGAGGATTGAAGATTGAATATTGATGATTGAAGATTGAGGATTGAGGATTGAGGGTTGTGGATTGAGGACGAGGACTGAGGGTTGAGTATTGATGTTTGAGGTCTGAGGATTGAGGATTGAGGATTGAGAATTGAGGATTGAGGATTGAGGATTGAAGATTGAGGATTGGGTATTGAGGATTGAAGAATGAGGATTGAGGATTGAGGATTGATGATTGAGGATTGAGGATTGAGTATTGAAAATTGAGGATTGATGACTGAGGATTGAGGACTGAGGATTGAGGATTGAGGGTTGAGGATTGAAGATTGATTGTTGAGGTTTGAGGACTGAGGATTCAGGATTGAGGATTGAGGATTGAGGATTGAGGATTGAGGATTGAGAATTGAGGATTGAGGAATGAAGATTGAGGATTGGGTATTGCGTATTGAACATTGAGGATAGAGGATTGACGATTGAGTATTGAGGATTGAGGATTGAGGATTGAGGATTGAAGAATGAGGATTGGGGCTTGAGGATTGAGGATTGAGGATTGAAGATTGAGGATTGAGGATTGAGGATTGAGGATTGAATATTGATGATTGAAGATTGAGGATTGAGGATTGAGGGTTGTGGATTGAGGACGCGGACTGAGGGTTGAGTATTGATGTTTGTGGTCTGAGGATTGAGGATTGAGGATTGAGAATTGAGTGATTGAGGATTGAGGATTGAAGATTGAGGATTGGGTATTGAGAACTGAAGAATGAGGATTGAGGATTGAGGATTGAGGATTGATGATTGAAGATTGAGGATTGATGACTGAGGATTGAGGACTGAGGATTGAGGATTGAGGATTGAGGATTGAAGATTGAGTATTGTGGATTGAATATTGAGGATTGAGGATTGAAGATTGAGGATTGGGTATTGAGAATTGAAGAATGATGATTGAGGATTGAGGATTGAGGATTGAGGATTGAAGATTGAGTATTGAGGATTGAAGGTTGAGGATTGAGGATTGAGGATTGAAGAATGAGGATTGAGGATTGAGGATTGAGGATTGAGGATTGAAGATTGAGAATTGAGGATTGAAGATTGGCGGTTGAGTATTGAGGATTGAGGATTGAGGATTGAGGATTGAGGATTGAAGATTGAGTATTGAGGATTGAAGACTGAGGATTGAGGATTGAGGATTGAGGATTGAGTATTGAAGATTGAGGATTGATGATTGAGTATTAATGATTGAAGATTGAGGATTGGGTATTGCGGAATGAACATTGAGGATTGAGGGTTGACGCTTGAGGATTGAGGATTGAGGATTGAGGATTGAAGATTGAGAATTGAGGATTGAGGATTGACAGTTGTGGATTGAGGACGAGGACTGAGTGTTGAGGATTGAGTGTTGAGAATTGATGTTTGAGGACTGAGATTTGATTATTGAATATTGTGGATTGAGTATTGAACCATGAGAATTCAGGATATTCTATTGAGTATTGACAATTGAGGATTGATGGTTGAGTATTGAGGATTGGTGGTTGAGGGTTTTTTGTTGAATATTGAGGATTGAGGATTGAGGATTGAGGATTGAAGATTGAGGATTGGGTACTGCGGATTGAACATTGAGGATTGAGGATTGAGGATTGAGGATTGAGGATTGAGGATTGAGGATTGAAGATTGAATATTGATGATTGAATATTGAGGATTGAGGATTGAGGGTTGTGGATTGAGGACGAGGGCTGAGGGTTGAGTATTGATGTTTGAGGTCTGAGGGTTGAGGATTGAGGATTGAGAATTGAGGATTGAGGATTGAGGATTGAAGATTGAGGATTGGGTATTGAGGATTGAAGAATGAGGATTGAGGATTGAGGATTGATGATTGAGGATTGAGGATTGAGTATTGAAAATTGAGGATTGATGACTGAGGATTGAGGACTGAGGATTGAGGATTGAGGGTTGAGGATTGAAGATTGATTGTTGAGGATTGAAGATTGAGGATTGAGGATTGAGGATTGAGGATTGAGGATTGAAGATTGAGTTTTGAGGATTGAAGATTGAGGATTGTGGATTGAGGAATGAGGATTGAGGACTGATTATTGAGGATTGGGGACTGAGTGTTGAGGGTTGAGTGATGAGAATTGATGTTCGTGGATAGAGTTTGGAAGATTGCAGATTGAGTATTGAGTATTGAAAACTGTGAATTGAGGATATTCTATTGAGGATTTAGAATTGACAACTGGTTGTTGAGGACTGAGGGCTGAAGATTGAGGATTCAGGGTTGAGGATTAAGTATTGAGGTTTGAGGACTGAGGATTGAGGATTGAGGATTGAGGATTGAGGATTGAGGATTGAGGCTTGAGAATTGAGGATTGAGGAATGAAGATTGAGGATTGGGTATTGCGTATTGAACATTGAGGATAGAGGATTGACGATTGTGTATTGAGGATTGAGGATTGAGGATTGAGGATTGAAGAATGAGGATTGGGGCTTGAGGATTGAGGATTGAGGATTGAAGATTGAGGATTGAGGATTGGGGACTGAGGATTGAAGATTGAGGATTGAGGATTGAGGATTGAGGATTGAGGATTGAGGATTGAAGATTCAGTATTGAGGATTGAAGATTGAGAATTGAGTATTGAGGATTGAACGTTGAGGACTGAGTCTTGAGGGTTGAGTGATGAGAATTGATGTTTGTGGAAAGAGCTTGGAATGTTGCAGATTGAGTATTGAGTATTGAAAACTGTGAATTGAGGATATTCTATTGAGGATTGAGGACTGACAACCCATTGTTGAGGACTGAGGGCTGAAGATTGAGGATTCAGGATTGAGGATTCAGGATTGAGGTTTGAAGACTGAGGATTTAGGATTGAGGATTGAGGATTGAGGATTGAAGGTTGAGTATTGAGGATTGAATATTGAGGATTGAGGATTGAGGATTGAGCATTGAGGATTGAACATTGACGACTGGGGATTGAGGATTGAAGATTGAGTATTGAGGATTGAAGACTGACGATTGAGGATTGAGGATTGAGGATTGATGATTGAGGATTGAGGATTGAAGATTGAGTATTGAGGATTGAAGATTGAGGATTGTGGATTGAGGATTGAAAACTGTGAATTGATGATATTCTATTGATGATTGAGGATTGACAACTGATTGTTGAGGACTGAGGGCTGAAGATTGAGGATTCAGGACTGAGGATTCGGGATTGAGGTTTGAGGGCTGAGGATTGAGGATTGAGGATTGAGAATTGAGGATTGAGGAATGAAGATTGAGGATTGGGTATTGCGTATTGAACATTGAGGATAGACGATTGACGATTGAGGATTGAGGATTGAGAATTGAGGATTGAGGATTGAGGATTGAAGATTGAGGATTGGGTATTGAGGATTGAAGAATGAGGATTGAGGATTGAGGATTGATGATTGAGGATTGAGGATTGAGTATTGAAAATTGAGGATTGATGACTGAGGATTGAGGACTGAGGATTGAGGATTGAGGGTTGAGGATTGAAGATTGATTGTTGAGGATTGAAGATTGAGGATTGAGGATTGAGGATTGAGGATTGAGGATTGAAGATTGAGTTTTGAGGATTGAAGATTGAGGATTGTGGATTGAGGAATGAGGATTGAGGACTGATTATTGAGGATTGGGGACTGAGTGTTGAGGGTTGAGTGATGAGAATTGATGTTCGTGGATAGAGTTTGGAAGATTGCAGATTGAGTATTGAGTATTGAAAACTGTGAATTGAGGATATTCTATTGAGGATTTAGAATTGACAACTGATTGTTGAGGACTGAGGGCTGAAGATTGAGGATTCAGGGTTGAGGATTAAGTATTGAGGTTTGAGGACTGAGGATTCAGGATTGAGGATTGAGGATTGAGGATTGAGGATTGAGGATTGAGAATTGAGGGTTGAGGAATGAAGATTGAGGATTGGGTATTGCGTATTGAACATTGAGGATAGAGGATTGACGATTGAGTATTGAGGATTGAGGATTGAGGATTGAGGATTGAAGAATGAGGATTGGGGCTTGAGGATTGAGGATTGAGGATTGAAGATTGAGGATTGAGGATTGAGGATTGAGGATTGAATATTGATGATTGAAGATTGAGGATTGAGGATTGAGGGTTGTGGATTGAGGACGCGGACTGAGGGTTGAGTATTGATGTTTGTGGTCTGAGGATTGAGGATTGAGGATTGAGAATTGAGTGATTGAGGATTGAGGATTGAAGATTGAGGATTGGGTATTGAGAACTGAAGAATGAGGATTGAGGATTGAGGATTGAGGATTGATGATTGAAGATTGAGGATTGATGACTGAGGATTGAGGACTGAGGATTGAGGATTGAGGATTGAGGATTGAAGATTGAGTATTGTGGATTGAATATTGAGGATTGAGGATTGAAGATTGAGGATTGGGTATTGAGGTTTGAAGAATGATGATTGAGGATTGAGGATTGAGGATTGAGGATTGAAGATTGAGTATTGAGGATTGAAGGTTGAGGATTGAGGATTGAGGATTGAAGAATGAGGATTGAGGATTGAGGATTGAGGATTGAGGATTGAAGATTGAGAATTGAGGATTGAAGATTGACGGTTGAGTATTGAGGATTGAGGATTGAGGATTGAGGATTGAGGATTGAAGATTGAGTATTGAGGATTGAAGACTGAGGATTGAGGATTGAGGATTGAGGATTGAGTATTGAAGATTGAGGATTGATGATTGAGTATTAATGATTGAAGATTGAGGATTGGGTATTGCGGAATGAACATTGAGGATTGAGGGTTGACGCTTGAGGATTGAGGATTGAGGATTGAGGATTGAAGATTGAGAATTGAGGATTGAGGATTGACGGTTGTGGATTGAGGACGAGGACTGAGTGTTGAGGATTGAGTGTTGAGAATTGATGTTTGAGGACTGAGATTTGATTATTGAATATTGTGGATTGAGTATTGAACCATGAGAATTCAGGATATTCTATTGAGTATTGACAATTGAGGATTGATGGTTGAGTATTGAGGATTGGTGGTTGAGGGTTTTGTGTTGAATATTGAGGATTGAGGATTGAGGATTGAGGATTGAGGATTGAGTACTGAAGATTGAGGATCGAAGATTGAGGATTGTGGATTGAGGATTGAGGATTGAGGACTGAAGATTGAGGATTGGGGATTGAGTGTTGAGGGTTGAGTGATGAGGATTGATGTTTGTGGATAGAGATTTGAAGACTGCAGATTGAGTATTGAGTATTGAAAACTGTGAATTGATGATATTCTATTGAGGATTGAGGACTTACAACTGACTGTTGAGGACTGAGGGCTGAAGGTTGAGGATTCAGGATTGAGGACTCAGGATTGAGGTTTGAGGACCGAGGATTGAGGATTGAGTATTGAGGATCGAGTATTGAGGAATGAGGATTGAAGATTGAGGATTGGGTACTGCGGATTGAACATTGAGGATTGAGGATTGAGGATTGAGGATTGAGGATTGAGGATTGAGGATTGAAGATTGAATATTGATGATTGAATATTGAGGATTGAGGATTGAGGGTTGTGGATTGAGGACGAGGGCTGAGGGTTGAGTATTGATGTTTGAGGTCTGAGGGTTGAGGATTGAGGATTGAGGATTGAGGATTGAGGATTGAGGTTTGATGACTGAGGATTGTGGATTGAGGATTGAGGATTGAGGATTGAGGATAGAGGATTGAAGATTGAGGATTGGGTATTGCGGATTGAACATTGAGGATTGAGGATTGAGGATTGCGGATTGAGGATTGAGGATAGAAGATTGAATATTGAAGATTGAAGATTGAGGATTGAGGATTGAGGGCTGTGGATTGAGAACGAGGACTGAGGGTTGAATATTGATGCTTGAGGTCTGAGGATTGAGGATTGAGGATTGAGAATTGAGGATTGAGGATTGAGGATTGAGGATTGAAGATTGAGGATTTGGTATTGAGGATTGAGGAATGAGGATTAAGGATGGAGGACTGGGGATTGAGGATTCAGGATTGAAGAATGAGGATTGAGGATTGAGGATTGAGGATTGAGGATTGAAGATTGCGTATTGAGGATTGAAGATTGAGGATTGAGGATTGAGGATTGAGGGTTGAGGATTGAGGATTGAGGATTGAAGATTGAGGATTGGGTATTGAGGGTTGAAGAATGAGGATTGAGGATTGAGGATTGAGGATCGAGGATTGAAGATCGAGTATTGAGGATTGAATATTGAGGATTGAGGAATGAGGATTGAAGAATGAGTAGTGAGGGTTGAGGATTGAGTGTTGAGGATTGAAGATTGAGTATTGAGGATTGAGGATTGAGGGTTGTGGATTGAGGACGAGGACTGAGGATTGAGGATTGAGGATTGAGGATTGAGTACTGAAGATTGAGGATTGATGATTGAGAATTGAGGATTGAGGATTGAGGATTGAGGATTGAAAATTGAGTATTGAAGGTTGAGTATTGAGGATTGAATATTGAGGATTGAGAATTGAGGATTGACGATTGAGGATTGAAGATTGAGGATTGGGTATTGAGGATTGCAGAATGAGGATTGAGGATTGAGGATTGATGATTGAGGATTGAGGATTGAGTATTGAAGATTGAGGATTGATGACTGAGGATTGAGGACTGAGGGTTGAGGATTGAGGATTGAGGGTTGAAGATTGCGTATTGAGGATTGAATATTGAGGATTGAGGATTGAGGATTGAGGATTGAGGATGAGGGCTGAGGTTTGAGGATTGATGTTTGTGTATTGAATCCTGAGAATTCAGGATATTCTATTGAGTATTGAGAATTGAGAATTGATGGTTGAGTATTGAGGATTGAGGATTGAGGACTGAGGATTGAGTATTGAATATTGAGGATTGGGTATTGCGGATTGAACATTGAGGATTGAGGATTGAGGATTGAGGAATGAGCATTGAGGATTGAAGATTGAATATTGATGATTGAAGATTGAGTATTGAGGATTGAGGGTTGTGGATTGAGGACGAGGACTGAGGATTGAGGATTGAGGATTGAGGATTGAGTATTGAAGATTGAGGATTGATGATTGAGAATTGAGGATTGAGGATTGAGGATTGAGGATTGAAGATTGAGTTTTGAGGATTGAAGATTGAGGATTGTGGATTGAGGATTGAGGATTGTGGATTGAGGATTGAGGATTGAGGACTGAATATTGAGGATTGGGGACTGAGTGTTGAGGGTTGAGTGATGAGAATTGATGTTTGTGGATAGAGGTTGGAAGACTGCAGATTGAGTATTGAGTATTGAAAACTGTGAATTGAGGATATTCTATTGAGGATTTAGGATTGACAACTGATTGTTGAGGACTGAGGGCTGAAAATTGAGGATTCAGGGTTGAGGATTATGTATTGAGGTTTGACGACTGAGGATTGAGGATTGAGGATTGAGGATTGAGGATTGAGGATTGAGGATTGATGATTGAAGATTGAGGATTGGGTATTGCGGATTGAACATTGAGGATTGTGGATTGAGGATTGAGGAATGAGCATTGAGGATTGAAGATTGAATGTTGATGATTGAAGATTGAGGATTGAGGATTGAGGGTTGTGGATTGAGGACGAGGACTGAGGATTGAGGATTGAGGATTGAGGATTGAGTACTGAAGATTGAGGATTGATGATTGAGAATTGAGGATTGAGGATTGAGGATTGAGGATTGAGGATTGAAGGTTGAGTATTGAGGATTGAAGATTGAGGATTGAGAATTGAGGATTGACGATTGAGGATTGAAGATTGAGGATTGGGTATTGAGGATTGCAGAATGAGGATTGAGGATTGAGGATTGATGATTGAGTATTGAGGATTGAGTATTGAAGATTGAGGATTGATGACTGAGGATTGAGGACTCAGGGTTGAGGATTGAGGATTGAGGATTGAAGATTGAGTATTGAGGATTGAATATTGAAGATTGAGGATTGGGTATTGCGGATTGAACATTGAGGATTGAATATTGAGGACTGAGGATTGAGGATTGAGGATTGAGGATTGAACATTGACGACTGGGGATTGAGGATTGAGTATTGAGTATTGAGGATTGAAGAATGACGATTGAGGATTGAGGATTGAGGATTGATGATTGAGGATTGAGGATTGAAGATTGAGTATTCAGGATTGAAGATTGAGGATTGTGGATTGAGGATTGAAAACTGTGAATTGATGATATTCTATTGAGGATTGAGGATTGACAACTGATTGTTGAGGACTGAGGGCTGAAGATTGAGGATTCAGGACTGAGGATTCGGGATTGAGGTTTGAGGACTGAGAACTGAGGATTGAGGATTGAGAATTGAGGATTGAGTATTGTGGATTGAGGACTGAGGGTTGAGGACTGAAGATTGAGGATCAGGGACTGAGTGTTGATGGCTGACTGATGAGAATTGATGTTTGTGGATAGAGATTTGAAGATTGCAGATTGAGTACTAAGTATTGATAACTATGAATTGAGGATATTCTATTGAGGATTTAGGATTGACAACTGATTGTTGAGGACTGAGGGCTGAAAATTGAGGATTCAGGGTTGAGGATTATGTATTGAGGTTTGACGACTGAGGATTGAGGATTGAGGATTGAGGATTGAGGATTGAGGATTGAGGATTGATGATTGAAGATTGAGGATTGGGTATTGCGGATTGAACATTGAGGATTGAGGATTGAGGATTGAGGAATGAGCATTGAGGATTGAAGATTGAATATTGATGATTGAAGATTGAGGATCGAGGATTGAGGGTTGTGGATTGAGGACGAGGACTGAGGATTGAGGATTGAGGATTGAGGATTGAGTACTGAAGATTGAGGATTGATGATTGAGAATTGAGGATTGAGGATTGAGGATTGAGGATTGAGGATGAGGGCTGAGGTTTGAGGATTGATGATTGTGTATTGAATCCTGAGAATTCAGGATATGCTATTGAGTATTGAGAATTGAGAATTGATGGTTGAGTATTGAGGATTGAGGATTGAGGATTGAGGATTGAGTATTGAAGATTGAGGATTGGGTATTGCGGATTGAACATTGAGGATTGAGGATTGAGGATTGAGGAATGAGCATTGAGGATTGAAGATTGAATATTGATGATTGAAGGTTGAGTATTGAGGATTGAGTGTTGTGGATTGAGGACGAGGACTGAGGATTGAGGATTGAGGATTGAGGATTGAGTATTGAAGACTGAGGATTGATGATTGAGAATTGAGGATTGAGGATTGAGGATTGAGGATTGAGGATTGAAGGTTGAGTATTGAGGATTGAATATTGAGGATTGAGGATTGAGGATTGAGCATTGAGGATTGAACATTGACGACTGGGGATTGAGGATTGAAGATTGAGTATTGAGGATTGAAGACTGACGATTGAGGATTGAGGATTGAGGATTGATGATTGAGGATTGAGGATTGAAGATTGAGTATTGAGGATTGAAGATTGAGGATTGTGGATTGAGGATTGAAAACTGTGAATTGATGATATTCTATTGATGATTGAGGATTGACAACTGATTGTTGAGGACTGAGGGCTGAAGATTGAGGATTCAGGACTGAGGATTCGGGATTGAGGTTTGAGGGCTGAGGATTGAGGATTGAGGATTGAGGATTGAGGATTGAGGAATGAAGATTCAGGATTGGGTATTGAGTATTGAACATTGAGGATAGAGGATTGACGATTGAGGATTGAGGATTGAGGATTGAAGATTGAATATTGATGATTGAAGATTGAGGATTGAGGATTGAGGGTTGTGGATTGAGGACGAGGACTGAGGGTTGAGTATTGATGTTTGAGGTCTGAGGATTGAGGATTGAGGGTTGAGAATTGAGGATTGAGGATTGAGGATTGAAGATTGAGGATTGGGTATTGAGGAATGAAGAATGAGGATTGAGGATTGAGGATTGATGATTGAGGATTGATGATTGAGTATTGAAAATTGAGGATTGATGACTGAGGATTGAGGACTGAGGATTGAGGATTGAGGGCTGAGGATTGAAGATTGATTATTGAGGATTGAAGATTGAGGATTGAGGATTGAGGATTGAGGATTGAGGATTGAAGATTGAGTTTTGAGGATTGAAGATTGAGGATTGTGGATTGAGGATTGAGGATTGAGGACTGAATATTGAGGATTGGGGACTGAGTGTTGAGGGTTGAGTGATGAGAATTGATGTTCGTGGATAGAGTTTGGAAGATTGCAGATTGAGTATTGAGTATTGAAAACTGTGAATTGAGGATATTCTATTGAGGATTTAGAATTGACAACTGATTGTTGAGGACTGTGGGCTGAAGATTGAGGATTCAGGGTTGAGGATTAAGTATTGAGGTTTGAGTACTGAGGATTGAGGATTGAGGATTGAGGATTGAGGATTGAGGATTGAGGATTGATGATTGAAGATTGAGGATTGGGGACTGAGTGTTGAGGGCTGACTGATGAGAATTGATGTCTGTGGATAGAGATTTGAAGATTGCAGATTGAGTATTGAGTATTGAAAACTGTGAATTGATGATATTCAATTGAGGATTGAGGCTTGGCAACTGATTGTTGAGGACTGAGGGCTGAAGATTGAGGATTGAGGATTGAGGATTCAGGATTGAGGTTTGAGGACTGAGGACTGAGGATTGAGGATTGAGGATTGAGGATTGAGGATTGGGGATTAAGGATTGAAGATTGAGGATTGGGTATTGCGGATTGAACATTGAGGATTGAGGATTGAGGATTGAGGATTGAGGTTTGAGGATTGAAGATTGAGTATTGAGGATTGAAAATTGAGGATCGAGGATTGAGGATTGAGGATTGAGGATTGAGGATTGAGGATTGAGAATTGAAGATTAAGTATTGAGGATTGAATATTGAGGATCGAGGATTGAAGATTGAGTATTGAGGATTGAATATTGAGGATTGAGGATTCAGGATTGAGGATTGAGGATGAGGGCTGAGGCTTGAGGATTGATGTTTGAGTATTGAATCCTGAGAATTCATGATATTCTATTGAGTATTGAGAATTGAGGATTGATGGTTGAGTATTGAGGATTGAGGATTGAGGATTGAGGATTGAGTATTGAAGATTGAGGATTGATGATTGAGGATAGAGGATTGAGGATTGAGGATTGAGGATTGAGGATTGAAGATTGAGTATTGAGGATTGAGGATTGAGGGTTGTGGATTGAGGACGAGGACTGAGGATTGAGGATTGAGGATTGAGGATTGAGTACTGAAGATTGAGGATTGATGATTGAGAATTGAGGATTGAGGATTGAGGATTGAGGATTGAAAATTGAGTATTGAAGGTTGAGTATTGAGGATTGAATATTGAGGATTGAGAATTGAGGATTGACGATTGAGGATTGAAGATTGAGGATTGGGTATTGAGGATTGCAGAATGAGGATTGAGGATTGAGGATTGATGATTGAGGATTGAGGATTGAGTATTGAAGATTGAGGATTGATGACTGAGGATTGAGGACTGAGGGTTGAGGATTGAGGATTGAGGGTTGAAGATTGCGTATTGAGGATTGAATATTGAGGATTGAGGATTGAGGATTGAGGATTGAGGATGAGGGCTGAGGTTTGAGGATTGATGTTTGTGTATTGAATCCTGAGAATTCAGGATATTCTATTGAGTATTGAGAATTGAGAATTGATGGTTGAGTATTGAGGATTGAGGATTGAGGACTGAGGATTGAGTATTGAATATTGAGGATTGGGTATTGCGGATTGAACATTGAGGATTGAGGATTGAGGATTGAGGAATGAGCATTGAGGATTGAAGATTGAATATTGATGATTGAAGATTGAGTATTGAGGATTGAGGGTTGTGGATTGAGGACGAGGACTGAGGATTGAGGATTGAGGATTGAGGATTGAGTATTGAAGATTGAGGATTGATGATTGCGAATTGAGGATTGAGGATTGAGGATTGAGGATTGAAGATTGAGTTTTGAGGATTGAAGATTGAGGATTGTGGATTGAGGATTGAGGATTGTGGATTGAGGATTGAGGATTGAGGACTGAATATTGAGGATTGGGGACTGAGTGTTGAGGGTTGAGTGATGAGAATTGATGTTTGTGGATAGAGGTTGGAAGACTGCAGATTGAGTATTGAGTATTGAAAACTGTGAATTGAGGATATTCTATTGAGGATTTAGGATTGACAACTGATTGTTGAGGACTGAGGGCTGAAAATTGAGGATTCAGGGTTGAGGATTATGTATTGAGGTTTGACGACTGAGGATTGAGGATTGAGGATTGAGGATTGAGGATTGAGGATTGAGGATTGATGATTGAAGATTGAGGATTGGGTATTGCGGATTGAACATTGAGGATTGTGGATTGAGGATTGAGGAGTGAGCATTGAGGATTGAAGATTGAATGTTGATGATTGAAGATTGAGGATTGAGGATTGAGGGTTGTGGATTGAGGACGAGGACTGAGGATTGAGGATTGAGGATTGAGGATTGAGTACTGAAGATTGAGGATTGATGATTGAGAATTGAGGATTGAGGATTGAGGATTGAGGATTGAGGATTGAAGGTTGAGTATTGAGGATTGAAGATTGAGGATTGAGAATTGAGGATTGACGATTGAGGATTGAAGATTGAGGATTGGGTATTGAGAATTGCAGAATGAGGATTGAGGATTGAGGATTGATGATTGAGTATTGAGGATTGAGTATTGAAGATTGAGGATTGATGACTGAGGATTGAGGACTCAGGGTTGAGGATTGAGGATTGAGGATTGAAGATTGAGTATTGAGGATTGAATATTGAAGATTGAGGATTGGGTATTGCGGATTGAACATTGAGGATTGAATATTGAGGACTGAGGATTGAGGATTGAGGATTGAGGATTGAACATTGACGACTGGGGATTGAGGATTGAATATTGAGTATTGAGGATTGAAGAATGACGATTGAGGATTGAGGATTGAGGATTGATGATTGAGGATTGAGGATTGAAGATTGAGTATTCAGGATTGAAGATTGAGGATTGTGGATTGAGGATTGAAAACTGTGAATTGATGATATTCTATTGAGGATTGAGGATTGACAACTGATTGTTGAGGACTGAGGGCTGAAGATTGAGGATTCAGGACTGAGGATTCGGGATTGAGGTTTGAGGACTGAGAACTGAGGATTGAGGATTGAGAATTGAGGATTGAGTATTGTGGATTGAGGACTGAGGGTTGAGGACTGAAGATTGAGGATCAGGGACTGAGTGTTGATGGCTGACTGATGAGAATTGATGTTTGTGGATAGAGATTTGAAGATTGCAGATTGAGTACTAAGTATTGATAACTATGAATTGAGGATATTCTATTGAGGATTTAGGATTGACAACTGATTGTTGAGGACTGAGGGCTGAAAATTGAGGATTCAGGGTTGAGGATTATGTATTGAGGTTTGACGACTGAGGATTGAGGATTGAGGATTGAGGATTGAGGATTGAGGATTGAGGATTGATGATTGAAGATTGAGGATTGGGTATTGCGGATTGAACATTGAGGATTGAGGATTGAGGATTGAGGAATGAGCATTGAGGATTGAAGATTGAATATTGATGATTGAAGATTGAGGATCGAGGATTGAGGGTTGTGGATTGAGGACGAGGACTGAGGATTGAGGATTGAGGATTGAGGATTGAGTACTGAAGATTGAGGATTGATGATTGAGAATTGAGGATTGAGGATTGAGGATTGAGGATTGAGGATGAGGGCTGAGGTTTGAGGATTGATGATTGTGTATTGAATCCTGAGAATTCAGGATATGCTATTGAGTATTGAGAATTGAGAATTGATGGTTGAGTATTGAGGATTGAGGATTGAGGATTGAGGATTGAGTATTGAAGATTGAGGATTGGGTATTGCGGATTGAACATTGAGGATTGAGGATTGAGGATTGAGGAATGAGCATTGATGATTGAAGATTGAATATTGATGATTGAAGGTTGAGTATTGAGGATTGAGTGTTGTGGATTGAGGACGAGGACTGAGGATTGAGGATTGAGGATTGAGGATTGAGTATTGAAGATTGAGGATTGATGATTGAGAATTGAGGATTGAGGATTGAGGATTGAGGATTGAGGATTGAAGGTTGAGTATTGAGGATTGAATATTGAGGATTGAGGATTGAGGATTGAGCATTGAGGATTGAACATTGACGACTGGGGATTGAGGATTGAAGATTGAGTATTGAGGATTGAAGACTGACGATTGAGGATTGAGGATTGAGGATTGATGATTGAGGATTGAGGATTGAAGATTGAGTATTGAGGATTGAAGATTGAGGATTGTGGATTGAGGATTGAAAACTGTGAATTGATGATATTCTATTGATGATTGAGGATTGACAACTGATTGTTGAGGACTGAGGGCTGAAGATTGAGGATTCAGGACTGAGGATTCGGGATTGAGGTTTGAGGGCTGAGGATTGAGGATTGAGGATTGAGAATTGAGGATTGAGGAATGAAGATTCAGGATTGGGTATTGCGTATTGAACATTGAGGATAGAGGATTGACGATTGAGGATTGAGGATTGAGGATTGAAGATTGAATATTGATGATTGAAGATTGAGGATTGAGGATTGAGGGTTGTGGATTGAGGACGAGGACTGAGGGTTGAGTATTGATGTTTGAGGTCTGAGGATTGAGGATTGAGGATTGAGAATTGAGGATTGAGGATTGAGGATTGAAGATTGAGGATTGGGTATTGAGGATTGAAGAATGAGGATTGAGGATTGAGGATTGATGATTGAGGATTGATGATTGAGTATTGAAAATTGAGGATTGATGACTGAGGATTGAGGACTGAGGATTGAGGATTGAGGGTTGAGGATTGAAGATTGATTATTGAGGATTGAAGATTGAGGATTGAGGATTGAGGATTGAGGATTGAGGATTGAAGATTGAGTTTTGAGGATTGAAGATTGAGGATTGTGGATTGAGGATTGAGGATTGAGGACTGAATATTGAGGATTGGGGACTGAGTGTTGAGGGTTGAGTGATGAGAATTGATGTTCGTGGATAGAGTTTGGAAGATTGCAGATTGAGTATTGAGTATTGAAAACTGTGAATTGAGGATATTCTATTGAGGATTTAGAATTGACAACTGATTGTTGAGGACTGTGGGCTGAAGATTGAGGATTCAGGGTTGAGGATTAAGTATTGAGGTTTGACTACTGAGGATTGAGGATTGAGGATTGAGGATTGAGGATTGAGGATTGAGGATTGAGGATTGATGATTGAAGATTGAGGATTGGGGACTGAGTGTTGAGGGCTGACTGATGAGAATTGATGTCTGTGGATAGAGATTTGAAGATTGCAGATTGAGTATTGAGTATTGAAAACTGTGAATTGATGATATTCAATTGAGGATTGAGGCTTGGCAACTGATTGTTGAGGACTGAGGGCTGAAGATTGAGGATTGAGGATTGAGGATTCAGGATTGAGGTTTGAGGACTGAGGACTGAGGATTGAGGATTGAGGATTGAGGATTGAGGATTGGGGATTAAGGATTGAAGATTGAGGATTGGGTATTGCGGATTGAACATTGAGGATTGAGGATTGAGGATGGAGGATTGCGGATTGAGGATTGAAGGTTGAATATTGATGATTGAATATTGAGGATTGAGGATTGAGTGTTGTGGATTGAGGACGAGGACTGAGGGTTGAGTAATGTTGTTTGAGGTCTGAGGATTGAGGATTGAGGATTGAGAATTGAAGATTGAGGAATGAAGATTGAGGATTGGGTATTGCGTATGGAACATTGAGGATAGAGGATTGACTATTGAGGATTGAGGATTGAGGATTGAAGATTGAATATTGATGATTGAAGATTGAGGATTGAGGATTGAGGGTTGTGGATAGAGGACGAGGACTGAGGGTTGAGTATTGATGTCTGAGGTCTGAGGATTGAGGATTGAGGATTGAGAATTGAGGGTTGAGGATTGAGGATTGAAGATTGAGGATTGGGTATTGAGGATTGAAGAATAAGGATTGAGGATTGAGGATAGATGATTGAGGATTGAGGGTTGAGTATTGAAGATTGAGGATTGATGACTGAGGATTGAGGACTGAGGGTTGAGGATAGAGGATTGAGAATTGAAGGTTGAGTATTGAGGATTGAATATTGAGGATTGAGGATTGAGGATTGAGGATTGAGGATGAGGGCTGAGGTTTGAGGATTGATGTTTGTGTATTGAATCCTGAGAATTCAGGATATTCTATTGAGTATTGAGAATTGAGAATTGATGGTTGAGTATTGAGGATTGAGGATTGAGGATTGAGGATTGAGTATTGAAGATTGAGGATTGGGTATTGCGGATTGAACATTGATGATTGAGGATTGAGGATTGAGGAATGAGCATTGGGGATTGAAGATTGAATATTGATGATTGAAGATTGAGGATTGAGGATTGAGGGTTGTGGATTGAGGACGAGGACTGAGGATTGAGGATTGAGGATTGAGGATTGAGAATCGAAGATTGAGGATTGATGATTGAGAATTGAGGATTGAGGATTGAGGATTGAGGATTGAGGATTGAAGGTTGAGTATTGAGGATTGAATATTGAGGATTGAGGATTGAGGATTGAGCATTGAGGATTGAACATTGACGACTGGGGATTGAGGATTGAAGATTGAGTATTGAGGATTGAAGAATGACGATTGAGGATTGAGGATTGAGGATTGATGATTGAGGATTGAGGATTGAAGATTGAGTATTGAGGATTGAAGATTGAGGATTGTGGATTGAGGATTGAAAACTGTGAATTGATGATATTCTATTGAGGATTGAGGATTGACAACTGATTGTTGAGGACTGAGGGCTGAAGATTGAGGATTCAGGACTGAGGATTCGGGATTGTGGTTTGAGGGCTGAGGATTGAGGATTGAGGATTGAGAATTGAGGATTGAGGAATGAAGATTGAAGATTGGGTATTGCGTATTGAACATTGAGGATAGAGGATTGACGATTGAGGATTGAGGATTGAGGATTGAAGATTGAATATTGATGATTGAAGATTGAGGACTGAGGATTGAGGGTTGTGGATTGAGGACGAGGACTGAGGGTTGAGTATTGATGTTTGAGGTCTGAGGATTGAGGATTGAGGATTGAGTATTGAAGATTGAGGATTGAGGATTGAGGATTGAGGATTGAGGATTGAAGATTGAGTTTTGAGGATTGAAGATTGAGGATTGTGGATTGAGGTTTGAGGATTGAGGACTGAATATTGAGGATTGGGGACTGAGTGTTGAGGGTTGAGTGATGAGAATTGATGTTTGTGGATAGAGTTTGGAAGACTGCAGATTGAGTATTGAGTATTGAAAACTGTGAATTGAGGATATTCTATTGAGGATTTAGGATTGACAACTGATTGTTGAGGACTGAGGGCTGAAGATTGAGGATTCAGGGTTGAGGATTAAGTATTGAGGTTTGAGGACTGAGGATTGAGGATTGAGGATTGAGGATTGAGGATTGAGGATTGAGGATTGAGGATTGAGGATTGCGGATTGAAGATTGAGGATTGGGTATTGCGGATTGGACAATGAGGATTGAATATTGAGGATTGAGGATTGATGGTTGTGGATTGAGGACGAGGACTGAGGGTTGAGTATTGATGTTTTAGGTCAGAGGATAGAGGATTGAGGATTGAGGATTGAAGGTTGATGATTGGGTATTGAGGATTGAAGAATGAGGATTGAGGATTGAGGATTGAGGATTGAAGATTGAGGACTGATGGTTGAGGATTGAGTGTTCACCATTTATGTCTGGGGATTGAGGTTTGATTATTGAATATTGCGGATTGAGTATTGAATTCTGAGAATTCAGGATATTCTGTTGAGTATTGAGAATTGAGGTTTGATGGTTGAGTATTGAGGATTGATTGCTGAGAATTGTGTTTTGAATATTGAGGATTGGGGATTGAGGATTGATTATTGCAGATTGGGGACTGAGGGTTGAGCATTGAGTGTTGAGAATTGATGTTTGGGTATTGAGATTTGATGACTGAGTATTGTGGATTGAATATTGAAACCTGAGAATTCAGGATATTCTATTAAGTATTGAGAACTGAGGATTGATGATTGAGTATTGAGTAATGATGGTTGAGGGCAGTGCGATGAATAATGAGGATTGAAGATTGAGGATTGAGGATCGAGGATGAGGGCTGAGGGTTGAGGATTGAGGTTTGAGGACTGAGAACTGAGGATTGAGGTTTGAGAATTGAGGATTGAGGATTGTGGATTGAGGATTGAGGATTGAGGACTGAAGATTGAAGATTGGGGACTGAGTGTTGAGGGCTGACTGATGAGAATTGATGTCTGTGGATAGAGATTTGAAGATTGCAGATTGAGTATTGAGTATTGAAAACTGTGAATTGATGATATTCAATTGAGGATTGAGATTTGGCAACTGATTGTTGAGGACTGAGGGCTGAAGGTTGAGGATTCAGGATTGAGGATTCAGGATTGAGGTTTGAGGACTGAGGATTGAGGATTGAGGATTGAGGATTGAGGATTGAGGACTGAGGATTGAGGATTGAAGACTGAGGATTGGGTATTGCGGATTGAACATTGAGGATTGAGGATTGAGGATGGAGGATTGCGGATTGAGGATTGAAGGTTGAATATTGATGATTGAATATTGAGGATTGAGGATTGAGTGTTGTGGATTGAGGACGAGGACTGAGGGTTGAGTAATGTTGTTTGATGTCTGAGGATTGAGGATTGAGGATTGAGAATTGAAGATTGAGGAATGAAGATTGAGGATTGGGTATTGCGTATGGAACATTGAGGATAGAGGATTGACTATTGAGGATTGAGGATTGAGGATTGAAGATTGAATATTGATGATTGAAGATTGAGGATTGAGGTTTGAGGGTTGTGGATAGAGGACGAGGACTGAGGGTTGAGTATTGATGTCTGAGGTCTGAGGATTGAGGATTGAGGATTGAGAATTGAGGGTTGAGGATTGAGGATTGAAGATTGAGGATTGGGTATTGAGGATTGAAGAATAAGGATTGAGGATTGAGGATTGATGATTGAGGATTGAGGGTTGAGTATTGAAGATTGAGGATTGATGACTGAGGATTGAGGACTGAGGGTTGAGGATTGAGGATTGAGAATTGAAGGTTGAGTATTGAGGATTGAATATTGAGGATTGAGGATTGAGGATTGAGGATTGAGGATGAGGGCTGAGGTTTGAGGATTGATGTTTGTGTATTGAATCCTGAGAATTCAGGATATTCTATTGAGTATTGAGAATTGAGAATTGATGGTTGAGTATTGAGGATTGAGGATTGAGGATTGAGGATTGAGTATTGAAGATTGAGGATTGGGTATTGCGGATTGAACATTGAGGATTGAGGATTGAGGATTGAGGAATGAGCATTGGGGATTGAAGATTGAATATTGATGATTGAAGATTGAGGATTGAGGATTGAGGGTTGTGGATTGAGGACGAGGACTGAGGATTGAGGATTGAGGATTGAGGATTGAGAATCGAAGATTGAGGATTGATGATTGAGAATTGAGGATTGAGGATTGAGGATTGAGGATTGAGGATTGAGGATTGAAGGTTGAGTATTGAGGATTGAATATTGAGGATTGAGGATTGAGGATTGAGCATTGAGGATTGAACGTTGACGACTGGGGATTGAGGATTGAAGATTGAGTATTGAGGATTGAAGAATGACGATTGAGGATTGAGGATTGAGGATTGATGATTGAGGATTGAGGATTGAAGATTGAGTATTGAGGATTGAAGATTGAGGATTGTGGATTGAGGATTGAAAACTGTGAATTGATGATATTCTATTGAGGATTGAGGATTGACGACTGATTGTTGAGGACTGAGGGCTGAAGATTGAGGATTCAGGATTGAGGATTCAGGATTGAGGTTTGAGGACTGAGGATTGAGGATTGAGGATTGAGGATTGAGGATTGAGGATTGAGGATTGAGGATTGCGGATTGAAGATTGAGGATTGGGTATTGCGGATTGGACAATGAGGATTGAATATTGAGGATTGAGGATTGAGGGTTGTGGATTGAGGACGAGGACTGAGGGTTGAGTATTGATGTTTTAGGTCAGAGGATAGAGGATTGAGGATTGAGAATTGAGGATTGAGGATTGAGGATTGAAGGTTGATGATTGGGTATTGAGGATTGAAGAATGAGGATTGAGGATTGAGGATTGAGGATTGAGGATTGAAGATTGATTATTGAGGATTGAAGATTGAGGATTGAGGATTGAGGATTGAAGAATGAGGATTGAGGATTGAGGATTGAGTATTGACTCTTGAGGATTGAGGATTGAGGATTGAGTATTGAGTCTTGAGGGTTGAGGATTGAGGATTGAGGATTGAAGATTGAGGACTGATGGTTGAGGATTGAGTGTTCACCATTTATGTTTGGGGATTGAGGTTTGATTATTGAATATTGCGGATTAAGTATTGAATTCTGAGAATTCAGGATATTCTGTTGAGTATTGAGAATTGAGGTTTGATGGTTGAGTATTGAGGATTGATTGCTGAGAATTGTGTTTTGAATATTGAGGATTGGGGATTGAGGATTGATTATTGCAGATTGGGGACTGAGGGTTGAGCATTGAGTGTTGAGAATTGATGTTTGAGTATTGAGATTTGATGACTGAGTATTGTGGATTGAATATTGAAACCTGAGAATTCAGGATATTCTATTAAGTATTGAGAACTGAGGATTGATGATTGAGTATTGAGTAATGATGGTTGAGGGCAGTGCGATGAATAATGAGGATTGAAGATTGAGGATTGAGGATCGAGGATGAGGGCTGAGGGTTGAGGATTGAGGTTTGAGGACTGAGAACTGAGGATTGAGGATTGAGAATTGAGGATTGAGGATTGTGGATTGAGGATTGAGGATTGAGGACTGAAGATTGAGGATTGGGGACTGAGTGTTGAGGGCTGACTGATGAGAATTGATGTCTGTGGATAGAGATTTGAAGATTGCAGATTGAGTATTGAGTATTGAAAACTGTGAATTGATGATATTCAATTGAGGATTGAGGTTTGGCAGCTGATTGTTGAGGACTGAGGGCTGAAGGTTGAGGATTCAGGATTGAGGATTCAGGATTGAGGTTTGAGGACTGAGGATTGAGGATTGAGGATTGAGGATTGAGGATTGAGGACTGAGGATTGAGGATTGAAGACTGAGGATTGGGTATTGCGGATTGAACATTGAGGATTGAGGATTGAGGATTGAGGATTGAGGTTTGAGGATTGAAGATTGAGTATTGAGGATTGAAAATTGAGGATCGAGGATTGAGGATTGAGGATTGAGGATTGAGGATTGAGAATTGAAGATTAAGTATTGAGGATTGAATATTGAGGATTGAGGATTGAAGATTGAGTATTGAGGATTGAATATTGAGGATTGAGGATTCAGGATTGAGGATTGAGGATGAGGGCTGAGGCTTGAGGATTGATGCTTGAGTATTGAATCCTGAGAATTCATGATATTCTATTGAGTATTGAGAATTGAGGATTGATGGTTGAGTATTGAGGATTGAGGATTGAGGATTGAGGATTGAGGATTGAGTATTGAAGATTGAGGATTGATGATTGAGGATAGAGGATTGAGGATTAAAGGATTGAGGATTGAGGATTGAAGATTGAGTATTGAGGATTGAAGGTTGAGGATTGAGGATTGAGGATTGAGTATTGAGGGTTGAGGATTGAAGATTGAGGATTGGGGACTGAGGATTGAAGATTGAGGATTGAGGATTGAGGATTGAGGATTGAGGATTGAGGATTGAAGATTCAGTATTGAGGATTGAATATTGAGAATTGAGTATTGAGGATTGAACGTTGAGGACTGAGTCTTGAGGGTTGAGTGATGAGAATTGATGTTTGTGGAAAGAGCTTGGAATGTTGCAGATTGAGTATTGAGTATTGAAAACTGTGAATTGAGGATATTCTATTGAGGATTGAGGATTGACAACCCATTGTTGAGGACTGAGGGCTGAAGATTGAGGATTCAGGATTGAGGATTCAGGATTGAGGTTTGAGGACTGAGGATTTAGGATTGAGGATTGAGGATTGAGGATTGAAGGTTGAGTATTGAGGATTGAATATTGACGATTGAGGATTGAGGATTGAGCATTGAGGATTGAACATTGACGACTGGGGATTGAGGATTGAAGATTGAGTATTGAGGATTGAAGACTGACGATTGAGGATTGAGGATTGAGGATTGATGATTGAGGATTGAGGATTGAAGATTGAGTATTGAGGATTGAAGATTGAGGATTGTGGATTGAGGATTGAAAACTGTGAATTGATGATATTCTATTGATGATTGAGGATTGACAACTGATTGTTGAGTACTGAGGGCTGAAGATTGAGGATTCAGGACTGAGGATTCGGGATTGAGGTTTGAGGGCTGAGGATTGAGGATTGAGTATTGAGAATTGAGGATTGAGGAATGAAGATTGAGGATTGGGTATTGCGTATTGAACATTGAGGATAGAGGATTGACGATTGAGGATTGAGGATTGAGGATTGAAGATTGAATATTGATGATTGAAGATTGAGGATTGAGGATTGAGGGTTGTGGATTGAGGACGAGGACTGAGGGTTGAGTATTGATGTTTGAGGTCTGAGGATTGAGGATTGAGGATTGAGAATTGAGGATTGAGGATTGAGGATTGAAGATTGAGGATTGGGTATTGAGGATTGAAGAATGAGGATTGAGGATTGAGGATTGATGATTGAGGATTGAGGATTGAGTATTGAAAATTGATTATTGATGACTGAGGATTGAGGACTGAGGATTGAGGATTGAGGGTTGAGGATTGAAGATTGATTATTGAGGATTGAAGATTGAGGATTGAGGATTGAGGATTGAGGATTGAGGGTTGAAGATTGAGTTTTGAGGATTGAAGATTGAGGATTGTGGATTGAGGATTGAGGATTGAGGACTGAATATTGAGGATTGGGGACTGAGTGTTGAGGGTTGAGTGATGAGAATTGATGTTCGTGGATAGAGTTTGGAAGATTGCAGATTGAGTATTGAGTATTGAAAACTGTGAATTGAGGATATTCTATTTAGGATTTAGAATTGACAACTGATTGTTGAGGACTGAGGGCTGAAGATTGAGGATTCAGGGTTGAGGATTAAGTATTGAGGTTTGAGGACTGAGGATTGAGGATTGAGGATTGAGGATTGAGGATTGAGGATTGAGGATTGAGAATTGAGGATTGAGCATTGAAGAATGAGGATTGAGGATTGAGGATTGAGGATTGAGGTTTGAAGATTGAAAAATTGAGGATTGAAGATTGACGGTTGAGGATTGAGGATTGAGGATTGAGGATTGAGGATTGAGGATTGAAGATTGAGTATTGAGGATTGAAGATTGAGTATTGAGGATTGAAGATTGAGAATTGAGGATTGAAGACTGACGATTGAGGATTGAGGATTGAGGATTGAGGATTGGGGATTGAGAATTGAGGATTGAGTATGAGGACTGAAGATTGAGTATTGGTGAGTGAAGATCGAGGATTTAGGATTGAGGATTGAGGATTCAGGTTTGAGGATTGAGGACTGAGGATTGAGGATTGAGGATTGTGGAGTGAGGATTGACGTTTGAAGATTGAGGATTGAGGATTGAGGATTGAAAATTGAGTATTGAGTATTGAAGATTGAGGATTGAGGATTGAGCATTGAGGATTGAACATTGACGACTGGGGATTGAGGATTGAAGATTGAGTATTGAGGAGTGAAGACTGACGATTGAGGATTGAGGATTGAGGATTGAGGATTGAGGATTGAAGGTTGAGTATTGAGGATTGAATATTGAGGATTGAGGATTGAGGATTGAGCATTGAGGATTGAACATTGACGACTGGGGATTGAGGATTGAAGATTGAGTATTGAGGATTGAAGACTGACGATTGAGGATTGAGGATTGAGGATTGAGGATTGAGGATTGAAGGTTGAGTATTGAGGATTGAATATTGAGGATTGAGGATTGAGGATTGAGCATTGAGGATTGAACATTGGCGACTGGGGATTGAGGATTGAAGATTGAGTATTGAGGATTGAAGACTGACGATTGAGGATTGAGGATTGAGGATTGATGATTGAGGATTGAGGATTGAAGATTGAGTATTGAGGATTGAAGGTTGAGGATTGTGGATTGAGGATTGAAAACTGTGAATTGATGATATTCTATTGATGATTGAGGATTGACAACTGATTGTTGAGGACTGAGGGCTGAAGATTGAGGATTCAGGACTGTGGATTCGGGATTGAGGTTTGAGGGCTGAGGATTGAGGATTGTGGATTGAGAATTGAGGATTGAGGAATGAAGATTGAGGATTGGGTATTGCGTATTGAACATTGAGGATAGAGGATTGACGATTGAGGATTGAGGATTGAGGATTGAAGATTGAATATTGATGATTGAAGATTGAGGATTGAGGATTGAGGGTTGTGGATTGAGGACGAGGACTGAGGGTTGAGTATTGATGTTTGAGGTCTGAGGATTGAGGATTGAGGATTGAGAATTGAGGATTGAGGATTGAGGATTGAAGATTGAGGATTGGGTATTGAGGATTGAAGAATGAGGATTGAGGATTGAGGATTGATGATTGAGGATTGAGGATTGAGTATTGAAAATTGAGGATTGATGACTGAGGATTGAGGACTGAGGATTGAGGATTGAGGGTTGAGGATTGAAGATTGATTATTGAGGATTGAAGATTGAGGATTGAGGATTGAGGATTGAGGATTGAGGATTGAAGATTGAGTTTTGAGGATTGAAGATTGAGGATTGTGGATTGAGGATTGAGGATTGAGGACTGAATATTGAGGATTGGGGACTGAGTGTTGAGGGTTGAGTGATGAGAATTGATGTTCGTGGATAGAGTTTGGAAGATTGCAGATTGGGTATTGAGTACTGAAAACTGTGAATTGAGGATATTCTATTGAGGATTTAGAATTGACAACTGATTGTTGAGGACTGTGGGCTGAAGATTGAGGATTCAGGGTTGAGGATTAAGTATTGAGGTTTGAGGACTGAGGATTGAGGATTGAGGATTGAGGATTGAGGATTGAGGATTGTGGATTGATGATTGAAAATTGAGGATTGGGTATTGCGGATTGAACATTGAGGATTGAGGATTGAGGATTGAGGAACGAGCATTGAGGATTGAAGATTGAATATTGACAATTGAATATTGACAATTGAAGATTGAGGATTGAGGATTGAGGGTTGTGGATTGGGAACGAGGACTGAGGATAGAGGATTGAGGATTGAGGATTGAGGATTGAGGATTGAAGGTTGAGTATTGAGGATTGAATATTGAGGATTGAGGATTGAGGATTGAGCATTAAGGATTGAACATTGACGACTGGGGATTGAGGATTGAAGATTGAGTATTGAGGATTGAAGACTGACGATTGAGGATTGAGGATTGAGGATTGATGATTGAGGATTGAGGATTGAAGATTGAGTATTGAGGATTGAAAATTGAGGATTGTAGATTGAGGATTGAAAACTGTGAATTGAGGATATTCCATTGTGGGTTCTGGATTGACAATTGATCGTTGAGGACTGAGGGATGAAGATTGAGGATTCAGTGTTGAGGATTCGGGATTGAGGTTTGAGGACTGAGGATTGAAGGTTGAGGATTGAGGATTGATTATTGACTCTATAGGATTGAGGATAGAGGATTGAGGATTGAAGATTGAGGACTGATGGTTGAGGATTGAGTGATCACCATTTATGTTTGAGAATTGAGGTTTGATTATTGAATATTGCGGATTGAGTATTGAATCCTGAGAATTCAGGATATTCTATTGAGTATTGAGAATTGAGGTTTGATGGTTGAGTATTGAGGATTGATTGCTGAGAATTGTGTGTTGAATATTGAGGATTGGGGATTGAGGATTGATTATTGCAGATTGGGGACTGAGGGTTGAGCATTGAGTGTTGAGAATTGATGTTTGAGTATTGAGATTTGATGACTGAGTATTGTGGATTGAATATTGAAACCTGAGAATTCAGGATATTCTATTAAGTATTGAGAACTGAGGATTGATGATTGAGTATTGAGTAATGATGGTTGAGGGCAGTGCGATGAATAATGAGGATTGAAGATTGAGGATTGAGGATCGAGGATGAGGGCTGAGGGTTGAGGATTGAGGTTTGAGGACTGAGAACTGAGGATTGAGGATTGAGAATTGAGGATTGAGGATTGTGGATTGAGGATTGAGGATTGAGGACTGAAGATTGAGGATTGGGGACTGAGTGTTGAGGGCTGACTGATGAGAATTGATGTCTGTGGATAGAGATTTGAAGATTGCAGATTGAGTATTGAGTATTGAAAACTGTGAATTGATGATATTCAATTGAGGATTGAGGTTTGGCAGCTGATTGTTGAGGACTGAGGGCTGAAGGTTGAGGATTCAGGATTGAGGATTCAGGATTGAGGTTTGAGGACTGAGGATTGAGGATTGAGGATTGAGGATTGAGGATTGAGGACTGAGGATTGAGGATTGAAGACTGAGGATTGGGTATTGCGGATTGAACATTGAGGATTGAGGATTGAGGATTGAGGATTGAGGTTTGAGGATTGAAGATTGAGTATTGAGGATTGAAAATTGAGGATCGAGGATTGAGGATTGAGGATTGAGGATTGAGGATTGAGAATTGAAGATTAAGTATTGAGGATTGAATATTGAGGATTGAGGATTGAAGATTGAGTATTGAGGATTGAATATTGAGGATTGAGGATTCAGGATTGAGGATTGAGGATGAGGGCTGAGGCTTGAGGATTGATGCTTGAGTATTGAATCCTGAGAATTCATGATATTCTATTGAGTATTGAGAATTGAGGATTGATGGTTGAGTATTGAGGATTGAGGATTGAGGATTGAGGATTGAGGATTGAGTATTGAAGATTGAGGATTGATGATTGAGGATAGAGGATTGAGGATTAAAGGATTGAGGATTGAGGATTGAAGATTGAGTATTGAGGATTGAAGGTTGAGGATTGAGGATTGAGGATTGAGTATTGAGGGTTGAGGATTGAAGATTGAGGATTGGGGACTGAGGATTGAAGATTGAGGATTGAGGATTGAGGATTGAGGATTGAGGATTGAGGATTGAAGATTCAGTATTGAGGATTGAATATTGAGAATTGAGTATTGAGGATTGAACGTTGAGGACTGAGTCTTGAGGGTTGAGTGATGAGAATTGATGTTTGTGGAAAGAGCTTGGAATGTTGCAGATTGAGTATTGAGTATTGAAAACTGTGAATTGAGGATATTCTATTGAGGATTGAGGATTGACAACCCATTGTTGAGGACTGAGGGCTGAAGATTGAGGATTCAGGATTGAGGATTCAGGATTGAGGTTTGAGGACTGAGGATTTAGGATTGAGGATTGAGGATTGAGGATTGAAGGTTGAGTATTGAGGATTGAATATTGACGATTGAGGATTGAGGATTGAGCATTGAGGATTGAACATTGACGACTGGGGATTGAGGATTGAAGATTGAGTATTGAGGATTGAAGACTGACGATTGAGGATTGAGGATTGAGGATTGATGATTGAGGATTGAGGATTGAAGATTGAGTATTGAGGATTGAAGATTGAGGATTGTGGATTGAGGATTGAAAACTGTGAATTGATGATATTCTATTGATGATTGAGGATTGACAACTGATTGTTGAGTACTGAGGGCTGAAGATTGAGGATTCAGGACTGAGGATTCGGGATTGAGGTTTGAGGGCTGAGGATTGAGGATTGAGTATTGAGAATTGAGGATTGAGGAATGAAGATTGAGGATTGGGTATTGCGTATTGAACATTGAGGATAGAGGATTGACGATTGAGGATTGAGGATTGAGGATTGAAGATTGAATATTGATGATTGAAGATTGAGGATTGAGGATTGAGGGTTGTGGATTGAGGACGAGGACTGAGGGTTGAGTATTGATGTTTGAGGTCTGAGGATTGAGGATTGAGGATTGAGAATTGAGGATTGAGGATTGAGGATTGAAGATTGAGGATTGGGTATTGAGGATTGAAGAATGAGGATTGAGGATTGAGGATTGATGATTGAGGATTGAGGATTGAGTATTGAAAATTGATTATTGATGACTGAGGATTGAGGACTGAGGATTGAGGATTGAGGGTTGAGGATTGAAGATTGATTATTGAGGATTGAAGATTGAGGATTGAGGATTGAGGATTGAGGATTGAGGGTTGAAGATTGAGTTTTGAGGATTGAAGATTGAGGATTGTGGATTGAGGATTGAGGATTGAGGACTGAATATTGAGGATTGGGGACTGAGTGTTGAGGGTTGAGTGATGAGAATTGATGTTCGTGGATAGAGTTTGGAAGATTGCAGATTGAGTATTGAGTATTGAAAACTGTGAATTGAGGATATTCTATTTAGGATTTAGAATTGACAACTGATTGTTGAGGACTGAGGGCTGAAGATTGAGGATTCAGGGTTGAGGATTAAGTATTGAGGTTTGAGGACTGAGGATTGAGGATTGAGGATTGAGGATTGAGGATTGAGGATTGAGGATTGAGAATTGAGGATTGAGCATTGAAGAATGAGGATTGAGGATTGAGGATTGAGGATTGAGGTTTGAAGATTGAAAAATTGAGGATTGAAGATTGACGGTTGAGGATTGAGGATTGAGGATTGAGGATTGAGGATTGAGGATTGAAGATTGAGTATTGAGGATTGAAGATTGAGTATTGAGGATTGAAGATTGAGAATTGAGGATTGAAGACTGACGATTGAGGATTGAGGATTGAGGATTGAGGATTGGGGATTGAGAATTGAGGATTGAGTATGAGGACTGAAGATTGAGTATTGGTGAGTGAAGATCGAGGATTTAGGATTGAGGATTGAGGATTCAGGTTTGAGGATTGAGGACTGAGGATTGAGGATTGAGGATTGTGGAGTGAGGATTGACGTTTGAAGATTGAGGATTGAGGATTGAGGATTGAAAATTGAGTATTGAGTATTGAAGATTGAGGATTGAGGATTGAGCATTGAGGATTGAACATTGACGACTGGGGATTGAGGATTGAAGATTGAGTATTGAGGAGTGAAGACTGACGATTGAGGATTGAGGATTGAGGATTGAGGATTGAGGATTGAAGGTTGAGTATTGAGGATTGAATATTGAGGATTGAGGATTGAGGATTGAGCATTGAGGATTGAACATTGACGACTGGGGATTGAGGATTGAAGATTGAGTATTGAGGATTGAAGACTGACGATTGAGGATTGAGGATTGAGGATTGAGGATTGAGGATTGAAGGTTGAGTATTGAGGATTGAATATTGAGGATTGAGGATTGAGGATTGAGCATTGAGGATTGAACATTGGCGACTGGGGATTGAGGATTGAAGATTGAGTATTGAGGATTGAAGACTGACGATTGAGGATTGAGGATTGAGGATTGATGATTGAGGATTGAGGATTGAAGATTGAGTATTGAGGATTGAAGGTTGAGGATTGTGGATTGAGGATTGAAAACTGTGAATTGATGATATTCTATTGATGATTGAGGATTGACAACTGATTGTTGAGGACTGAGGGCTGAAGATTGAGGATTCAGGACTGTGGATTCGGGATTGAGGTTTGAGGGCTGAGGATTGAGGATTGTGGATTGAGAATTGAGGATTGAGGAATGAAGATTGAGGATTGGGTATTGCGTATTGAACATTGAGGATAGAGGATTGACGATTGAGGATTGAGGATTGAGGATTGAAGATTGAATATTGATGATTGAAGATTGAGGATTGAGGATTGAGGGTTGTGGATTGAGGACGAGGACTGAGGGTTGAGTATTGATGTTTGAGGTCTGAGGATTGAGGATTGAGGATTGAGAATTGAGGATTGAGGATTGAGGATTGAAGATTGAGGATTGGGTATTGAGGATTGAAGAATGAGGATTGAGGATTGAGGATTGATGATTGAGGATTGAGGATTGAGTATTGAAAATTGAGGATTGATGACTGAGGATTGAGGACTGAGGATTGAGGATTGAGGGTTGAGGATTGAAGATTGATTATTGAGGATTGAAGATTGAGGATTGAGGATTGAGGATTGAGGATTGAGGATTGAAGATTGAGTTTTGAGGATTGAAGATTGAGGATTGTGGATTGAGGATTGAGGATTGAGGACTGAATATTGAGGATTGGGGACTGAGTGTTGAGGGTTGAGTGATGAGAATTGATGTTCGTGGATAGAGTTTGGAAGATTGCAGATTGGGTATTGAGTACTGAAAACTGTGAATTGAGGATATTCTATTGAGGATTTAGAATTGACAACTGATTGTTGAGGACTGTGGGCTGAAGATTGAGGATTCAGGGTTGAGGATTAAGTATTGAGGTTTGAGGACTGAGGATTGAGGATTGAGGATTGAGGATTGAGGATTGAGGATTGTGGATTGATGATTGAAAATTGAGGATTGGGTATTGCGGATTGAACATTGAGGATTGAGGATTGAGGATTGAGGAACGAGCATTGAGGATTGAAGATTGAATATTGACAATTGAATATTGACAATTGAAGATTGAGGATTGAGGATTGAGGGTTGTGGATTGGGAACGAGGACTGAGGATAGAGGATTGAGGATTGAGGATTGAGGATTGAGGATTGAAGGTTGAGTATTGAGGATTGAATATTGAGGATTGAGGATTGAGGATTGAGCATTAAGGATTGAACATTGACGACTGGGGATTGAGGATTGAAGATTGAGTATTGAGGATTGAAGACTGACGATTGAGGATTGAGGATTGAGGATTGATGATTGAGGATTGAGGATTGAAGATTGAGTATTGAGGATTGAAAATTGAGGATTGTAGATTGAGGATTGAAAACTGTGAATTGAGGATATTCCATTGAGGGTTCTGGATTGACAATTGATCGTTGAGGACTGAGGGATGAAGATTGAGGATTCAGTGTTGAGGATTCGGGATTGAGGTTTGAGGACTGAGGATTGAAGGTTGAGGATTGAGGATTGATTATTGACTCTATAGGATTGAGGATAGAGGATTGAGGATTGAAGATTGAGGACTGATGGTTGAGGATTGAGTGATCACCATTTATGTTTGAGAATTGAGGTTTGATTATTGAATATTGCGGATTGAGTATTGAATCCTGAGAATTCAGGATATTCTATTGAGTATTGAGAATTGAGGTTTGATGGTTGAGTATTGAGGATTGATTGCTGAGAATTGTGTGTTGAATATTGAGGATTGGGGATTGAGGATTGATTATTGAAGATTGGGGACTGATGGTTGACCATTGAGTGTTGAGAATTGATGTTTGAGGATTGAGATTCGATGATTGAGTATTGTGGATTGAATATTGAAACCTGAGAATTCAGGATATTCTATTAAGTATTGAGAATTGAGTATTGATGATTGAGTATTGAGTAATGATGGTTGAGAGCAGTGCGATGAATAATGAGGATTGAGGATTGAGAATTGAGGATCGAGGATGAGGGCTGAGGGTTGAGGATTGAGGTTTGAGGACTGAGAACTGAGGATTGAGGATTGAGAATTGAGGATTGAGTATTGTGGATTGAGGATTGAGGATTGAGGACTGAAGATTGAGGATTAGGGACTGAGTGTTGATGGCTGACTGATGAGAATTGATGCTTGTGGATAGAGATTTGAAGATTGCAGATTGAGTACTGAGTATTGATAACTGTGAATTGATGATATTCAATTGAGGATTGAGGATTGACAACCCATTGTTGAGGACTGAGGGCTGAAGATTGAGGATTCAGGATTGAGGATTCAGGATTGAGGTCTGAGGACTGAGGATTTAGGATTGAGGATTGAGGACTGAGTATTGAAGATTGAAGATTGAGTATTGAGGATTGAATATTGAGGATTGAGGATTGAGGATTGAGGATTGAGGATTGTGGATGAGGGCTGAGGGTTGAGGATTGATGTTTGAGTATTGAATACTGAGAATTCAGGATATTCTGTTGAGTATTGAGAATTGAGGACTGATGGTTGAGTATTGAGGATTGAGGATTGAGGATTGAGGATTGAGGATTGAGTATTGAAGATTGAGGATTGATGATTGAGGATTGAGGATTGAGGATTGAGGATTGAGGATTGAGGATTGAAGGTTGACTATTGAGGATTGAAGGTTGAGGATTGAGGATTGAGGATTGAGGATTGAGGATTCAACATTGGCGACTGGGGATTGAGGATTGAATATTGAGTATTGAGGATTGAAGACTGACGATTGAGGATTGAGGATTGAGGATTGATGATTGAGGATTGAGGATTGAAGATTGAGTATTGAGGATTGAAGATTGAGGATTGTGGATTGAGGATTGAAAACTGTGAATTGATGATATTCTATTGAGGATTGAGGATTGACAACTGATTGTTGAGGACTGAGGGCTGAAGATTGAGGATTCAGGATTGAGGATTCAGGATTGAGGTTTGAGGACTGAGGATTGAGGATTGAGGATTGAGGATTGAGGATTGAGGATTGAGGATTGAGGATTGCGGATTGAAGATTGAGGATTGGGTATTGCGGATTGGACAATGAGGATTGAATATTGAGGATTGAGTATTGAGGGTTGTGGATTGAGGACGAGGACTGAGGGTTGAGTATTGATGTTTTAGGTCAGAGGATAGAGGATTGAGGATTGAGGATTGAAGGTTGATGATTGGGTATTGAGGATTGAAGAATGAGGATTGAGGATTGAGTATTGAGGATTGAAGATTGAGGACTGATGGTTGAGGATTGAGTGTTCACCATTTATGTCTGGGGATTGAGGTTTGATTATTGAATATTGCGGATTGAGTATTGAATTCTGAGAATTCAGGATATTCTGTTGAGTATTGAGAATTGAGGTTTGATGGTTGAGTATTGAGGATTGATTGCTGAGAATTGTGTTTTGAATATTGAGGATTGGGGTTGAGGATTGATTATTGCAGATTGGGGACTGAGGGTTGAGCATTGAGTGTTGAGAATTGATGTTTGAGTATTGAGATTTGATGACTGAGTATTGTGGATTGAATATTGAAACCTGAGAATTCAGGATATTCTATTAAGTATTGAGAACTGAGGATTGATGATTGAGTATTGAGTAATGATGGTTGAGGGCAGTGCGATGAATAATGAGGATTGAAGATTGAGGATTGAGGATCGAGGATGAGGGCTGAGGGTTGAGGATTGAGGTTTGATGTTTGTGTATTGAATCCTGAGAATTCAGGATATTCTATTGAGTATTGAGAATTGAGAATTGATGGTTGAGTATTGAGGATTGAGGATTGAGGATTGAGGATTGAGTATTGAAGATTGAGGATTGGGTATTGCGGATTGAACATTGATGATTGAGGATTGAGGATTGAGGAATGAGCATTGGGGATTGAAGATTGAATATTGATGATTGAAGATTGAGGATTGAGGATTGAGGGTTGTGGATTGAGGACGAGGACTGAGGATTGAGGATTGAGGATTGAGGATTGAGAATCGAAGATTGAGGATTGATGATTGAGAATTGAGGATTGAGGATTGAGGATTGAGGATTGAGGATTGAAGGTTGAGTATTGAGGATTGAATATTGAGGATTGAGGATTGAGGATTGAGCATTGAGGATTGAACATTGACGACTGGGGATTGAGGATTGAAGATTGAGTATTGAGGATTGAAGAATGACGATTGAGGATTGAGGATTGAGGATTGATGATTGAGGATTGAGGATTGAAGATTGAGTATTGAGGATTGAAGATTGAGGATTGTGGATTGAGGATTGAAAACTGTGAATTGATGATATTCTATTGAGGATTGAGGATTGACAACTGATTGTTGAGGACTGAGGGCTGAAGATTGAGGATTCAGGACTGAGGATTCGGGATTGTGGTTTGAGGGCTGAGGATTGAGGATTGAGGATTGAGAATTGAGGATTGAGGAATGAAGATTGAGGATTGGGTATTGCGTATTGAAAATTGAGGATAGAGGATTGACGATTGAGGATTGAGGATTGAGGATTGAAGATTGAATATTGATGATTGAATATTGAGGACTGAGGATTGAGGGTTGTGGATTGAGGACGAGGACTGAGGGTTGAGTATTGATGTTTGAGGTCTGAGGATTGAGGATTGAGGATTGAGTATTGAAGATTGAGGATTGATGACTGAGGTTTGAGGACTGAGGATTGAGGATTGAGTGTTGAGGATTGAAGATTGAGTATTGAGGATTGAAGATTGAGGATTGAGGATTGAGGATTGAGGATTGAGGATTGAAGATTGAGTTTTGAGGATTGAAGATTGAGGATTGTGGATTGAGGTTTGAGGATTGAGGACTGAATATTGAGGATTGGGGACTGAGTGTTGAGGGTTGAGTGATGAGAATTGATGTTTGTGGATAGAGTTTGGAAGACTGCAGATTGAGTATTGAGTATTGAAAACTGTGAATTGAGGATATTCTATTGAGGATTTAGGATTGACAACTGATTGTTGAGGACTGAGGGCTGAAGATTGAGGATTCAGGGTTGAGGATTAAGTATTGAGGTTTGAGGACTGAGGATTGAGGATTGAGGATTGAGGATTGAGGATTGAGGATTGAGGATTGAGGATTGAGGATTGCGGATTGAAGATTGAGGATTGGGTATTGCGGATTGGACAATGAGGATTGAATATTGAGGATTGAGGATTGATGGTTGTGGATTGAGGACGAGGACTGAGGGTTGAGTATTGATGTTTTAGGTCAGAGGATAGAGGATTGAGGATTGAGGATTGAAGGTTGATGATTGGGTATTGAGGATTGAAGAATGAGGATTGAGGATTGAGGATTGAGGATTGAAGATTGAGGACTGATGGTTGAGGATTGAGTGTTCACCATTTATGTCTGGGGATTGAGGTTTGATTATTGAATATTGCGGATTGAGTATTGAATTCTGAGAATTCAGGATATTCTGTTGAGTATTGAGAATTGAGGTTTGATGGTTGAGTATTGAGGATTGATTGCTGAGAATTGTGTTTTGAATATTGAGGATTGGGGATTGAGGATTGATTATTGCAGATTGGGGACTGAGGGTTGAGCATTGAGTGTTGAGAATTGATGTTTGAGTATTGAGATTTGATGACTGAGTATTGTGGATTGAATATTGAAACCTGAGAATTCAGGATATTCTATTAAGTATTGAGAACTGAGGATTGATGATTGAGTATTGAGTAATGATGGTTGAGGGCAGTGCGATGAATAATGAGGATTGAAGATTGAGGATTGAGGATCGAGGATGAGGGCTGAGGGTTGAGGATTGAGGTTTGAGGACTGAGAACTGAGGATTGAGGTTTGAGAATTGAGGATTGAGGATTGTGGATTGAGGATTGAGGATTGAGGACTGAAGATTGAAGATTGGGGACTGAGTGTTGAGGGCTGACTGATGAGAATTGATGTCTGTGGATAGAGATTTGAAGATTGCAGATTGAGTATTGAGTATTGAAAACTGTGAATTGATGATATTCAATTGAGGATTGAGATTTGGCAACTGATTGTTGAGGACTGAGGGCTGAAGGTTGAGGATTCAGGATTGAGGATTCAGGATTGAGGTTTGAGGACTGAGGATTGAGGATTGAGGATTGAGGATTGAGGATTGAGGACTGAGGATTGAGGATTGAAGACTGAGGATTGGGTATTGCGGATTGAACATTGAGGATTGAGGATTGAGGATGGAGGATTGCGGATTGAGGATTGAAGGTTGAGTATTGATGATTGAATATTGAGGATTGAGGATTGAGTGTTGTGGATTGAGGACGAGGACTGAGGGTTGAGTAATGTTGTTTGATGTCTGAGGATTGAGGATTGAGGATTGAGAATTGAAGATTGAGGAATGAAGATTGAGGATTGGGTATTGCGTATGGAACATTGAGGATAGAGGATTGACTATTGAGGATTGAGGATTGAGGATTGAAGATTGAATATTGATGATTGAAGATTGAGGATTGAGGTTTGAGGGTTGTGGATAGAGGACGAGGACTGAGGGTTGAGTATTGATGTCTGAGGTCTGAGGATTGAGGATTGAGGATTGAGAATTGAGGGTTGAGGATTGAGGATTGAAGATTGAGGATTGGGTATTGAGGATTGAAGAATAAGGATTGAGGATTGAGGATTGATGATTGAGGATTGAGGGTTGAGTATTGAAGATTGAGGATTGATGACTGAGGATTGAGGACTGAGGGTTGAGGATTGAGGATTGAGAATTGAAGGTTGAGTATTGAGGATTGAATATTGAGGATTGAGGATTGAGGATTGAGGATTGAGGATGAGGGCTGAGGTTTGAGGATTGATGTTTGTGTATTGAATCCTGAGAATTCAGGATATTCTATTGAGTATTGAGAATTGAGAATTGATGGTTGAGTATTGAGGATTGAGGATTGAGGATTGAGGATTGAGTTTTGAAGATTGAGGATTGGGTATTGCGGATTGAACATTGAGGATTGAGGATTGAGGATTGAGGAATGAGCATTGGGGATTGAAGATTGAATATTGATGATTGAAGATTGAGGATTGAGGATTGAGGGTTGTGGATTGAGGACGAGGACTGAGGATTGAGGATTGAGGATTGAGGATTGAGAATCGAAGATTGAGGATTGATGATTGAGAATTGAGGATTGAGGATTGAGGATTGAGGATTGAGGATTGAGGATTGAAGGTTGAGTATTGAGGATTGAATATTGAGGATTGAGGATTGAGGATTGAGGATTAAAGGATTGAGGATTGAGGATTGAAGATTGAGTATTGAGGATTGAAGGTTGAGGATTGAGGATTGAGGATTGAGTATTGAGGGTTGAGGATTGAAGATTGAGGATTGGGGACTGAGGATTGAAGATTGAGGATTGAGGATTGAGGATTGAGGATTGAGAATTGAGGATTGAAGATTCAGTATTGAGGATTGAATATTGAGAATTGAGTATTGAGGATTGAACGTTGAGGACTGAGTCTTGAGGGTTGAGTGATGAGAATTGATGTTTGTGGATAGAGGTTTGAAGATTGCAGATTGAGTATTGAGTATTGAAAACTGTGAATTGAGGATATTCTATTGAGGATTGAGGATTGACCACTGATTGTTGAGGACTGAGGGCTGAAGATCGAGGACACAGGATTGAGGATTCAGAACTGAGGTTTGGGGACAGAGGATTGAGGATTGAGGATTGAGGATTGAGGATTGAGGATTGAGGATTGAGGATTGAGGATTGAGGATTGAGGATGAGGGCTGAGGTTTGAGGATTGAGGTTTGAGGACTGAGGACTGAGGATTGAGGCTTGAGAATTGAGGATTGAGGATTGAGGATTGAAGATTGAGGATTGGGTATTGAGGATTGAAGAATGAGGATTGAGGATTGAGGATTGAGGATTGAGGATTGAAGATTGAGTATTGAGGATTGAAGTTTGAGGATTGAGGATTGAGGATTGAGTATTGAAGATTGAGGATTTGGGACTCAGGATTGAAGATTGAGGATTGATGATTGAGGATTGAGGATTGAGGATTGAGGATTGAGGATTGCCGATTGAGGATTGCGTATTGAGGATTGAAGAATGAGGATTGAGGATCGGGGATTGAGGACTGAGAATTGAAGATTGAGCATTGAGGATTGAAGGTTGACGGTTGAGGATTGAGGATTGAGGATTGAGGATTGAGAATTGAGGATTGAGGATTGAGGATTGAAGATTGTGTATTGAGTATTGAAGGTTGAGGATTGAGGATTGAGTGTTGAAGATTGAGGATTGAGGACTGAGGATTGAGGATTAATGATTGAGCATTGAGGATTGAGGATTCAGGATTAGGGATTGAAGATTGAGGTTTGGGTATTGAGGATTGAAGAATCAGGATTGAGGATTGAGTATTGAGGATTGAAGATTGACGATTGAGGATTGAGACTTGAGGATTGAGGATTGAGGATTGAGTATTGAAGATTGAGGATTGAAGATTGAGGATTGAAGATTGAGTATTGAGGATTGAAGATTGAGGATTAAGGATTGAGGATTGAAGATTGAGGACTGAGTGTTGAGGGTTGAGTGATGAGAATTGATGTTTGTGGATTGAGATTTGAAGATTGAAGAATGGGGATTGAGTATAGAAAACTGTGATTTGAGGATATTCTATTGAGGATTGAGGATTGACAATTGATTGTTGAGGACCGACGGTTGAAGACTGAGGATTCAGGATTGAGGATTCCGGATTGAGGTTTGAGGACTGAGGATTGAGAGTTGAGGATTGAGAATTGAGGATTGACGCTTGAGGATTGAGTATTTAGGATGGAGGATTGAAGACAGAGGACTGAGTATTGAGGATTGAGTGTTGAGAATTGATGTTTGAGGACTGAGATTTGATTATTGAATTTTGTGGATTGAGTACTGAACCATGAGAATTCAGGATACTCTATTGAGTATTGAGAACTCAGGATTGATGGTTGAGTATTGAGGATTGATGGTTGAGGGTTGTGTGTTGAATATTGCGGATTGAGCATTGCGGATTGAGGATTGAGGATTGAAGATTGAGGATTGGGGATTGAGGATTGGCGATTGAGGATTGAGTACTGAGGATTGAGAATTGAGGATTGAGGGTTGAGGATTGAGTATTGAGGATTGAATATTGAGGATTGAGGAATGAGGATTGAAGATTGAGGACTGAGTGTTGATGGTTGAGTGTTGAGAACTGATGTTTGTGGATTGAGATTTGAAGATTGAAGAATGGGGATTGAGAATTGAAATCTGTGAATTGAGTATATTCTATTGAGGATTAAGGAATGACAATTGACTTTTGAGGACTGAGGGCTGAAGGTTGAGGATTCAGGATCGAGGATTCGGGATTGAGGTTTGAGGACTGAGGATTGAGGGTTGAGGATTGAGGATTGAGGATTGAAGATTGAGGATTGAGGATTGAGGATTGAGTATTGAGGATGGGGGCTGAGGTTTGAGGATTGAGGTTTGAGGACTGAGGACTGAGGATTGAGGGTTGAGAATTGAGGATTGAGGATTGAGGATTGAAGATTGAGGATTGGGTATTGAGGATTAAAGGACGAGGATTGAGGATTGAGGATTGAGGATTGTGGATTGAGGATTGAAGGTTGAGTATTCAGGATTGGAGATGGACGATTGAGGATTGAGGACCGAGGAATGACGATTGAGGATTGAAGATTGAGAATTGATGATTGAGGATTGAGGATTGAAGATTGAGGATTGGGTATCGAGGATTGAAGAATGAGGATTGAGGATTGAGGAATGAGCATTGAGGATTGAAGATTGAGTATTGAGGATTGAAGATTGACGATTGAGGATTGAGAATTGAGGATTGAGGATTGAGGATTGAGCATTGAAGACTGAGTATTGAGGATTGAATGTTGAGGTTTGGGGACTGAGTGTTGAGGGTTGAGTGATGAGAATTGATGTTTGTGGATAGAGATTTGAAGATTGCAGATTGAGTATTGAGTAATGAAAACTGTGAATTGATGATATTCTATTGAGGATTGAGGATTGACAACTGATGGTTGAGGATTGAGGATTGAAGATTGAGGATTGAGGGTTGAGGGTTGTGGATTGAGCACGAGGTCTCAGGGATGAGTATTGACGTTTGATTTCTGAGGATTGAGGATTGAGGATTGAGAATTGAGGATTGAGGAATGAGGATTGAAGATTGAGGATTGGGAATTGAGGATTGAAGAATGAGGATTGAGGATTGAGGATTGAGTATTGAGGATTGAAGATTGAGTATTGAGGATTGAAGATTGAGGATTGAGGATTGGGTATTGAAGATTGAGGATTTGGGACTGAGGAATGAAGATTGAGGATTGATGATTGAGCATTGAGGATTGAGGATTGAGTATTGAGGATTGAAGATTGACGATTGTGGAATGAGCATTGAGAATTGAGGATTGAAGATTGAGGATTGGGGACTGAGTGTTGAGGGCTGAGCGATGAGGATTGATGTTTGTGGATAGAGATTTGAAGATTGCAGGTTGTGTATTGAGCATTGAGTCCTGTGAATTGAGGATACTCTATTGAGGATTGAGGATTGACACCTGATTGTTGAGGACTGCGAGCTGAAGCTTGAGGATTCAGGATTCAGGATTCAGGATTGAAGTTTGAGGACTGAGGATTAAAGATTGAGGATTGAGGATTGAGGTTTGAGGATTGAGGATTGAAGATTGAGGATTGGGTATTCAGGATTGAACATTGAGGATTGAGGATAGAGGATTGAGGATTGAGGATTGAAGATTGAGGACTGAGTGTTGAGGGTTGAGTGATGAGAATTGATGTTTGTGGATTGAGATTTGAAGATTGAAGAATGGGGATTGAGTATTGAAAACTGTGATTTGAGGATATTCTATTGAGGATTGAGGATTGACGATTGATTGTTGAGGACCGACGGTTGAAGACTGAGGATTCAGGATTGAGGATTCCGGATTGAGGTTTGAGGACTGAGGATTGAGAGTTGAGGATTGAGAATTGAGGATTGACGCTTGAGGATTGAGGATTTAGGATGGAGGATTGAAGACAGAGGACTGAGTATTGAGGATTGAGTGTTGAGAATTGATGTTTGAGGACTGAGATTTGATTATTGAATTTTGTGGATTGAGTACTGAACCATGAGAATCCAGGATATTCTATTGAGTATTGAGAACCCAGGATTGATGGTTGAGTATTAAGGATTGATAGTTGAGGGTTGTGTGTTGAATATTGCGGATTGAGCATTGAGGATTGAGGATTGAGGATTGAAGATTGAGGATTGGGGATTGAGGATTGGCGATTGAGGATTGAGTATTGAGGATTGAGAATTGAGGATTGAGGGTTGAGGATTGAGTATTGAGGATTGAATATTGAGGATTGAGGAATGAGGATTGAAGATTGAGGGCTGAGTGTTGATGGTTGAGTGATGAGAACTGATGTTTGTGGATTGAGATTTGAAGATTGAAGAATGGGGATTGAGAATTGAAATCTGTGAATTGAGTATGTTCTATTGAGGATTAAGGATTGACAATTGACTTTTGAGGACTGAGGGCTGAAGATTGAGGATTCAGGATCGAGGATTCGGGATTGAGGTTTGAGGACTGAGGATTGAGGGTTGAGGATTCAGGATTGAGGATTGAAGATTGAGGATTGAGGATTGAGGATTGAGGATTGAGCATTGAAGACTGAGTATTGAGGATTGAAGGTTGAGGATTGTGGATTGAGGATTGAGAATTGAGGATTGAATATTGAGGATTGGGGACTGAGTGTTGAGTGTTGAGTGATGAGAATTGATGTTTGTGGATAGAGATTTGAAGATTGCAGGTTGAGTATTGAGTATTGAGACCTGTGAATTGAGGATATTCTATTGAGGATTGAGGATTGACTACTGATTGCTGAGGACTGAGGGCTGAAGATTGAGGATTCAGGATTGAGGATTCAGAATTGAGATTTGAGGACAGAGGATTGAGGATTGAGGTTTGAGTATTGAGGATTGAAGATTGAGGATTGCGGATTGTCGTCTGAGGATTGAGGATGAGGGCTGAGGGTTGAGGATTGAGGTTTGAGGACTGAGGACTGAGGGTTCAGGACTGAGAGTTGAAGACTGAGTGTTGAGGATTGAAGGTTGAGGATTGAGGATTGAGAATTGAGGATTGAGGATGAGGGCTGAGGGTTGAGGATTGAGGTTAGAGGACTGAGGACTGAGGATTGAGGATTGAGAATTGATGATTGAGGATTGAGGATTGAAGATTGAGGATTGGGTATCGAGGATTGAAGAATGAGGATTGAGGATTGAGGATTGAGCATTGAGGATTGAAGATTGAGTATTGAGGATTGAAGATTGACGATTGAGGATTGAGAATTGAGGTTTGAGGATTGAGGATTGAAGATTGAGGATTGGGTATTCAGGATTGAACATTGAGGATTGAGGATTGAGGATTGAGGATTGAAGATTGAGGACTGAGTGTTGAGGGTTGAGTGATGAGAATTGATGTTTGTGGATTGAGATTTGAAGATTGAAGAATGGGGATTGAGAATTGAAATCTGTGAATTGAGTATGTTCTATTGAGGATTAAGGATTGACAATTGACTTTTGAGGACTGAGGGCTGAAGATTGACGATTCAGGATCGAGGATTCGGGATTAAGGTTTGAGGACTGAGGATTGAGGGTTGAGGATTGAGGATTGAGGATTGAGGATTGAGGATTGAAGATTGAGTATTGAGGATTGAAGAATGAGGATTGAGGATTGAGGATTGAGGATTGAGTATTGAGGATAGAAGATTGAGGACTGAGGACTGAGGATTGAAGATTGAGGATTGAGGATTGAGGATTGAGGATTGAGGTTTGAGGAACAGGAATTGAGGATTGAGGATTGAGGACTGAGGATTGACGATTGAGTATTGAAGATTGAGGACTGATTACTGTGGATTGATGATTGATGACTGAGGATTGAGGATTGAGGATTGAGGATTGAAGATTCAGTATTGAGGATTGATGATCGAGAATTGAGGATTGAGGATTGAACATTGAGGACTGAGCGTTCAGGATTGTTGAGGACTGAGGGCTGAAGATTGAGGACACAGGATTGAGGATTCAGAATTGAGGTTTGAGGGCAGAGGATCGAGGATTGAATATTGAGGATTAGGTATTGAGGATTGAAGAATGAGGATTGAGGATTGAGGGTTGAGGATTGAGGATTGAGGATTGAGGATTGAGGATTGAAGATTGAGTATTGAGGATTGAAGATTGAGGATTGAGGATTGAGGATTGAGGATTGAGGATTGAAGATTGAGGACTGATTATTGAAGATTGAGTATTGAGGAATGAAGATTGAGGATTGAGGATTGAGGATTGAGGATTGAGGATGAGGACTGAGGGTTGAGGATTGAGGTTTGAGGAACAGGAATTTAGGATTGAGGATTGAGGACTGAGGATTGACGATTGGGTATTGAAGATTGAGGACTGATTACTGAGGATTGATGATTGATGACTGAGGATTGAGGATTGAGGATTGAGGATTGAAGATTCAGTATTGAGGATTGAAGATCGAGAATTGAGGATTGAGGATTCAACATTGAGGACTGAGCGTTCAGGGTTTAGTGATGAGAATTGATGTTTGTGTATAGAGATTTGAAGATTGCAGATTGAGTATTGAGTATTGAAAACTGTGAATTGAGGATATTCTATTGGGGATTGAGGATTGACAACTGATTGTTGAGGACTGAGGGCTGGAGATTGAGGATGCAGGATTGAGGATTCAGAATTGAGGTTTGAGGACTGAGGATTGGGGATTGAATATTGTGTATTGAGGATTGAAGATTGACGATTGAGGATTGAGAATTGAGGATCGAGGATTGAGGATTGAGCATTGATGACTGAGTATTGAGGATTGAAGGTTGAGGATTGTGGATTGAGGATTGAGAATTGAGGATTGAATATTGAGGATTGGGGACTGAGTGTTGAGGGTTGAGTGATGAGAATTGATGTTTGTGGATAGAGATTTGAAGATTGCAGGTTGAGTATTGAGTATTGAGACCTGTGAATTCAGGATATTCTATTGAGGATTGAGGATTGACTACTGATTGCTGAGGACTGAGGGCTGAAGATTGAGGATTCAGGATTGAGGATTCAGAATTGAGGTTTGAGGACAGAGGATTGAGGATTGAAGTTTGAGTATTGAGGATTGAAGATTGAGGATTGCGGATTGTCGTCTGAGGATTGAGGATGAGGGCTGAGGGTTGAGGATTGAGATTTGAGGACTGAGGACTGAGTGTTCAGGATTGAGAGTTGAAGACTGAGTGTTGAGGATTGAAGGTTGAGGATTCAGGATTGAGAATTGAGGATTGAGGATGAGGGCCGAGGGTTGAGGATTGAGGTTAGCGGACTGAGGACTGAGGATTGAGGATTGAGAATTGAGGATTGAGGATTGAGGATTGAAGATTGAGGATTGGGTATCGAGGATTGAAGAATGAGGATTGAGGATTGAGGATTGAGCATTGAGGATTGAAGATTGAGTATTGAGAATTGAAGATTGACGATTGAGGATTGAGAATTGAGGATTGAGGATTGAGGATTGAGCATTGAAGACTGAGTATTGAGGATTGAATGTTGAGGATTGTGGACTGAGCATTGAGAATTGAGGATTGAATATTGAGGTTTGGGGACTGAGTGTTGAGGGTTGAGTGATGAGAATTGATGTTTGTGGATAGAGATTTGAAGATTGCAGATTGAGTATTGAGTAATGAAAACTGTGAATTGATGATATTCTATTGAGGATTGAGGATTGACAACTGATGGTTGAGGATTGAGGATTGAAGATTGAGGATTGAGGATTGAGGGTTGTGGATTGAGCACGAGGTCTCAGGGATGAGTATTGACGTTTGATTTCTGAGGATTGAGGATTGAGGATTGAGAATTGAGGATTGAGGAATGCGGATTGAAGATTGAGGATTGGGAATTGAGGATTGAAGAATGAGGATTGAGGAATGAGGATTGAGTATTGAGGATTGAAGATTGAGTATTGAGGATTGAAGATTGAGGATTGAGGATTGGGTATTGAAGATTGAGTATTTGGGACTGAGGATTGAATATTGAGGATTGATGATTGAGCATTGAGGATTGAGGATTGAGGATTGAGGATTGAAGATTGAGGATTGGGTATTGAGGATTGAAGAATGAGGATTGAGGATTGAGGATTAAGGATTGAGGATTGAAGATTGAGTATTGAGGATTGAAGGTTGACGGTTGAGGATTGAGGATTGAGGATTGAGGATTGAGGATTGAGGATTGAGGATAGAGGATTGAAGATTGAGTATTGAGGATCGAAGGTTGATGATTGAGGATTGAGGATTGAGGATTGACGATTGAAGATTGAGGATTGAAGATTGAGTATTGAGGATTGAAGATTGCGGATTGAGGATTGCGGATTGAGGATTGAGGATTGAAGATTGAGGATTGGGGACTGAGTGTTGAGGGCTGAGCGATGAGAATTGATGTTTGTGGATAGAGATTTGAAGATTGCAGGTTGTGTATTGAGCATTGAGTCCTGTGAATTGAGGATATTCTATTGAGGATTGAGGATTGACACCTGATTGTTGAGGACTGCGAGCTGAAGTTTGAGGATTCAGGATTCAGGATTCAGGATTGAAGTTTGAGGACTGAGGATTAATGATTGAGGATTGCGGATTGAGGTTTGAGGATTGAGGATTGAAGATTGAGGATTGGGTATTCAGGATTGAACATTGAGGATTGAGGATTGAGTATTGAGGATTGAGGATTGTGGATAGAGGATTGAAGATTGAATATTGATGATTGAAGATTGAAGATCGAGGATTGAGGGTTGTGGATTGAGGACGGGGACTGAGGGTTGAGTATTGATGTTTGAGGTCTGAGGATTGAGGATTGAAGAGTGAGGATTGAGGATTGAGGATTGGGGATTGAAGATTGCAGATTGAGTATTGAGGATTGAAGATTGAGGATTGAGGATTGAGGATTGAGGATTGAGGACAGAGGATTGAGGATTAAGGATTGAGGATTCAGGATTGAGGTTTGAGGACTGAGGATTGAGGATTGAGGATTGATGATTGAGGATTGAGGGTTGTGGATTGAAGGTTGAGGATTGGGTATTCAGGATTGAACATTGAGGATTGATGATTGAGTATTGAGGATTGAGGATTGAGGATTGAAGATTGAATATTGATGATTGAAGTTTGAGGATCGAGGATTGAGGGTTGTGGATTGAGGACGAGGACTGAGGGTTGAGTATTGATGTTTGAGGTCTGAGGATTGAGGATTGTAGAGTGAGGATTGAGGACTGAGGGTTGAGGATTGAAGATCGCAGATTGAGTACTGTGGATTGAAGATTGAGGATTGAGGATTGAGGATTGAGGATTGAGGATTAAGGACTGAGGATTGAGGATTGAAGATTGAGAATTGAGGATTGAAGACTGGTGATTGAGGATTGAGGATTGAGGATTGAGGATTGAGGGTTGCAGATTGAGTATTGAGGATTCAAAATTGAGGATTGAGGATTGAGGATTGAGGATTGAGGATTGACGATTGAGGATTGAAGATTCAGTATTAAGGGTGGAAGATTGAGAATTGAGGATTGAGGATTGAACATTGAGGACTGAGTGTTGAGGGTTGAGTGATGAGAATTGATGTTTGTGGATAGAGATTTGAAGATTGCAGATTGAGTATTGAGTAATGAAAACTGTGAATTGATGATATTCTATTGAGGATTGAGGATTGACAACTGATTGTTGCGGAGTGAGGGCTGAAGATTGAGGATTCAGGATTGAGGTTTAAGGATTGAGGTTTGAGGACTGAGGATTGAAGATTGAGGCTTGAGGATTGAGGATAAGAGGATTGAAGATTGAGGATTGAGGATTGAGGGTTGTGGATTGAGGACGAGGACTGAGGTTTGAGTATTGATGTTTGAGGTCTGAGGATAGAGGATTGAGGATTGAGAATTGCGGATTGAGGATTGAGGATTGAAGATTGAGGATTGGGTATTGAGGATTGAAGAATGAGGATTGAGGATTGAGGATTGTGGATTGAGGATTGAGGATTGAGTGTTGAAGATTGAGAATTGAGGATTGAGGGTTGAAGATTGAGTATTGAGGATTGAAGATTGAGGATTGAGGATTGAGGATTGAAGATTAAGGACTGAGTGTTGAGGGTTGAGTGATGAGAATTGATGTTTGTGTGTTGAGATTTGAAGATTGAAGAATGGGGATTGAGTATTGAAAACTGTGATTTGAGGATATCCTATTGAGGATTGAGGATTGACAACTGATTGTTGAGGACCGACGGCTGAAGATTGAGGATTCAGGCTGAGGATTCCGGATTGAGGTTTGAGGACTGAGGACTGAGGATTGAGGACTGAGAATTGAAGATTGAGTATTGGGGATTGAAGGTTGAGGATTGAGGATTGAGAATTGGGGATTGAGGATGAGGGCTGAGGGTTGAGGATTGAGGTTTGAGGACTGAGGACTGAGGATTGAGGATTGAGGATAAGAGGATTGAAGATTGAGGATTGAGGCTTGAGGGTTGTGGATTGAGGACGAGGACTCAGGGTTGAGCATTGATGTTTGAGTTCTGAAGATTGAGGATTGAGTATTGAGGATTGAGGATTGAGGATTGATTATTGAAGATTGAGTATTGAGGAATGAAGTTTGAGGATTGAGGATTGAGAATTGAGGATTGAGGATGAGGGCCGAGGGTTGAGGATTGAGGTTAGCGGACTGAGGACTGAGGATTGAGGATTGAGAATTGAGGATTGAGGATTGAGGATTGAAGATTGAGGATTGGGTATCGAGGATTGAAGAATGAGGATTGAGGATTGAGGATTGAGCATTGAGGATTGAAGATTGAGTATTGAGAATTGAAGATTGACGATTGAGGATTGAGAATTGAGGATTGAGGATTGAGGATTGAGCATTGAAGACTGAGTATTGAGGATTGAATGTTGAGGATTGTGGACTGAGCATTGAGAATTGAGGATTGAATATTGAGGTTTGGGGACTGAGTGTTGAGGGTTGAGTGATGAGAATTGATGTTTGTGGATAGAGATTTGAAGATTGCAGATTGAGTATTGAGTAATGAAAACTGTGAATTGATGATATTCTATTGAGGATTGAGGATTGACAACTGATGGTTGAGGATTGAGGATTGAAGATTGAGGATTGAGGATTGAGGGTTGTGGATTGAGCACGAGGTCTCAGGGATGAGTATTGACGTTTGATTTCTGAGGATTGAGGATTGAGGATTGAGAATTGAGGATTGAGGAATGCGGATTGAAGATTGAGGATTGGGAATTGAGGATTGAAGAATGAGGATTGAGGAATGAGGATTGAGTATTGAGGATTGAAGATTGAGTATTGAGGATTGAAGATTGAGGATTGAGGATTGGGTATTGAAGATTGAGTATTTGGGACTGAGGATTGAATATTGAGGATTGATGATTGAGCATTGAGGATTGAGGATTGAGGATTGAGGATTGAAGATTGAGGATTGGGTATTGAGGATTGAAGAATGAGGATTGAGGATTGAGGATTAAGGATTGAGGATTGAAGATTGAGTATTGAGGATTGAAGGTTGACGGTTGAGGATTGAGGATTGAGGATTGAGGATTGAGGATTGAGGATTGAGGATAGAGGATTGAAGATTGAGTATTGAGGATCGAAGGTTGATGATTGAGGATTGAGGATTGAGGATTGACGATTGAAGATTGAGGATTGAAGATTGAGTATTGAGGATTGAAGATTGCGGATTGAGGATTGCGGATTGAGGATTGAGGATTGAAGATTGAGGATTGGGGACTGAGTGTTGAGGGCTGAGCGATGAGAATTGATGTTTGTGGATAGAGATTTGAAGATTGCAGGTTGTGTATTGAGCATTGAGTCCTGTGAATTGAGGATATTCTATTGAGGATTGAGGATTGACACCTGATTGTTGAGGACTGCGAGCTGAAGTTTGAGGATTCAGGATTCAGGATTCAGGATTGAAGTTTGAGGACTGAGGATTAAAGATTGAGGATTGCGGATTGAGGTTTGAGGATTGAGGATTGAAGATTGAGGATTGGGTATTCAGGATTGAACATTGAGGATTGAGGATTGAGTATTGAGGATTGAGGATTGTGGATAGAGGATTGAAGATTGAATATTGATGATTGAAGATTGAAGATCGAGGATTGAGGGTTGTGGATTGAGGACGGGGACTGAGGGTTGAGTATTGATGTTTGAGGTCTGAGGATTGAGGATTGAAGAGTGAGGATTGAGGATTGAGGATTGGGGATTGAAGATTGCAGATTGAGTATTGAGGATTGAAGATTGAGGATTGAGGATTGAGGATTGAGGATTGAGGACAGAGGATTGAGGATTAAGGATTGAGGATTCAGGATTGAGGTTTGAGGACTGAGGATTGAGGATTGAGGATTGAGGATTGAGGGTTGTGGATTGAGCACGAGGTCTCAGGGATGAGTATTGACGTTTGATTTCTGAGGATTGAGGATTGAGGATTGAGAATTGAGGATTGAGGAATGAGGATTGAAGATTGAGGATTGGGAATTGAGGATTGAAGAATGAGGATTGAGGATTGAGGATTGAGTATTGAGGATTGAAGATTGAGTATTGAGGATTGAAGATTGAGGTTTGAGGATTGGGTATTGAAGATTGAGTATTTGGGACTGAGGATTGAAGATTGAGGATTGATGATTGAGCATTGAGGATTGAGGATTGAGGATTGAGGATTGAAGATTGAGGATTGGGTATTGAGGATTGAAGAATGAGGATTGAGGATTGAGAATTAAGGATTGAGGATTGAAGATTGAGTATTGAGGATTGAAGGTTGACGGTTGAGGATTGAGGATTGAGGATTGAGGATTGAGGATTGAGGATTGAGGATAGAGGATTGAAGATTGGGTACTGGGTATTGAGGATTGAAGAATGAGGATTGAGGATTGAGGATTGAGGATTGAGGATTGAAGATTGAGTGTTGAGGATTAAAGATTCACGATTGAGGATTGAGAATTGAGGATTGAGGTTTGAGGATTGAGGTTTGGGCATTGAAGACTGAGTATTGAGGATTGAAGGTTGAGGATTGTTGATTGAGGATTGAGGATTGAGGATTGAGGATTGAAGATTGAGGACTGAGTGTTGAGGGTAGAGTGATGAGAATTGATGCTTGTGGATAGAGATTTGAAGATTGCCGATTGAGTATTGAGTAATGAAAACTGTGAATTGATGATATTCTATTGAGGATTGAGGATTGACAACTGATTGTTGAGGAGTGAGGGCTGAAGATTGAGGATTCAGGGTTGAGGATTAAGTATTGAGGGTTGAGGATTGAAGATTGAGGATTGGGGATTGAGGATTGAGGATTGAGGATTGAGGATTGAGGATTGAGGATTGAAGATTGAGGATTGGGTATTGAGGATTGAAGAATGAGGATTGAGGATTGAGGATTGAGGATTGAGGATTGAAGATTGAGTATTGAGGATTGAAGATTGAGGATTGAGGATTGAGGATTGAGGATTGAGGATTGAAGATTGAGGACTGATTATTGAAGATTGAGTATTGAGGAATGAAGATTGAGGATTGAGGATTGAGGATTGAGGATTGAGGATGAGGACTGAGGGTTGAGGATTGAGGTTTGAGGAACAGGAATTTAGGATTGAGGATTGAGGACTGAGGATTGACGATTGGGTATTGAAGATTGAGGACTGATTACTGAGGATTGATGATTGATGACTGAGGATTGAGGATTGAGGATTGAGGATTGAAGATTCAGTATTGAGGATTGAAGATCGAGAATTGAGGATTGAGGATTCAACATTGAGGACTGAGCGTTCAGGGTTTAGTGATGAGAATTGATGTTTGTGTATAGAGATTTGAAGATTGCAGATTGAGTATTGAGTATTGAAAACTGTGAATTGAGGATATTCTATTGGGGATTGAGGATTGACAACTGATTGTTGAGGACTGAGGGCTGGAGATTGAGGATGCAGGATTGAGGATTCAGAATTGAGGTTTGAGGACTGAGGATTGGGGATTGAATATTGTGTATTGAGGATTGAAGATTGAGGATTGAGGATTGAGGATTGAGTATTGAGGATGAGGGCTGAGGTTTGAGGATTGAGGTTTGTGGACTGAGGACTGAGGATTGAGGGTTGAGAATTGAGGATTGAGGATTGAGGATTGAAGATTGAGGATTGGGTATTGAGGATTAAAGGACGAGGATTGAGGATTGAGGATTGAGGATTGTGGATTGAGGTTTGAAGGTTGAGTATTCAGGATTGGAGATGGACGATTGAGGATTGAGGACCGAGGACTGACGATTGAGGATTGAAGATTGAGTATTGAGGATTGAAGATTGAGTATTGAGGATTGTGGACTGAGGATTGAGGATTGAGGATGAGGACTGAGGGTTGAGGATTGAGGTTTGAGGAACAGGAATTGAGGATTGAGGATTGAGGACTGAGGATTGACGATTGAGTATTGAAGATTGAGGACTGATTACTGAGGATTGATGATTGATGACTGAGGATTGAGGATTGAGGATTGAGGATTGAAGATTCAGTATTGAGGATTGAAGATCGAGAATTGAGGATTGAGGATTCAACTTTGAGGACTGAGCGTTCAGGGTTTAGTGATGAGAATTGATGTTTGTGTATAGAGATTTGAAGATTGCAGATTGAGTATTGAGTATTGAAAACTGTGAATTGAGGATATTCTATTGGGGATTGAGGATTGACAACTGATTGTTGAGGACTGAGGGCTGGAGATTGAGGATGCAGGATTGAGGATTCAGAATTGAGGTTTGAGGACTGAGGATTGGGGATTGAACATTGAGTATTGAGGATTGAAGATTGACGATTGAGGATTGAGAATTGAGGATTGAGGATTGAGGATTGAGCATTGATGACTGAGTATTGAGGATTGAAGGTTGAGGATTGTGGATTGAGGATTGAGAATTGAGGATTGAATATTGAGGATTGGGGACTGAGTGTTGAGGGTTGAGTGATGAGAATTGATGTTTGTGGATAGAGATTTGAAGATTGCAGGTTGAGTATTGAGTATTGAGACCTGTGAATTCAGGATATTCTATTGAGGATTGAGGATTGACTACTGATTGCTGAGGACTGAGGGCTGAAGATTGAGGATTCAGGATTGAGGATTCAGAATTGAGGTTTGAGGACAGAGGATTGAGGATTGAAGTTTGAGTATTGAGGATTGAAGATTGAGGATTGCGGATTGTCGTCTGAGGATTGAGGATGAGGGCTGAGGGTTGAGGATTGAGATTTGAGGACTGAGGACTGAGTGTTCAGGATTGAGAGTTGAAGACTGAGTGTTGAGGATTGAAGGTTGAGGATTCAGGATTGAGAATTGAGGATTGAGGATGAGGGCCGAGGGTTGAGGATTGAGGTTAGCGGACTGAGGACTGAGGATTGAGGATTGAGAATTGAGGATTGAGGATTGAGGATTGAAGATTGAGGATTGGGTATCGAGGATTGAAGAATGAGGATTGAGGATTGAGGATTGAGCATTGAGGATTGAAGATTGAGTATTGAGAATTGAAGATTGACGATTGAGGATTGAGAATTGAGGATTGAGGATTGAGGATTGAGCATTGAAGACTGAGTATTGAGGATTGAATGTTGAGGATTGTGGACTGAGCATTGAGAATTGAGGATTGAATATTGAGGTTTGGGGACTGAGTGTTGAGGGTTGAGTGATGAGAATTGATGTTTGTGGATAGAGATTTGAAGATTGCAGATTGAGTATTGAGTAATGAAAACTGTGAATTGATGATATTCTATTGAGGATTGAGGATTGACAACTGATGGTTGAGGATTGAGGATTGAAGATTGAGGATTGAGGATTGAGGGTTGTGGATTGAGCACGAGGTCTCAGGGATGAGTATTGACGTTTGATTTCTGAAGATTGAGGATTGAGGATTGAGAATTGAGGATTGAGGAATGCGGATTGAAGATTGAGGATTGGGAATTGAGGATTGAAGAATGAGGATTGAGGAATGAGGATTGAGTATTGAGGATTGAAGATTGAGTATTGAGGATTGAAGATTGAGGATTGAGGATTGGGTATTGAAGATTGAGTATTTGGGACTGAGGATTGAATATTGAGGATTGATGATTGAGCATTGAGGATTGAGGATTGAGGATTGAGGATTGAAGATTGAGGATTGGGTATTGAGGATTGAAGAATGAGGATTGAGGATTGAGGATTAAGGATTGAGGATTGAAGATTGAGTATTGAGGATTGAAGGTTGACGGTTGAGGATTGAGGATTGAGGATTGAGGATTGAGGATTGAGGATTGAGGATAGAGGATTGAAGATTGAGTATTGAGGATCGAAGGTTGATGATTGAGGATTGAGGATTGAGGATTGACGATTGAAGATTGAGGATTGAAGATTGAGTATTGAGGATTGAAGATTGCGGATTGAGGATTGCGGATTGAGGATTGAGGATTGAAGATTGAGGATTGGGGACTGAGTGTTGAGGGCTGAGCGATGAGAATTGATGTTTGTGGATAGAGATTTGAAGATTGCAGGTTGTGTATTGAGCATTGAGTCCTGTGAATTGAGGATATTCTATTGAGGATTGAGGATTGACACCTGATTGTTGAGGACTGCGAGCTGAAGTTTGAGGATTCAGGATTCAGGATTCAGGATTGAAGTTTGAGGACTGAGGATTAAAGATTGAGGATTGCGGATTGAGGTTTGAGGATTGAGGATTGAAGATTGAGGATTGGGTATTCAGGATTGAACATTGAGGATTGAGGATTGAGTATTGAGGATTGAGGATTGTGGATAGAGGATTGAAGATTGAATATTGATGATTGAAGATTGAAGATCGAGGATTGAGGGTTGTGGATTGAGGACGGGGACTGAGGGTTGAGTATTGATGTTTGAGGTCTGAGGATTGAGGATTGAAGAGTGAGGATTGAGGATTGAGGATTGGGGATTGAAGATTGCAGATTGAGTATTGAGGATTGAAGATTGAGGATTGAGGATTGAGGATTGAGGATTGAGGACAGAGGATTGAGGATTAAGGATTGAGGATTCAGGATTGAGGTTTGAGGACTGAGGATTGAGGATTGAGGATTGATGATTGAGGATTGAGGGTTGTGGATTGAAGGTTGAGGATTGGGTATTCAGGATTGAACATTGAGGATTGATGATTGAGTATTGAGGATTGAGGATTGAGGATTGAAGATTGAATATTGATGATTGAAGTTTGAGGATCGAGGATTGAGGGTTGTGGATTGAGGACGAGGACTGAGGGTTGAGTATTGATGTTTGAGGTCTGAGGATTGAGGATTGTAGAGTGAGGATTGAGGACTGAGGGTTGAGGATTGAAGATCGCAGATTGAGTACTGTGGATTGAAGATTGAGGATTGAGGATTGAGGATTGAGGATTGAGGATTAAGGACTGAGGATTGAGGATTGAAGATTGAGAATTGAGGATTGAAGACTGGTGATTGAGGATTGAGGATTGAGGATTGAGGATTGAGGATTGCAGATTGAGTATTGAGGATTCAAAATTGAGGATTGAGGATTGAGGATTGAGGATTGAGGATTGAGGATTGACGATTGAGGATTGAAGATTCAGTATTAAGGGTGGAAGATTGAGAATTGAGGATTGAGGATTGAACATTGAGGACTGAGTGTTGAGGGTTGAGTGATGAGAATTGATGTTTGTGGATAGAGATTTGAAGATTGCAGATTGAGTATTGAGTAATGAAAACTGTGAATTGATGATATTCTATTGAGGATTGAGGATTGACAACTGATTGTTGCGGAGTGAGGGCTGAAGATTGAGGATTCAGGATTGAGGTTTAAGGATTGAGGTTTGAGGACTGAGGATTGAAGATTGAGGCTTGAGGATTGAGGATAAGAGGATTGAAGATTGAGGATTGAGGATTGAGGGTTGTGGATTGAGGACGAGGACTGAGGTTTGAGTATTGATGTTTGAGGTCTGAGGATAGAGGATTGAGGATTGAGAATTGCGGATTGAGGATTGAGGATTGAAGATTGAGGATTGGGTATTGAGGATTGAAGAATGAGGATTGAGGATTGAGGATTGTGGATTGAGGATTGAGGATTGAGTGTTGAAGATTGAGAATTGAGGATTGAGGGTTGAAGATTGAGTATTGAGGATTGAAGATTGAGGATTGAGGATTGAGGATTGAAGATTAAGGACTGAGTGTTGAGGGTTGAGTGATGAGAATTGATGTTTGTGTGTTGAGATTTGAAGATTGAAGAATGGGGATTGAGTATTGAAAACTGTGATTTGAGGATATCCTATTGAGGATTGAGGATTGACAACTGATTGTTGAGGACCGACGGCTGAAGGTTGAGGATTCAGGCTGAGGATTCCGGATTGAGGTTTGAGGATTGAGGACTGAGGATTGAGGACTGAGAATTGAAGATTGAGTATTGGGGATTGAAGGTTGAGGATTGAGGATTGAGAATTGGGGATTGAGGATGAGGGCTGAGGGTTGAGGATTGAGGTTTGAGGACTGAGGACTGAGGATTGAGGATTGAGGATAAGAGGATTGAAGATTGAGGATTGAGGCTTGAGGGTTGTGGATTGAGGACGAGGACTCAGGGTTGAGCATTGATGTTTGAGTTCTGAAGATTGAGGATTGAGTATTGAGGATTGAGGATTGAGGATTGATTATTGAAGATTGAGTATTGAGGAATGAAGGTTGAGGATTGAGGATTGAGAATTGAGGATTGAGGATGAGGGCTGAGGGTTGAGGATTGAGGTTAGAGGACTGAGGACTGAGGATTGAGGATTGAGAATTGAGGATTGAGGATTGAGGATTGAAGATTGAGGATTGGGTATCGAGGATTGAAGAATGAGGATTGAGGATTGAGGATTGAGCATTGAGGATTGAAGATTGAGTATTGAGAATTGAAGATTGACGATTGAGGATTGAGAATTGAGGATTGAGGAGTGAGGATTGAGCATTGAAGACTGAGTATTGAGGATTGAATGTTGAGGATTGTGGACTGAGCATTGAGAATTGAGGATTGAATATTGAGGTTTGGGGACTGAGTGTTGAGGGTTGAGTGATGAGAATTGATGTTTGTGGATAGAGATTTGAAGATTGCAGATTGAGTATTGAGTAATGAAAACTGTGAATTGATGATATTCTATTGAGGATTGAGGATTGACAACTGATGGTTGAGGCTTGAGGATTGAAGATTGAGGATTGAGGATTGAGGGTTGTGGATTGAGCACGAGGTCTCAGGGATGAGTATTGACGTTTGATTTCTGAGGATTGAGGATTGAGGATTGAGAATTGAGGATTGAGGAATGAGGATTGAAGATTGAGGATTGGGAATTGAGGATTGAAGAATGAGGATTGAGGATTGAGGATTGAGTATTGAGGATTGAAGATTGAGTATTGAGGATTGAAGATTGAGGTTTGAGGATTGGGTATTGAAGATTGAGTATTTGGGACTGAGGATTGAAGATTGAGGATTGATGATTGAGCATTGAGGATTGAGGATTGAGGATTGAGGATTGAAGATTGAGGATTGGGTATTGAGGATTGAAGAATGAGGATTGAGGATTGAGAATTAAGGATTGAGGATTGAAGATTGAGTATTGAGGATTGAAGGTTGACGGTTGAGGATTGAGGATTGAGGATTGAGGATTGAGGATTGAGGATTGAGGATAGAGGATTGAAGATTGGGTACTGGGTATTGAGGATTGAAGAATGAGGATTGAGGATTGAGGATTGAGGATTGAGGATCAGGGCTGAAGGTTGAGGATTGAGGTTTCAGGACTGAGGACTGAGGATTGAGGATTGAGAATTGAGGATTGTGGATTGAGGATTGAAGATTGAGGATTGGGTATTGAGGATTGAAGAATGAGGATTGAGGATTGAGGGTTGAGGATTTAGGGTTGAAGATTGAGGATTGAGGATTGAGTATTGAGGAGCGAATATTGCGTGTTGATGATTGAAGATAGAGGATTGAGGATTGAGGTCTGATGATTGAGGACGAGGACTGACGGTTGAGGATTGAGGTTTGAGGATTGAGGATTGAGGATTGAGGACTGAGTATTGAGAATTGAGAATTGAGGATGAGGACTGAGGGTTGAGGATTGAGGTTTGAGGAACAAGAATTGAGGATTGAGGGTTGAGGACTGAGGATTGACGATTGAGTATTGAAGATTGAGGATTGATTACTGAGGATTGAGGATTGAGGATTCAGGATTGAGGATTGAGGATTGAGGATTGAAGATTCAGTATTGAGGATTGAAGATTGAGAATTGAGGATTTTAGGATTGAACATTGAGAACTGAGAGTTCAGGGTTTAGTGATGAGAATTGATGTTTGTGGATAGAGATTTCAAGATTGCAGGTTGAGTATTGAGTATTGAAAACTGTGAATTGAGGATATTCTATTGGGGATTGAGGATTGACAACTGATTGTTGAGAACTGAGGGCTGAAGGTTGAGGATGCAGGATTGAGGATTCAGAATTGAGGTTTGAGGACTGAGGGTTGAGGATTGAAGATTGAGTATTGAGGATTGAGGATTGAGGATTGAGGATTGAGGATCAGGGCTGAGGGTTGAGGATTGAGGTTTCAGGACTGAGGACTGAGGATTGAGGATTGAGAATTGAGGATTGTGGATTGAGGATTGAAGATTGAGGATTGGGTATTGAGGATTGAAGAATGAGGATTGAGGATTGAGGGTTGAGGATTTAGGGTTGAAGATTGAGGATTGAGGATTGAGTATTGAGGAGCGAATATTGCGTGTTGATGATTGAAGATAGAGGATTGAGGATTGAGGTCTGATGATTGAGGACGAGGACTGACGGTTGAGGATTGAGGTTTGAGGATTGAGGATTGAGGATTGAGGACTGAGTATTGAGAATTGAGAATTGAGGATGAGGACTGAGGGTTGAGGATTGAGGTTTGAGGAACAAGAATTGAGGATTGAGGGTTGAGGACTGAGGATTGACGATTGAGTATTGAAGATTGAGGATTGATTACTGAGGATTGAGGATTGAGGATTCAGGATTGAGGATTGAGGATTGAGGATTGAAGATTCAGTATTGAGGATTGAAGATTGAGAATTGAGGATTTTAGGATTGAACATTGAGAACTGAGAGTTCAGGGTTTAGTGACGAGAATTGATGTTTGTGGATAGAGATTTGAAGATTGCAGATTGAGTATTGAGTATTGAAAACTGTGAATTGAGGATATTCTATTGGGGATTGAGGATTGACAACTGATTGTTGAGAACTGAGGGCTGAAGGTTGAGGATGCAGGATTGAGGATTCAGAATTGAGGTTTGAGGACTGAGGGTTGAGGATTGAAGATTGAGTATTGAGGATTGAAGATTGAGGAATGAGGATTGAGGATTGAGTATTGAGGATGAGGACTGAGGTTTGAGGATTGAGGTTTGAGGTCTGAGGACTGAGGATTGAGGGTTGAGAATTGAGGATCGAGGATTGAGGATTGATGATTGAGGGTTGGGTATTGAGGATTGAAGGAAGAGTATTGAGGATTGAGGATTGTGGGTTGAGGATTGAGGATTGAATGTTGAGTATTCAGGATTGGAGATTGACTATTGAGGATTGAGGACCGAGGATTGAGGATTGAGGATTGAAGATTGAGTATTGAGGAATGAAGGTTGAGGATTGGGGATTGTGGATTGAGGATTGAGGATTGAGCATTGAAGATTGAGTATTCAGGATTGAAGATTGTGGATTGAGGATTGAGGATTGAGGATTGAGTATTGAGGATAGAAGATTGAGGACTGGGGACTGAGGATTGAAGATTGAGGATTGAGGTTTGAAGATTGAGTATTGAGGATTGAAGATTGAGGATTGAGGATTGCGGATTGAGCTTTGAGGATCGAAGATTGAGGACTGGGGACTGAGTGTTGAGGGTTGAGTGATGAGAATTGATGTTTGTGGATAGAGATTTGAAGATTGCAAGTTGAGTATTGAGTAATGAAAACTGTGAATTGATGATATTCTATTGAGGATTGAGGATTGACAGCTGATTGTTGAGGAGTGAGGGCTGAAGGTTGAGGATTCAGGATTGAGGATTAAGGATTGATGTTTGAGGACTGAGGATTGAGGATTGAGGATTGAGGATTGAGGATTGAGGATCGAAGATTGAGGACTGAGGATTGAGGGTTGTGGATTGAGGACGAGGACTTAGAGTTGAGTATTGATGTTTGAGTTCTGAGGATTGAGGGTTGAGGATTGAGAATTGAGGATTGAGGAATGAGGATTGAAGATTGAGGATTGGGTTTTGAGGATTGAGGATTGAGGATTGAAGATTGAGGATTGAGGATTGAGGATGAGGGCTGAGGGTTGAAGATTGAGTATTGAGGGTTGAAGACTGACGATTGAGGATTGAGGATTGAGGATTGAGGATTGAGGATTGAGGATTGAGGTTTGAAGATTGAGAATTGAGGATTGAAAATTGAGGATTGAGGATTGAGGATTGAGGGTTGAGGATTGAGTATTGAGGATTGATTATTGAATATTGAGTATTGAGGATTGAAGATTGAGGATTGAGGAATGAGGATTGAGGATTGAGGATTGAAGATTGAGGATAGGGGATTGAGGATTGACGATTGAGGATTGAGTATTGAGTTTTGAGAATTGAGGATTGCTTATTGAAGATTGAGTATTGAGGATTGAAGATTGAAGATTGAGGATAGAGGATTGAGGACTGAGGATGAGGGCTGAGGGTTGAAGATTGAGGTTTGAGGACTGAAGACTGAGGATTGAGGATTGGGAATAGAGGATTGAGGATTGAGGATTGAATATTGAGGATTGGGTATTGATGATTGAAGAATGAGGATTGAGGTTTGAGGATTGAGGATTGAGGACCGAGGATTGAGGATTGAAGATTGAGTATTGAGGGTTGAAGACTGACGATTGAGGATTGAGGATTGAAGATTGAGGATTGCAGATTGAAGATTGAGTATTGAGGATTGAAAATTTAGGATTGAGGATTGAGGATTGAGGATTGAGGATTGAGGATTCAGTATTGAGTGTTGAAGGTTGAGAATTGAGGATTGAGGTTTGAACATTGAGGACTGTGTGTTGAGGATTGAGTGATGAGGATTGACGTTTGTGGATAGAGATTTGAAGATTGCAGATTGAGTATTGAGTATAGAAAACTGTGAATTGAGGATATTCTATTGAGGATTGAGGATTGACATCGGATTGTTGAGGACTGAGGTCTGAAGATTGAGGATTCAGGATTGAGGATTCAGAATTGAGGTTTGAGGACTGAGGATTGAGAATTGAAGATTGAGTATTGAGGATTGAAGATTGAGGATTGAGGATTGAGAATTGAGGATTGGGGATGAGGGCTGAGGGTTGAGGATTGACGTTAGAGGACAGAGGACTGAGGGTTGAGGATTGAGAATTGAGGATTGAGGATTGAGGATTGAAGATTGAGGATTGGGTATTGAGGATTGAAGAATGAGGATTGAGGATTGAGGATTGAGGATTGAGGATTGAGCATTGAGGATTGAGGATTGAGGATTGAAGACTGAGTTTCGAGGATTGAATATTGAGGATTGAGGATTGAGGATTGAGGATTGAGTATTGAGGATTGATTATTGAAGATTCAGTATTGAGGATTGAAGATTGAGGATTGAGGAATGAGGATTGAGGATTGATGATTGAAGATTGAGGATTGGGGATTGAGGATTGACGATTGAGGATTGAGTATTGAGTTTTGAGAATTGAGGATTGATTATTGAAGATTGAGTATTGAGGATTGAAGATTGAAGATTGAGGATTGAGGATTGTGGACTGAGGATGAGGGCTGACAGTTGAAGATTGAGGTTTGAGGACTGAGGACTGAGGATTGAGGATTGAGAATAGAGGATTGAAGATTGAGGATTGGGTATTGATGATCGAAGAATGAGGATTGAGCATTGAGGATTGAGGATTGAGGATTGAGGATTGAGCATTGAAGACTGGGTATTGAGGATTGCAGGTTGAGGATTGTGGATTGGGGATTGAGAATTGAGGATTGAATATTGAGGATTGGGGACTGAGCGTTGAGGGTTGTGTGATGAGAATTGATGTTTGTGGATAGAGATTTGAAGATTGCAGATTGAGTATTGAGTAATGAATACTGTGAATTGATGATATTCTATTGAGGATTGAGGATTGACAGCTGATTGTTGAGGAGTGAGGGCTGAAGATTGAGGATTCAGGATTGAGGATTGAGGATTGAAGATTGAGTATTTAGGAATGAAAATTGAGGATTGAGGATTGAGGATTGAGGATTGAGGATTGAGGATTGAGGACTGAGGATTGAAGATTCAGTATTGAGTGTTGAAGATTGAGCATTGAGGATTGAAGATTGACGATTGAGGATTGAGAATTGAGGATTGAGGATTGAGGATTGAGGATTGAGGATTGAGCATTGGAGATTGAGTATTGAGGATTGAATGTTGAGGATTGTGGATTGTGGGTTGAGGATTGAGGATTGAATATTGAGGATTGTAGACTGAGTGTTGAGGGTTGAGTGATGAGAATTGATGTTTGTGGATAGAGACTTGAAGATTGCAGATTAAGTATTGAGTAATGCAAACTGTGAATTGATGATATTCTATTGAGGATTGAGGATTGACAGCAGATTGTAGAGGACTGAGGGCTGAAGATTGAGGATTCGGGATTGAGGATTCAGAATTGAGGTTTGAGGACTGAGGATTGAGGATTGAGGATTGAGCAATGAGGATTGAAGATTGAGGAATGACGATTGAGGGTTGTGGATTGAGGACGAGGACTGAGGTTTGAGTATTGATGTTTGAGGTCTGAGGATAGAGGATTGAGGATTGAGAATTGAGGATTGAGGATTCAGGATTGAAGATTGAGGGTTGGGTATTGATTATTGAAGAATGAGGATTGAGGATTGAGGATTGTGGATTGAGGATTGAGGGTTGAGTATTGAAGATTGAGAATTGAGGATTGAGGATTGAAGATTGAGTATTGTGGATTGAAGATTGAGGATTGAGGATTGAGGATTGAAGATTGAGTACTGAGTGTTGAGGGTTGAGTGATGAGAATTGATGTTTGTGGATTGAGATCTGAAGATTGAAGGATGGGGATTGGGTATTGAAAACTGTGATTTGAGGATATTCTATTGAGGATTGAGAATTGACAATTGATTGTTGAGGACCGACGGCAGAAGATGGAGGATTCAGGATTGAGGATTCCGGATTGAGGTTTGAGGACTGAGGATTGAGGGTTGAGGATTGAGAATTGAGGATTGACGCTTGAGGATTGAGGATTGAGGATGGAGGATTGAAGACAGAGGACTGAGTATTGTGGATTGAGTGTTGAGAATTGATGTTTGAGGACTGAGATTTGATTATTGAATATTGTGGATTGAGTATTGAACCATGAGAATTCAGGATATTCTATTGAGTATTGAGAACTGAGGATTGATGGTTGAGTATTGAGGATTGATGGTTGAGGGTTGTGTGTTGAATATTGCGGATTGAGCATTGAGGACTGAGTATTGAGAATTGAGAATTGAGGATGAGGACTGAGGGTTGAGGATTGAGGTTTGAGGAACAAGAATTGAGGATTGAGGGTTGAGGACTGAGGATTGACGATTGAGTATTGAAGATTGAGGATTGATTACTGAGGATTGAGGATTGAGGATTCAGGATTGAGGATTGAGGATTGAGGATTGAAGATTCAGTATTGAGGATTGAAGATTGAGAATTGAGGATTTTAGGATTGAACATTGAGAACTGAGAGTTCAGGGTTTAGTGATGAGAATTGATGTTTGTGGATAGAGATTTGAAGATTGCAGATTGAGTATTGAGTATTGAAGTCTGTGAATTGAGGATATTCTATTGGGGATTGAGGATTGACAACTGATTGTTGAGAACTGAGGGCTGAAGGTTGAGGATGCAGGATTGAGGATTCAGAATTGAGGTTTGAGGACTGAGGGTTGAGGATTGAAGATTGAGTATTGAGGATTGAAGATTGAGGAATGAGGATTGAGGATTGAGTATTGAGGATTGAGGACCGAGGATTGAGGATTGAGGATTGAAGATTGAGTATTGAGGAATGAAGGTTGAGGATTGGGGATTGTGGATTGAGGATTGAGGATTGAGCATTGAAGATTGAGTATTCAGGATTGAAGATTGTGGATTGAGGATTGAGGATTGAGGATTGAGGATTGCCGATTGAGGATTGCGTATTGAGGATTGAAGAATGAGGATTGAGGATCGGGGATTGAGGACTGAGAATTGAAGATTGAGCATTGAGGATTGAAGGTTGACGGTTGAGGATTGAGGATTGAGGATTGAGGATTGAGAATTGAGGATTGAGGATTGAGGATTGAAGATTGTGTATTGAGTATTGAAGGTTGAGGATTGAGGATTGAGTGTTGAAGATTGAGGATTGAGGACTGAGGATTGAGGATTAATGATTGAGCATTGAGGATTGAGGATTCAGGATTAGGGATTGAAGATTGAGGATTGGGTATTGAGGATTGAAGAATCAGGATTGAGGATTGAGTATTGAGGATTGAAGATTGACGATTGAGGATTGAGAATTGAGGATTGAGGATTGAGTATTGAAGATTGAGAATTGAGGATTGAGGATTGAAGATTGAGTATTGAGGATTGAAGATTGAGGATTAAGGATTGAGGATTGAAGATTGAGGACTGAGTGTTGAGGGTTGAGTGATGAGAATTGATGTTTGTGTATTGAGATTTGAAGATTGAAGAATGGGGATTGAGTATTGAAAACTGTGATTTGAGGATATTCTATTGAGGATTGAGGATTGACAATTGATTGTTGAGGACCGACGGTTGAAGACTGAGGATTCAGGATTGAGGATTCCGGATTGAGGTTTGAGGACTGAGGATTGAGAGTTGAGGATTGAGAATTGAGGATTGACGCTTGAGGATTGAGTATTTAGGATGGAGGATTGAAGACAGAGGACTGAGTATTGAGGATTGAGTGTTGAGAATTGATGTTTGAGGACTGAGATTTGATTATTGAATTTTGTGGATTGAGTACTGAACCATGAGAATTCAGGATATTCTATTGAGTATTGAGAACTCAGGATTGATGGTTGAGTATTGAGGATTGATGGTTGAGGGTTGTGTGTTGAATATTGCGGATTGAGCATTGCGGATTGAGGATTGAGGATTGAAGATTGAGGATTGGGGATTGAGGATTGGCGATTGAGGATTGAGTACTGAGGATTGAGAATTGAGGATTGAGGGTTGAGGATTGAGTATTGGGGATTGAATATTGAGGATTGAGGAATGAGGATTGAAGATTGAGGACTGAGTGTTGATGGTTGAGTGTTGAGAACTGATGTTTGTGGATTGAGATTTGAAGATTGAAGAATGGGGATTGAGAATTGAAATCTGTGAATTGAGTATATTCTATTGAGGATTAAGGAATGACAATTGACTTTTGAGGACTGAGGGCTGAAGATTGAGGATTCAGGATCGAGGATTCGGGATTGAGGTTGGAGGACTGAGGAGTGAGGGTTGAGGATTGAGGATTGAGGATTGAGGATTGAGGATTGAGGATTGAAGATTGAGTATTGAGGATTGAAGAATGAGGATTGAGGATTGAGGATTGAGGATTGAGTATTGACGATAGAAGATTGAGGACTGGGGACTGAGGATTGAAGATTGAGGATTGAGGATTGAGGATTGAGGATTGAGGTTTGAGGAACAGGAATTGAGGATTGAGGATTGAGGACTGAGGATTGACGATTGAGTATTGAAGAGTGAGGACTGATTACTGAGGATTGATGATTGATGACTGAGGATTGAGGAATGAGGATTGAGGATTGAAGATTCAGTATTGAGGATTGAAGATCGAGAATTGAGGATTGAGGATTGAACATTGAGGACTGAGCGTTCAGGATTGTTGATGACTGAGGGCTGAAGATTGAGGACACAGGATTGAGGATTCAGAATTGAGGTTTGAGGACAGAGGATCGAGGATTGAATATTGAGCATTAGGTATTGAGGATTGAAGAATGAGGATTGAGGATTGAGGGTTGAGGATTGAGGATTGAGGATTGAGGATTGAGGATGGAAGATTGAGTATTGAGGATTGAAGATTGAGGATTGAGGATTGAGGATTGAGGATTGAGGATTGAAGATTGAGGATTTGGGATTGAGGATTGACGATTGAGGATTGAGTATTGAGGATTGAGAACTGAGGACTGAATATTGAAGATTGAGTATTGAGGAATGAAGATTGAGGATTGAGGATTGAGGATTGAGGATTGAGGATGAGGATTGAGGATTGAGTTTTGAGGACTGAGGACTGAGGATTGAGGATTGAGAATTGAGGATTGAGGATTGAGGATTAAAGATTGAGGATTGAGGATTGGATATTGAGGATTGAGGAATGAGGATTGAGGATTGAGGATTGAGGATTGAGGATTGAAGATTGAGTATTGAGGATTGAAGACTGACGATTGAGGATTGAGGATTGAAGATTGAGGATTGAGGATTGAGGATTGAGGATTGAGAATTGAGGATTGTGGATGGGAGTATTGAGGATCGAGGATTGAAGATTGAGTTTTGATGATTGAAGATTGAGGATTGAGGTTTGGGGACTGATGATTGAGGATTGAGGATTGAGGATTGAGAATTGAGGATTGAGGATTGAGGATTGAGGATTGAGGATTGAACATTGAGGATTAGGTATCGCGGATTGAACATTGAGGATTGTGGATTGAGGATTGAGTATTGAGGATTGAGGACTGAAGATTGTATATTGATGATTGAAGATTGAGGATTGAGGATTGAGGGTTGTGGATTGAGGACGAGGAGTGAGGGTTGAGTATTAATGTTTGAGGTCTCAGGATCGAGGATTGAGGATCGAGAATTGAGGTTTGAGGATTGAGGATTGAAGATTGAAGACTGAGTATTGAGCATTGAAGATTGAGGATTGAGGATTGAAGATTGAGGATTGACAATGAGGGCTGAGGGTTGAGGATTGAGGTTTGAGGACTGAGGACTGGGGATAGAGGATTGAGAATTGAGGATTGAGGATTGAGGATTGAAGATTGAAGATTGAGTATTGGGTATTGAGGATTGAAGAATGAGGATTGAAAATTGAGGATTGAGGATTTTAGGATTGAGGATTGAGGATTGAGGATTGAAGATTGAGGATTGGGTATTGAGGATTGAAGAATGAGGATTGAGGATTGAGGATTGAGGATTGAAGGTTGAAGATTGAGTATTGGGTATTGAGGATTGAAGAATGAGGATAGAAAATTGAGGATTGAGGATTGAGTATTGAGGATTGAGGATTGAGGATTGAGGATCGAATATTGAGTATTGAGGATTGAAGATTGACGAATGAGGATTGAGGATTGAGTATCGAGGATTGAGGATTGAGGATCGAAGATTGAGTATTGAGGATTGAAGATTGACGAATGAGGATTGAGGATTGAGGATTGAGGCTTGAACATTGAGGACTGAGTGTTGAGGGTTGAGTGATGAGAATTGATGTTTGTGTATAGAGGTTTGAAGATTGCTGATTGAGTATTGAGTATTGAAAGCTGTGGATTGAGGATATTCTATTGAGGATTGAGGATTGACAACTGACTGTTGAGGACTGAGGGCCGAAGATAGAGGATTCAGGACTGAGGACTCAGAATTGAGGTTTGAGGACTGAGGATTGAGGATTGAAGATTGATTATCGAGTATTGAAGATTGAGGATTGAGGGTTGAGGATTGAGGATTGAGTATTGAGGATTGAAGACTGAGGATTGAGGATTGAGGGTTGAGTATTGAGGATTGAAGATTGAGGATTGAGGATTGAGTATTGAGTATTGAGGGTTGAGTGTTGAGGTTTGAGTTTTGAATCCTGAGAATTCAGGATATTCTATTGAGTATTGAGAATTGAGGATTGATGGTTGAGTATTGAGGATTGAGGATTGAGGATTGAAGGTTGAGGATTGTGTATTGAGGATTGAACATTGAGGATTGAGGGTTGAGGATTGAGGATCGAGGATTGAAGATTGAAGACTGAGGATTGGGTATTGAGGATTGAAGCCTGACGATTGAGGATAGAGGATTGAGGATTGACGATTGAAGTTTGAGTATTAAGGATTGAAGATTGAGGATTGAGGATTGAGGATTGAGGATTGAGGATTGAGGATTGAGGATTGAAGATTGAGTATTGAGTATTGAAGATAGAGGTTTGAGGATTGAGGATTGAGGATTGAGGATTGAGGATTGAGGATTGAATATTGAGTATTGAGGATTGAATATTGAGGATTGAGGATTGAGGGTTGAGGATTGAGGACGTGGACTGACGGTTGAGGATTGAGGTTCGAGGTTTGAGGATTGAGAATTTAGGATTGAGGCCTGAGGATGAGGGCTGAGGTTTGAGGATTGAGGTTTGAGGACTGAGGTCTGAGGATTGAGGATTGAGTATTGAGGATTGAGGATTGAGGTTTGAAAATTGAGGATTGGGTATTGAGGATTGTAGAATGTGGTTTGAGGATTGAGGATTGAGGATTGAGGATTGAAGATTGAGTATTGAGGATTGAAGACTGACGATTGAGGATTGAGGATTGAGGATTGAGGATTGAGGATTGAAGATTGAGTATTGAGGATTGAAAATTGAGGATTGAGGATTGACGATTCAGGATTGAGGATTGACTATTGAGGATTGAGTATTGAGGATTGAAGATTGAGGATTGAGAATTGAGGATTGAGGATTGAGGATTGAAGATTGAGGATTGGGGACTGAGCGTTGAGGGTTGAGTGATGAGAATTTATGTTTGTGGATAGAAATTTGAAGATTGCAGATTGAGTATTGAGTATTGAAAACTGTGAATTGATGATATTCTATTGAGGATTGAGGATTGACATCTGATTGTTCAGGTCTGAGGTCTGAAGATTGAGGATTCAGGATTGAGGATTCAGGATTGTGGTTTGATGACTGAGGATTGAGGATTGAGGATTGACGCATGAGGATTGAGGATTGAGGATTGAAGATTGAGGATTTAGGATTGAAGATTGAGGATTGAGGATTGAGGATGAGGATTGAAGATTGAGTATTGATGATTGAAGACTGAGGATTGAGAATTGAGGGTTGAGGTTTGAGGACGAGGACTGACGGTTGAGGATTGAGGTTTGAGGATTGAGGATTGAGGATTGAGGATTGAGTATTGAGCATCGAGGATTGCAGATTGAGTTTTGACGATTGAAGATTGAGGATTGAGGTTTGGGGACTGAGGATTGAGGATTGAGGATTGAGGATTGAGGATTGAGGATTGAGGATTGAGGATTGAACATTGAGGACTGGGTATCGCGGATTGAACATTGAGGATTGAGGATTGAGGATTGAGGATTGAGTATTGAGGATTGAGGACTGAAGGTTGTATATTGATGATTGAAGATTGAGGATTGAGGATTGAGGGTTGTGGATTGAGGACGAGGAGTGAGGGTTGAGTATTAATGTTTGAGGTGTGAGGATCGAGGATTGAGGATCGAGAATTGAGGATTGAGGATTGAGGATTGAAGATTGAGGATTTGGTATTGAGGATTGAAGAATGAGGATTGAGGACTGAGGATTGAGGATTGAGGATTGAGGATTGGGGATTGAGGATTGAAGATTGTGGATTGGGTATCGCGGATTGAACATTGAGGGTTGAGGATTGAGGATTGAGGATTGAGGATTGAGGATTGAAGATTGAATATTGATGATTGAAGATTGAGGATTGAGGACTGAAGATTGAGTATTGAGAATTGAAGGCTGACGATTGAGGATTGAGGATTGAGGATTGAGGATTGAACATTGAGGACTGAGCTTTGAGGGTTGAGTTATGAGAATTTATGTTTGTGGATAGAGGTTTGAAGATTGCAGATTGAGTATTGTGTATTGAAAACTGTGAATTGAGGGTATTCTATGGAGGGTTGAGGATTGACAACTGACTGTTGAGGACTGAGGGCCGAAGATTGAGGATTCAGGATTGAGGATTCAGAATTGAGGTTTGAGGACTGAGGATTGAAGATTGAGGATTTGGTGTTGAGGATTGAAGAATGAGGATTGAGGATTGAGGATTGAGGCTTGAGGATTGAAGATTGAGTATTGAGGATTGAAGATTGAGGATTGAGGATTGAGGATTGAGGATTGAGGATTGAGGATTGAGGATTGAGGATTGAGGATTGAAGATTGAGTATTAAGGATTGAAGATTGAGGATTGAAGATTGAGGATTGAGGTTTGAGTATTGAAGATTGAGAATTGGGGATTGAGGAATGACAGTTGAGGATTGAGTATTGAGGATTGAGAATTGAGGATTGAGGATTGAAGGTTGAGTATTGAGGACTGAGTGTTGAGGGTTGAGTGATGGGAATTGATGTTTGTGGATTGATGTTTCAAGACTGAAGAATGGGGATTGAGTATTGAAAACTGTGAATTGAGGATATTCTATTGAGGATTGAGGATTGACAATTGATTGTTGAGGACTGAGGGCTGATGATTGTGGATTCAGGATTGAGGATTCGGGATTGAGGTTTGAGGACTGAGGATAGAGGATTGAGTATTGAGGATTGAGGATTGAGGATTGACGCTTGAGGATTGAGGGTTGAGGATGGAGGATTGAAGAGAGAGGACTGAGTGTTGGGGATTGAGTGTTGAGAATAGATGTTTGAGGATTGAGGTTTGAATATTGAATATTGTGGGTTGAGTATTGAACCATGAGAATTCTGGGTATTCTTTTGAGTATTAAGAATTGAGGATTGATGGTTGAGTATTGAGGATTGGTGGTTGAGGGTTGAGGATTGAGGGTTGTGGATTGAGGGCGAGGACTGAGGGTTGAGTATTGATGTTTGAGGTCTGAGGATTGAAGATTGACGGTTGAGGATTGAGGATTGAGGATTGAGGATTGAGGATTGATGATTGAGGATTGAGAATTGAGGGTTGAGGTTTGAAGATTGAGGATTGGGGACTGAGTATTGAGGGTTGAGTGATGAGAATTGATGCTTGTGGATAGAGATCTGAAGATTGCAGATTGAGTATTGAGTATTGAAAACTGCGATTTGATGATATTCTATTGAGGATTGAGGATTGACAACTGATCGTTGAGGACTCAGGGTTGAAGTTTGAGGATTCAGGATTGAGGATTCAGGATTGAGGTTTGAGGATTGAGGATTGAGGATTGAAGATTGAGGATTGGGTATTGAGGATTGAACATTGAGGATTGAGGGATGAGGATTGAGGATTGAGGATTGAGGATTGAAGATTGAGGATTCGGTATTGAGGATTGAAGAATGAGGATTGAGGATTGAGGATTGAGGATTGATTATTGACTATTGAGAATTGAGGATTGAGGATTGAGGATTGAAGATTGAGGATTGGGTATTGAGGATTGAAGAATGAGCGTTGAGGATTGAGTATTGAGGATTGAGGATTGAGGATTGAGGATTGAGGATTTAGGATTGAGGATTGAAGATTGAGTATTGAGGATTGAAGACTGACGATTGAGGATTGAGGATTGAGGATTGAGGATTGAGTATTGAGGATCGAGGATTGAGGACTGAGTATTGAGGATTGAAGCATGTGGATTGAGGTTTGGGGACTGAGGATTGAGGATTGAGGGTTGAGGATTGAGGATTGAGTACTGAGGATTGAGGATTGAGGATTGAGGATTGAGGATTGGGTATCGCGGATTGAACATTGAGGATTGAGGATTGAGGATTGAGTATTGAGGATTGAGGACCGAATATTGTATATTGATGATTGAAGATTGAGGATTGAGGATTGAGTGTTGTGGATTGAGGACGAGGTCTGAGGGTTGAGTATTGATGTTTGAGGTCTGAGGGTCGAGGATTGAGGATTGAGAATTGAGGATTGAGGTCTGAGGATTGAAGATTGAGGATTTGGTATTGAGGATTGAAGAATGAGGATTGAGGATTAAGGATTGAGGCTTGAGGATTGAAGACTGAGTATTGAGGATTGAAGATTGAGGATTGAGGATTGAGGATTGAGGATTGAGGATTGAGAATTGAGGATTGAGGATTGAAGATTGAGTATTGAGGATTGAAGATTGAGGATTGAGGATTGAGGATTGAGGATTGAGGATTGAGTATTGAGGATCGAGGATTGAGGACTGAGTATTGAGGATTGAAGCATGAGGATTGAGGTTTGGGGACTGAGGATTGAGGATTGAGGGTTGAGGATTGAGGATTGAGGATTGAGGATTGAGGATTGAGGATTGAGGATTGGGGATTGGGTATCGCGGATTGAACATTGAGGATTGAGGATTGAGGATTGAGTATTGAGGATTGAGGACTGAATATTGTATATTGATGATTGAAGATTGAGGATTGAGGATTGAGTGTTGTGGATTGAGGACGAGGTCTGAGGGTTGAGTATTGATGTTTGAGGTCTGAGGATCGAGGATTGAGGATTGAGAATTGTGGATTGAGGACTGAGGATTGAAGATTGAGGATTTGGTGTTGAGGATTGAAGAATGAGGATTGAGGATTGAGGATTGAGGCTTGAGGATTGAAGATTGAGTATTGAGGATTGAAGATTGAGGATTGAGGATTGAGGATTGAGGATTGAGGATTGAGGATTGAAGATTGAGTATTGAGGATTGAAGATTGAGGATTGAGGATTGAGGATTGAGGTTTGAGTATTGAAGATTGAGAATTGGGGATTGAGGAATGACAGTTGAGGATTGAGTATTGAGGATTGAGAATTGAGGATTGAGGATTGAAGGTTGAGTATTGAGGACTGAGTGTTGAGGGTTGAGTGATGGGAATTGATGTTTGTGGATTGATGTTTCAAGACTGAAGAATGGGGATTGAGTATTGAAAACTGTGAATTGAGGATATTCTATTGAGGATTGAGGATTGACAATTGATTGTTGAGGACTGAGGGCTGATGATTGTGGATTCAGGATTGAGGATTCGGGATTGAGGTTTGAGGACTGAGGATAGGGGATTGAGTATTGAGGATTGAGGATTGACGCTTGAGGATTGAGGGTTGAGGATGGAGGATTGAAGAGAGAGGACTGAGTGTTGGGGATTGAGTGTTGAGAATAGATGTTTGAGGATTGAGGTTTGAATATTGAATATTGTGGGTTGAGTATTGAACCATGAGAATTCTGGGTATTCTTTTGAGTATTAAGAATTGAGGATTGATGGTTGAGTATTGAGGATTGGTGGTTGAGGGTTGAGGATTGAGGGTTGTGGATTGAGGGCGAGGACTGAGGGTTGAGTATTGATGTTTGAGGTCTGAGGATTGAAGATTGACGGTTGAGGATTGAGGATTGAGGATTGAGGATTGAGGATTGATGATTGAGGATTGAGAATTGAGGATTGAGTATTGAGGATTGAGGACCGAATATTGTATATTGATGATTGAAGATTGAGGATTGAGGATTGAGTGTTGTGGATTGAGGACGAGGTCTGAGGGTTGAGTATTGATGTTTGAGGTCTGAGGGTCGAGGATTGAGGATTGAGAATTGAGGATTGAGGTCTGAGGATTGAAGATTGAGGATTTGGTATTGAGGATTGAAGAATGAGGATTGAGGATTAAGGATTGAGGCTTGAGGATTGAAGACTGAGTATTGAGGATTGAAGATTGAGGATTGAGGATTGAGGATTGAGGATTGAGGATTGAAGATTGACGAATGAGGATTGAGGATTGAGCATTGAAGATTGAGGATTGAGGATTGAGGATTGAGGACTGAAAATTGTATATTGATGATTGAAGATTGAGGATTGAGGATTGAGGGTTGTGGATTGAGGACGAGGTGTGAGGGTTGAGTATTAATGTTTGAGGACTGAGGATCGAGGATTGAGGATCGAGAATTGAGGTTTGAGGATTGAGGATTGAAGATTGAGGATTTGGTATTGAGGATTGAAGAATGAGGATTGAGGTCTGAGGATCGAGGATTGAGGATCGAGAATTGAGGATTGAGGATTGAGGATTGAAGATTGAGGATTGAGGATTGAGGATTGAGGATTGAACACTGAGGACTGAGTGTTGAGGGTTGAGTGATGAGAATTGATGTTTGTGGATAGAGGTTTGAAGATTGCAGATTGAGTATTGAGTATTGAAAACTGTGAATTGAGGATATTCTATTGAGGATTGAGGATTGACAACTGATTGTTGAGGACTGAGGGCCGAAGATTCAGGATTCAGGACTGAGGATACAGAATTGAGGTTTGAGGTCTGAGGATTGAGGATAGAATACTGAGTATCGAGTATTGAATATTGAGTATTGCGGGTTGAGGATTGAGGATTGAGGATTGAGGATTGAGGATGAGGGCTGAGGGTTGAGGATTTAGGATTGAAGATTGAGGATCGAGGATTGAGGATTGAGGATTGAGGATTGAGGATCGAGGATTGAAGATTGAGTATTGAGGACTGAGGATTGAGGATTGAAGATTGAGGATTGAAGATTGAGTATTGAGCATTGAAGATTGAGGATTGAGGATTGAAGATTGAGGATTGACAATGAGGGCTGAGGTTTGAGGATTGAGGTTTGAGGACTGAGGACTGGGGATAGAGGATTGCGAATTGAGGATTGAGGATTGAGGATTGAAGATCGAGTATCGAGTATTGAAGATTGAGGATTGAGGGTTGAGGATTGAGGATTGAGGATGAGGGCTGAGGATTGAGGATTGAGGATTGAGGATTGAAGATTGAGTATTGAGGATTGAAAGCTGTCGATTGAGGATTGAGGATTGAGGATTGAGTATTGAGGATCGAGGATTGAAGATTGAGTTTTGAGGATTGAAGATTGAGGATTGAGGTTTGAGGTCTGAGGTTTGAGGATAGAAGACTGAGTATCGAGTATTGAATATTGAGTATTGAGGGTTGAGGATTGAGGATTGAGGATGAGGGCTGAGGGTTGAGGATTGAGGATTGAGGATTGAGGATTGAAGATTGAGTATTGAGGATTGAAAGCTGTCGATTGAGGATTGAGGATTGAGGATTGAGTATTGAGGATCGAGGATTGAAGATTGAGTTTTGAGGATTGAAGATTGAGGATTGAGGTTTGGGGACTGAGGATTGAGAATTGAGGATTGAGGATTGAGGATTGAGGATTGAGGATTGAGGATTGAGGATTGAGGATTGAACATTGAGGATTGGGTATCGCGGATTGAATATTGAGGATTGAGGATTGAGAATTGCGTATTGAGGATTGAGGACTGAAGATTGTATATTTATGATTGAGGATTGAGGATTGATGATTGAGGATTGAGGATTGAGGGCTGGGGATTGAAGATTGAGTATTGAGGATGGAAGATTGAGGATTGAGGATTGAGGATTGAAGATTGAGTATTGAAGACTGAGTGTTGAGGGTTGAGTGATGAGAATTGATGCTTGTGGATACAGATTTGAAGATTGCAGGTTGAGTATTGGGTATTGAAAACTGTGAATTGAGGATATTCTATTGAGGATTGGGGATTGATAACTGATTGTTGAAGACTGAGGGCTGAAGGTTGAGGGTTCAGGATTCAGGATTGAGGTCTGAGGTCTGAGGATTGAGGATTGAGGATTGAGGATTGAGGATTGAGGATTGAGGATTGATGGTTGAGGATTGGGTATTGCGGATTGAACATTGAGGGTTGAGGATTGAGGATTGAGGATTGAGGATTGAGGACTGAAGATTGAATGTTGATGATTGAAGATTGAGGATTGGGGATTGAGTGTTGTGGATTGAGGACGAGTACTGAGGGTTGAGTATTGGTGTTTGAGGTCCGAGGATTGAGGATTGAGGATTGAGAATACAGGACTGAGTATTGAGGATTGAAGATTGAGGATTGGGTATTGAGGATTGAAGAATGAGGATTGAGGATTGAGGATTGAGGATTGAGGATTGAGGATTGAGGATTGAAGATTGAGTGTTGAGGATTGAAGATTGAGTTTTGAGGATTGAAGATTGAGGATTGAGGTTTGGGGACTGTGGATTGAGGATTGAGGATTGAGGATTGAGGATTGAGGATTGAGGATTGAGGATTGAGGATTGAGGATTGAGGATTGAGGATTGGGTATCGCGGATTGAATATTGAGGATTGAGGATTAAGGATTGATGGTTGAGGATTGAGAATTGAGTATTGAGGATTGTAGATTGAGTATTGAGGATTGAGGATTGAGGATTGAAGAATGAGGATTGAGGATTTAGGATGAGGGATGAGGGTTGAGGATTGATGTTTGAGGACTGAGGACTGAGAGTTGAGGATTGAGGTTTGAGGACTGAGGACTGAGAATGGAGGATTGAGAATTGAGGGTTGAGGATTGAGGATTGAAGATTGAGGATTGGGTATTGAGGATTGAAGAATGAGAATTGAGGATTGAAGATTGAGGGTTGAGGATTGAGGATTGAAGATTGAGTATTGAGGATTGAAGACTGACGATTGAGGATTGAGGATTGAGGATTGAGTATTGAGGATCGAGGATTGAAGATTGAGTTTTGATGATTGAAGATTGAGGATTGAGGTTTGGGGACTGAGGATTGAGGATTGAGGATTGAGGATTGAGAATTGAGGATTGAGGATTGAGGATTGAGGATTGAGGATTGAACATTGAGGATTAGGTATCGCGGATTGAACATTGAGGATTGAGGATTGAGGATTGAGTATTGCGGATTGAGGACTGAAGATTGTATATTGATGATTGAAGATTGAGGATTGAAGATTGAGGGTTGTGGATTGAGGACGAGGAGTGAGGGTTGAGTATTAATGTTTGAGGTCTGAGGATCGAGGATTGAGGATCGAGAATTGAGGTTTGAGGATTGAGGATTGAAGATTGAGGATTTGGTATTGAGGATTGAAGAATGAGGACTGAGGTCTGAGGATCGAGGATTGAGGATCGAGAATTGAGGATTGAGGATTGAGGATTGAATATTGAGGATTTGGTTTTGAGGATTGAGGATTGGGGATTGAGGATTGAGGGTTGAGGATTGAGGATTGAGGATTGATGATTCAGGATTGAAGATTGAATATTGATGATTGAAGATTGAGGATTGAGGATTGAGGGTTGTGGATTGAGGACAAGGACTGAGGGCTGTGTATTGATGTTTGAGGTCTGAGGATTGAGGATTGACGATTGAGAATTGTGGATTGAGGATTGAGGTTTGAAGATTGAGGATTGGGTATTGAGGATTGAAGAATGAGGATTGAGGATTGAGGATTGAGAATTGAGGATTGAAGATTGAGTAATGAGGATTGAAGATTGAGGGCTGAGGATTGAGGATTGAAGATTGAGGATTTGGGACTGAGGATTGAAGATTGAGTATCGAGGATTGAGGATTGAGGATTGAAGATCGAGTATCGAGTATTGAAGATTGAGGATTGAGGGTTGAGGATTGAGGATTGAGGATGAGGGCTGAGGATTGAGGATTGAGGATTGAGGATTGAAGATTGAGTATTGAGGATTGAAAGCTGTCGATTGAGGATTGAGTATTGAGGATTGAGGATTGAGGTTTGGGGACTGAGGATTGAGGATTGAGGGTTGAGGATTGAGGATTGAGGATTGAGGATTGAGGATTGAGGATTGAGGATTGAGGATTTGGTATTGAGGATTGAAGAATGAGGATTGAGGATTGAGGATTGAGGCTTGAGGATTGAAGATTGAGTATTGAGGATTGAAGATTGAGGATTGAGGATTGAGGATTGAGGATTGAGGATTGAGGATTGAGGATTGAGGATTGAAGATTGAGTATTGAGGATTGAAGATTGAGGATTGAGGATTGAGGATTGAGGTTTGAGTATTGAAGATTGAGAATTGGGGATTGAGGATTGACGGTTGAGGATTGAGTATTGAGGATTGATAATTGAGGATTGAGGATTGAAGATTGAGTATTGAGGATTGAAGATTGAGGATTGAGGATTGAGGATTGAAGACTGAGGACTGAGTGTTGAGGGTTGAGTGATGGGAATTCATGTTTGTGGATTGAGGTTTGAAGATTGAAGAATGGGGATTGAGTATTGAAAAGTGTGAATTGAGGATATTCTATTGTGGACTGAGGATTGATAATTGATTGTTGAGGACTGAGGGCTGAAGATTGAGGATTCAGGATTGAGGATTCGGGATTGAGGTTTGAGGACTGAGGATTGAGGGTTGAGTATTGAGGATTGAGTATTGACGCTTGAGGATTGGTGGTTGAGGATGGAGGATTGAAGAGAGAGGACTGAGTGTTGGGGATTGAGTGTTGAGAATAGATGTTTGAGGATTGAGGTTTGATTATTGAATATTGTGGATTGAGTATTGAACCATGAGTATTCAGGATATTCTCTTGAGTATAGAGAATTGAGGATTGATGGTTGAGTATTGAGTATTCATGTTTGAGGTCTGAGGATTGAAGATTGACGGTTGAGGATTGAGGATTGAGGATTGAGGATTGAGGGTTGATGATTGAGGATTGAGGATTGATGGTTGAGGTTTGAAGATTGAGGATTGGGGACTGAGTATTGAGGGTTGAGTGATGAGAATTGATGTTTGTGGATAGAGATCTGAAGACTGCAGATTGAGTATTGAGTATTGAAAACTGTGAATTGAGGATATTCTATTGAGGATTGAGGATTGACAACTGATCGTTGAAGACACAGGGCTGAAGGTTGAGGATTCAGGATTGAGGATTCAGGATTGAGGTTTGAGGACTGAGGATTGAGGACTGAGGATTGAGGATTGAGGATTGAGGATTGAAGATTGAGGATTGGGTATTGAGGATTGAATATTGAGGATTGAGGGATGTGGATTGAGGATTGAGTATTGAGGATTGAAGATTGAGGATTCGGTATTGAGGATTGAAGGATGAGGATTGAGAATTGAGGATTGAAGATTGAGGATTGCAGATTGAGTATTGAGGATTGAAGGTTGAGGATTGAGGATGAAGGGTTGAGGATTGAGGATTGAGGATTGAGGATTGAAGATTGAGTATTGAGGATTGATTATTGAGGATTGAGGATTGAGGATTGAGGGTTGAGGATTGAAGATTCAGGATTGGGGATTGAGGATTGAGGATTGGAGATTGAGTATTGAGGATTGAAGACTGACGATTGAGGATTGAGGATTGAGGATTGAGGATAGAGGATTGAGGATTGACGATAGAGAATTGAGGATTGAGGGTTGAAGATTGAGTATTGAGGATTCAGAATTGAGGATTGAAGATTGAGGATTGAGGGTTGAGGATGAGGGATGAGGGTTGAGGATTGAGGTTTGAGGACTGAGGACTGAGGATTGAGGATTGAGAATTGAGGATTGAGGATTGAGGATTAAAGATTGAGGATTGAGGATTGGGTATTGAGGATTGAAGAATGAGGATTGAGGATTGAGGATTGAGGATTGAGGATTGAGTATTGAGGATCGATGATTGAAGACTGAGTATTGGGGATTGAAAATTGAGGATTGAGGTTTGGGGACTGAGGATTGAGGATTGAGGATTGAGGATTGAGGATTGAGGATTGAGGATTGAGGACTGTACATTGAGGATTGGGTATCGCGGATTGAACATGGAGGATTGAGGTTTGAGGATTGAGTATTGAGGATTCAGGACTGAAGATTGTATATTGATGATTGAAGATTGAGGATTGAGGATTGAGTGTTGTGGATTGAGGACGAGGGCTGAGGGTTGAGTATTGATGTTTGAGGTCTGAGGATCGAGGATTGAGGATTGAGAATTGAGGATTGAGGATTGAGGATTGAAGGTTGAGGATTTGGTATTGAGGATTGAAGAATGAGGATTGAGGGTTGAGGATTGAGGAATGAGGATTGAAGATTGAGCATTGAGGATTGAAGATTGAGGATTGAGGATTGAGGATTGAGGATTGAGAATTGAGGATTGAGGATTGAGAATTGAAGATTGAGTATTGAGGATTGATGATTGAGTATTGAGGATTGAGGGTTTAGGGTTGAGGATTGAAGATTGAGGATTGACGATTGAGAATTGAGGATTGAGGGTTGAAGATTGAGTATTGAGGATTCAGAATTGAGGATTGAAGATTGAGGATTGAGGATTGAGGATGAGGGATGAGGGTTGAGGATTGAGGTTTGAGGACTGAGGACTGAGGATTGAGGATTGAAGATTGAGTATTGAGGATTGAAGATTGAGGGTTGAGTATTGAGGATTGAAGATTGAGGATTTGGGACTGAGGATTGAAGTTTGAACATTGAGGATTGAGGGATGAGGATTGAGGATTGAGGATTGAGGATTGAAGATTGAGTATTGAGGATTGAATATTGAGGACTGAGGATTGAGGATTGAGGATTGAGGATTGAAGATTGAGGATTGCGGATTGAGGATTGAGGATTGAAGATTGAGTATTGAAGATTGAGGATTGAGGATTCAGGATTGAGGATTGAGGAATGAGGATTGAGGATTGAAGATTGAGTATTGAGGATTGAAGATTGAGGATTGAGGATGGAGGATTGAGGATTGAGGATTGAAGATTGAGGATTGAGGATTGAGGATTGAGGATTGAGGATTGAGGATTGAGGATTGGGTATCGCGGATTGAACATTGAGGATTGAGGATTGAGGATTGAGTATTGAGGATTGAGGACTGAATATTGTATATTGATGATTGAAGATTGAGGATTGAGGATTGAGTGTTGTGGATTGAGGACGAGGTCTGAGGGTTGAGTATTGATGTTTGAGGTCTGAGGATCGAGGATTGAGGATTGAGAATTGAGGATTGAGGACTGAGGATTGAAGATTGAGGATTTGGTATTGAGGATTGAAGAATGAGGATTGAGGATTGAGGATTGAGGCTTGAGGATTGAAGATTGAGAATTGAGGATTGAAGATTGAGGATTGAGGATTGAGGATTGAGGATTGAGGATTGAGGATTGAGGATTGAGGATTGAAGATTGAGTATTGAGGATTGAAGATTGAGGATTGAGGATTGAGGATTGAGGATTGAGGATTGAGTATTGAGGATCGAGGATTGAGGACTGAGTATTGAGGATTGAAGCATGAGGATTGAGGTTTGGGGACTGAGGATTGAGGATTGAGGGTTGAGGATTGAGGATTGAGGATTGAGGATTGAGGATTGAGGATTGAGGATTGGGGATTGGGTATCGCGGATTGAACATTGAGGATTGAGGATTGAGGATTGAGTATTGAGGATTGAGGACTGAATATTGTATATTGATGATTGAAGATTGAGGATTGAGGATTGAGTGTTGTGGATTGAGGACGAGGTCTGAGGGTTGAGTATTGATGTTTGAGGTCTGAGGATCGAGGATTGAGGATTGAGAATTGTGGATTGAGGACTGAGGATTGAAGATTGAGGATTTGGTATTGAGGATTGAAGAATGAGGATTGAGGATTGAGGATTGAGGCTTGAGGATTGAAGATTGAGTATTGAGGATTGAAGATTGAGGATTGAGGATTGAGGATTGAGGATTGAGGATTGAGGATTGAGGATTGAGGATTGAAGATTGAGTATTGAGGATTGAAGATTGAGGATTGAGGATTGAGGATTGAGGTTTGAGTATTGAAGATTGAGAATTGGGGATTGAGGAATGACAGTTGAGGATTGAGTATTGAGGATTGAGAATTGAGGATTGAGGATTGAAGGTTGAGTATTGAGGACTGAGTGTTGAGGGTTGAGTGATGGGTATTGATGTTTGTGGATTGAGGTTTCAAGACTGAAGAATGGGGATTGAGTATTGAAAACTGTGAATTGAGGATATTCTATTGAGGATTGAGGATTGACAATTGATTGTTGAGGACTGAGGGCTGATGATTGTGGATTCAGGATTGAGGATTCGGGATTGAGGTTTGAGGACTGAGGATAGGGGATTGAGTATTGAGCATTGAGGATTGACGCTTGAGGATTGAGGGTTGAGGATGGAGGATTGAAGAGAGAGGACTGAGTGTTGGGGATTGAGTGTTGAGAATAGATGTTTGAGGATTGAGGTTTGAATATTGAATATTGTGGGTTGAGTATTGAACCATGAGAATTCTGGGTATTCTTTTGAGTATTAAGAATTGAGGATTGATGGTTGAGTATTGAGGATTGATGGTTGAGGGTTGAGGATTGAGGGTTGTGGATTGAGGGCGAGGACTGAGGGTTGAGTATTGATGTTTGAGGTCTGAGGATTGAAGATTGACGGTTGAGGATTGAGGATTGAGGATTGAGGATTGATGATTGAGGATTGAGAATTGAGGGTTGAGGTTTGAAGATTGAGGATTGGGGACTGAGTATTGAGGGTTGAGTGATGAGAATTGATGCTTGTGGATAGAGATCTGAAGATTGTAGATTGAGTATTGAGTATTGAAAACTGCGATTTGAGGATATTCTATTGAGGATTGAGGATTGACAACTGATCGTTGAGGACTCAGGGTTGAAGTTTGAGGATTCAGGATTGAGGATTCAGGATTGAGGTTTGAGGACTGAGGATTGAGGATTGAGGATTGAGGATTGAGGATTGAGGATTGAAGATTGAGGATTGGGTATTGAGGATTGAACATTGAGGATTGAGGGATGAGGATTGAGGATTGAGGATTGAGGATTGAAGATTGAGGATTCGGTATTGAGGATTGAAGAATGAGGATTGAGGATTGAGGATTGAGGATTGATGATTGACTATTGAGAATTGAGGATTGAGGATTGAGGATTGAAGATTGAGTATTGGGTATTGAGGATTGAAGAATGAGCGTTGAGGATTGAGTATTGAGGATTGAGGATTGAGGATTGAGGATTGAGGATTTAGGATTGAGGATTGAAGATTGAGTATTGAGGATTGAAGACTGACGATTGAGGATTGAGGATTGAGGATTGAGGATTGAGTATTGAGGATCGAGGATTGAGGACTGAGTATTGAGGATTGAAGCATGAGGATTGAGGTTTGGGGACTGAGGATTGAGGATTGAGGGTTGAGGATTGAGGATTGAGTACTGAGGATTGAGGATTGAGGATTGAGGATTGAGGATTGGGTATCGCGGATGGAACATTGAGGATTGAGGATTGAGGATTGAGTATTGAGGATTGAGGACTGAATATTGTATATTGATGATTGAAGATTGAGGATTGAGGATTGAGTGTTGTGGATTGAGGACGAGGTCTGAGGGTTGAGTATTGATGTTTGAGGTCTGAGGGTCGAGGATTGAGGATTGAGAATTGAGGACTGAGGTCTGAGGATTGAAGATTGAGGATTTGGTATTGAGGATTGAAGAATGAGGATTGAGGATTAAGGATTGAGGCTTGAGGATTGAAGACTGAGTATTGAGGATTGAAGATTGAGGATTGAGGATTGAGGATTGAGGATTGAGGATTGAGAATTGAGGATTGAGGATTGAAGATTGAGTATTGAGGATTGAAGATTGAGGATTGAGGATTGAGGATTGAGGATTGAGGATTGAGTATTGAGGATCGAGGATTGAGGACTGAGTATTGAGGATTGAAGCATGAGGATTGAGGTTTGGGGACTGAGGATTGAGGATTGAGGGTTGAGGATTGAGGATTGAGGATTGAGGATTGAGGATTGAGGATTGAGGATTGGGGATTGGGTATCGCGGATTGAACATTGAGGATTGAGGATTGAGGATTGAGTATTGAGGATTGAGGACTGAATATTGTATATTGATGATTGAAGATTGAGGATTGAGGATTGAGTGTTGTGGATTGAGGACGAGGTCTGAGGGTTGAGTATTGATGTTTGAGGTCTGAGGATCGAGGATTGAGGATTGAGAATTGTGGATTGAGGACTGAGGATTGAAGATTGAGGATTTGGTGTTGAGGATTGAAGAATGAGGATTGAGGATTGAGGATTGAGGCTTGAGGATTGAAGATTGAGTATTGAGGATTGAAGATTGAGGATTGAGGATTGAGGATTGAGGATTGAGGATTGAGGATTGAGGATTGAGGATTGAAGATTGAGTATTGAGGATTGAAGATTGAGGATTGAGGATTGAGGATTGAGGTTTGAGTATTGAAGATTGAGAATTGGGGATTGAGGAATGACAGTTGAGGATTGAGTATTGAGGATTGAGAATTGAGGATTGAGGATTGAAGGTTGAGTATTGAGGACTGAGTGTTGAGGGTTGAGTGATGGGAATTAATGTTTGTGGATTGATGTTTCAAGACTGAAGAATGGGGATTGAGTATTGAAAACTGTGAATTGAGGATATTCTATTGAGGATTGAGGATTGACAATTGATTGTTGAGGACTGAGGGCTGATGATTGTGGATTCAGGATTGAGGATTCGGGATTGAGGTTTGAGGACTGAGGATAGAGGATTGAGTATTGAGGATTGAGGATTGAGGATTGACGCTTGAGGATTGAGGGTTGAGGATGGAGGATTGAAGAGAGAGGACTGAGTGTTGGGGATTGAGTGTTGAGAATAGATGTTTGAGGATTGAGGTTTGAATATTGAATATTGTGGGTTGAGTATTGAACCATGAGAATTCTGGGTATTCTTTTGAGTATTAAGAATTGAGGATTGATGGTTGAGTATTGAGGATTGGTGGTTGAGGGTTGAGGATTGAGGGTTGTGGATTGAGGGCGAGGACTGAGGGTTGAGTATTGATGTTTGAGGTCTGAGGATTGAAGATTGACGGTTGAGGATTGAGGATTGAGGATTGAGGATTGAGGATTGATGATTGAGGATTGAGAATTGAGGGTTGAGGTTTGAAGATTGAGGATTGGGGACTGAGTATTGAGGGTTGAGTGATGAGAATTGATGCTTGTGGATAGAGATCTGAAGATTGCAGATTGAGTATTGAGTATTGAAAACTGCGATTTGAGGATATTCTATTGAGGATTGAGGATTGACAACTGATCGTTGAGGACTCAGGGTTGAAGTTTGAGGATTCAGGATTGAGGATTCAGGATTGAGGTTTGAGGATTGAGGATTGAGGATTGAAGATTGAGGATTGGGTATTGAGGATTGAACATTGAGGATTGAGGGATGAGGATTGAGGATTGAGGATTGAGGATTGAAGATTGAGGATTCGGTATTGAGGATTGAAGAATGAGGATTGAGGATTGAGGATTGAGGATTGATTATTGACTATTGAGAATTGAGGATTGAGGATTGAGGATTGAAGATTGAGGATTGGGTATTGAGGATTGAAGAATGAGCGTTGAGGATTGAGTATTGAGGATTGAGGATTGAGGATTGAGGATTGAGGATTTAGGATTGAGGATTGAAGATTGAGTATTGAGGATTGAAGACTGACGATTGAGGATTGAGGATTGAGGATTGAGGATTGAGTATTGAGGATCGAGGATTGAGGACTGAGTATTGAGGATTGAAGCATGAGGATTGAGGTTTGGGGACTGAGGATTGAGGATTGAGGGTTGAGGATTGAGGATTGAGTACTGAGGATTGAGGATTGAGGATTGAGGATTGAGGATTGGGTATCGCGGATTGAACATTGAGGATTGAGGATTGAGGATTGAGTATTGAGGATTGAGGACTGAATATTGTATATTGATGATTGAAGATTGAGGATTGAGGATTGAGTGTTGTGGATTGAGGACGAGGTCTGAGGGTTGAGTATTGATGTTTGAGGTCTGAGGGTCGAGGATTGAGGATTGAGAATTGAGGATTGAGGTCTGAGGATTGAAGATTGAGGATTTGGTATTGAGGATTGAAGAATGAGGATTGAGGATTAAGGATTGAGGCTTGGGGATTGAAGACTGAGTATTGAGGATTGAAGATTGAGTATTGAGGATTGAAGATTGAGGATTGAGGATTGAGGATTGAGGATTGAGGATTGATGATTGAGGATTGAGAATTGAGGGTTGAAGTTTGAAGATTGAGGATTGGGGACTGAGTATTGAGGGTTGAGTGATGAGAATTGATGCTTGTGGATAGAGATCTGAAGATTGCAGATTGAGTATTGAGTATTGAAAACTGCGATTTGAGGATATTCTATTGAGGATTGAGGATTGACAACTGATCGTTGAGGACTCAGGGTTGAAGTTTGAGGATTCAGGATTGAGGATTCAGGATTGAGGTTTGAGGACTGAGGATTGAGGATTGAGGATTGAGGATTGAGGATTGAGGATTGAAGATTGAGGATTGGGTATTGAGGATTGAACATTGAGGATTGAGGGATGAGGATTGAGGATTGAGGATTGAGGATTGAAGATTGAGGATTCGGTATTGAGGATTGAAGAATGAGGATTGAGGATTGAAGATTGAGGATTGAAGATTGACTATTGAGAATTGAGGATTGAGGATTGAGGATTGAGGATTGAGGATTGGGTATTGAGGATTGAAGAATGAGCGTTGAGGATTGAGTATTGAGGATTGAGGATTGAGGATCGAGGATTGAGGATTGAGGATTGAGGATTGAAGATTGAGTATTGAGGATTGAAGACTGACGATTGAGGATTGAGGATTGAGGATTGAGGATTGAGTATTGAGGATCGAGGATTGAGGATTGGGTATCGCGGATTGAACATTGAGGATTGAGGATTGAGGATTGAGTATTGAGGATTGAGGACTGAATATTGTATATTGATGCGTGAAGATTGAGGATTGAGGATTGAGGATTGACGCTTGAGGATTGAGGGTTGAGGATGGAGGATTGAAGAGAGAGGACTGAGTGTTGGGGATTGAGTGTTGAGAATAGATGTTTGAGGATTGAGGTTTGAATATTGAATATTGTGGGTTGAGTATTGAACCATGAGAATTCTGGGTATTCTTTTGAGTATTAAGAATTGAGGATTGATGGTTGAGTATTGAGGATTGATGGTTGAGGGTTGAGGATTGAGGGTTGTGGATTGAGGGCGAGGACTGAGGGTTGAGTATTGATGTTTGAGGTCTGAGGATTGAAGATTGACGGTTGAGGATTGAGGATTGAGGATTGAGGATTGATGATTGAGGATTGAGAATTGAGGGTTGAGGTTTGAAGATTGAGGATTGGGGACTGAGTATTGAGGGTTGAGTGATGAGAATTGATGCTTGTGGATAGAGATCTGAAGATTGTAGATTGAGTATTGAGTATTGAAAACTGCGATTTGAGGATATTCTATTGAGGATTGAGGATTGACAACTGATCGTTGAGGACTCAGGGTTGAAGTTTGAGGATTCAGGATTGAGGATTCAGGATTGAGGTTTGAGGACTGAGGATTGAGGATTGAGGATTGAGGATTGAGGATTGAGGATTGAAGATTGAGGATTGGGTATTGAGGATTGAACATTGAGGATTGAGGGATGAGGATTGAGGATTGAGGATTGAGGATTGAAGATTGAGGATTCGGTATTGAGGATTGAAGAATGAGGATTGAGGATTGAGGGTTGAGGATTGAGGATTGAGTACTGAGGATTGAGGATTGAGGATTGAGGATTGAGGATTGGGTATCGCGGATTGAACATTGAGGATTGAGGATTGAGGATTGAGTATTGAGGATTGAGGACTGAATATTGTATATTGATGATTGAAGATTGAGGATTGAGGATTGAGTGTTGTGGATTGAGGACGAGGTCTGAGGGTTGAGTATTGATGTTTGAGGTCTGAGGGTCGAGGATTGAGGATTGAGAATTGAGGATTGAGGTCTGAGGATTGAAGATTGAGGATTTGGTATTGAGGATTGAAGAATGAGGATTGAGGATTAAGGATTGAGGCTTGAGGATTGAAGACTGAGTATTGAGGATTGAAGATTGAGGATTGAGGATTGAGGATTGAGGATTGACGATTGAGAATTGAGGATTGAGGATTGAGGATTGAGGATTGAGGATTGGGGATTGGGTATCGCGGATTGAACATTGAGGATTGAGGATTGAGGATTGAGTATTGAGGATTGAGGACTGAATATTGTATATTGATGATTGAAGATTGAGGATTGAGGATTGAGTGTTGTGGATTGAGGACGAGGTCTGAGGGTTGAGTATTGATGTTTGAGGTCTGAGGATCGAGGATTGAGGATTGAGAATTGTGGATTGAGGACTGAGGATTGAAGATTGAGGATTTGGTGTTGAGGATTGAAGAATGAGGATTGAGGATTGAGGATTGAGGCTTGAGGATTGAAGATTGAGTATTGAGGATTGAAGATTGAGGATTGAGGATTGAGGATTGAGGATTGAGGATTGAGGATTGAGGATTGAGGATTGAGGATTGAAGATTGAGTATTGAGGATTGAAGATTGAGGATTGAAGATTGAGGATTGAGGTTTGAGTATTGAAGATTGAGAATTGGGGATTGAGGAATGACAGTTGAGGATTGAGTATTGAGGATTGAGAATTGAGGATTGAGGATTGAAGGTTGAGTATTGAGGACTGAGTGTTGAGGGTTGAGTGATGGGAATTGATGTTTGTGGATTGATGTTTCAAGACTGAAGAATGGGGATTGAGTATTGAAAACTGTGAATTGAGGATATTCTATTGAGGATTGAGGATTGACAATTGATTGTTGAGGACTGAGGGCTGATGATTGTGGATTCAGGATTGAGGATTCGGGATTGAGGTTTGAGGACTGAGGATAGAGGATTGAGTATTGAGGATTGAGGATTGAGGATTGACGCTTGAGGATTGAGGGTTGAGGATGGAGGATTGAAGAGAGAGGACTGAGTGTTGGGGATTGAGTGTTGAGAATAGATGTTTGAGGATTGAGGTTTGAATATTGAATATTGTGGGTTGAGTATTGAACCATGAGAATTCTGGGTATTCTTTTGAGTATTAAGATTTGAGGATTGATGGTTGAGTATTGAGGATTGGTGGTTGAGGGTTGAGGATTGAGGGTTGTGGATTGAGGGCGAGGACTGAGGGTTGAGTATTGATGTTTGAGGTCTGAGGATTGAAGATTGACGGTTGAGGATTGAGGATTGAGGATTGAGGATTGAGGATTGATGATTGAGGATTGAGAATTGAGGGTTGAGGTTTGAAGATTGAGGATTGGGGACTGAGTATTGAGGGTTGAGTGATGAGAATTGATGCTTGTGGATAGAGATCTGAAGATTGCAGATTGAGTATTGAGTATTGAAAACTGCGATTTGATGATATTCTATTGAGGATTGAGGATTGACAACTGATCGTTGAGGACTCAGGGTTGAAGTTTGAGGATTCAGGATTGAGGATTCAGGATTGAGGTTTGAGGATTGAGGATTGAGGATTGAAGATTGAGGATTGGGTATTGAGGATTGAACATTGAGGATTGAGGGATGAGGATTGAGGATTGAGGATTGAGGATTGAAGATTGAGGATTCGGTATTGAGGATTGAAGAATGAGGATTGAGGATTGAGGATTGAGGATTGATTATTGACTATTGAGAATTGAGGATTGAGGATTGAGGATTGAAGATTGAGGATTGGGTATTGAGGATTGAAGAATGAGCGTTGAGGATTGAGTATTGAGGATTGAGGATTGAGGATTGAGGATTGAGGATTTAGGATTGAGGATTGAAGATTGAGTATTGAGGATTGAAGACTGACGATTGAGGATTGAGGATTGAGGATTGAGGATTGAGTATTGAGGATCGAGGATTGAGGACTGAGTATTGAGGATTGAAGCATGAGGATTGAGGTTTGGGGACTGAGGATTGAGGATTGAGGGTTGAGGATTGAGGATTGAGTACTGAGGATTGAGGATTGAGGATTGAGGATTGAGGATTGGGTATCGCGGATTGAACATTGAGGATTGAGGATTGAGGATTGAGTATTGAGGATTGAGGACCGAATATTGTATATTGATGATTGAAGATTGAGGATTGAGGATTGAGTGTTGTGGATTGAGGACGAGGTCTGAGGGTTGAGTATTGATGTTTGAGGTCTGAGGGTCGAGGATTGAGGATTGAGAATTGAGGATTGAGGTCTGAGGATTGAAGATTGAGGATTTGGTATTGAGGATTGAAGAATGAGGATTGAGGATTAAGGATTGAGGCTTGAGGATTGAAGACTGAGTATTGAGGATTGAAGATTGAGGATTGAGGATTGAGGATTGAGGATTGAGGATTGAGAATTGAGGATTGAGGATTGAAGATTGAGTATTGAGGATTGAAGATTGAGGATTGAGGATTGAGGATTGAGGATTGAGGATTGAGTATTGAGGATCGAGGATTGAGGACTGAGTATTGAGGATTGAAGCATGAGGATTGAGGTTTGGGGACTGAGGATTGAGGATTGAGGGTTGAGGATTGAGGATTGAGGATTGAGGATTGAGGATTGAGGATTGAGGATTGGGGATTGGGTATCGCGGATTGAACATTGAGGATTGAGGATTGAGGATTGAGTATTGAGGATTGAGGACTGAATATTGTATATTGATGATTGAAGATTGAGGATTGAGGATTGAGTGTTGTGGATTGAGGACGAGGTCTGAGGGTTGAGTATTGATGTTTGAGGTCTGAGGATCGAGGATTGAGGATTGAGAATTGTGGATTGAGGACTGAGGATTGAAGATTGAGGATTTGGTGTTGAGGATTGAAGAATGAGGATTGAGGATTGAGGATTGAGGCTTGAGGATTGAAGATTGAGTATTGAGTATTGAAGATTGAGGATTGAGGATTGAGGATTGAGGATTGAGGATTGAGGATTGAGGATTGAGGATTGAAGATTGAGTATTGAGGATTGAAGATTGAGGATTGAGGATTGAGGATTGAGGTTTGAGTATTGAAGATTGAGAATTGGGGATTGAGGAATGACAGTTGAGGATTGAGTATTGAGGATTGAGAATTGAGGATTGAGGATTGAAGGTTGAGTATTGAGGACTGAGTGTTGAGGGTTGAGTGATGGGAATTGATGTTTGTGGATTGATGTTTCAAGACTGAAGAATGGGGATTGAGTATTGAAAACTGTGAATTGAGGATATTCTATTGAGGATTGAGGATTGACAATTGATTGTTGAGGACTGAGGGCTGATGATTGTGGATTCAGGATTGAGGATTCGGGATTGAGGTTTGAGGACTGAGGATAGGGGATTGAGTATTGAGGATTGAGGATTGACGCTTGAGGATTGAGGGTTGAGGATGGAGGATTGAAGAGAGAGGACTGAGTGTTGGGGATTGAGTGTTGAGAATAGATGTTTGAGGATTGAGGTTTGAATATTGAATATTGTGGGTTGAGTATTGAACCATGAGAATTCTGGGTATTCTTTTGAGTATTAAGAATTGAGGATTGATGGTTGAGTATTGAGGATTGGTGGTTGAGGGTTGAGGATTGAGGGTTGTGGATTGAGGGCGAGGACTGAGGGTTGAGTATTGATGTTTGAGGTCTGAGGATTGAAGATTGACGGTTGAGGATTGAGGATTGAGGATTGAGGATTGAGGATTGATGATTGAGGATTGAGAATTGAGGGTTGAGGTTTGAAGATTTAGGATTGGGGACTGAGTATTGAGGGTTGAGTGATGAGAATTGATGCTTGTGGATAGAGATCTGAAGATTGCAGATTGAGTATTGAGTATTGAAAACTGCGATTTGAGGATATTCTATTGAGGATTGAGGATTGACAACTGATCGTTGAGGACTCAGGGTTGAAGTTTGAGGATTCAGGATTGAGGATTCAGGATTGAGGTCTGAGGACTGAGGATTGAGGATTGAGGATTGAGGATTGACGATTGAGGATTGAAGATTGAGGATTGGGTATTGAGGATTGAACATTGAGGATTGAGGGATGAGGATTGAGGATTGAGGATTGAGGATTGAAGATTGAGGATTCGGTATTGAGGATTGAAGAATGAGGATTGAGGATTGAAGATTGAGGATTGAAGATTGACTATTGAGAATTGAGGATTGAGGATTGAGGATTGAGGATTGAGGATTGGGTATTGAGGATTGAAGAATGAGCGTTGAGGATTGAGTATTGAGGATTGAGGATTGAGGATCGAGGATTGAGGATTGAGGATTGAGGATTGAAGATTGAGTATTGAGGATTGAAGACTGACGATTGAGGATTGAGGATTGAGGATTGAGGATTGAGTATTGAGGATCGAGGATTGAGGATTGGGTATCGCGGATTGAACATTGAGGATTGAGGATTGAGGATTGAGTATTGAGGATTGAGGACTGAATATTGTATATTGATGCGTGAAGATTGAGGATTGAGGATTGAGTGTTGTGGATTGAGGACGAGGTCTGAGGGTTGAGTATTGATGTTTGAGGTCTGAGGATCGAGGATTGAGGATTGAGAATTGAGGATTGAGGACTGAGGATTGAAGATTGAGGATTTGGTATTGAGGATTGAAGAATGAGGATTGAGGATTGAGGATTGAAGCATGAGGATTGAGGTTTGGGGACTGAGGATTGAGGATTTAGGGTTGAGGATTGAGGATTGAGGACTGAGGATTGAGGATTGAGGATTGAGGATTGAGGATTGGGTATCGCGGATTGAACATTGAGGATTGAGGATTGAGGATTGAGTATTGAGGATTGAGGACTGAATATTGTATATTGATGATTGAAGATTGAGGATTGAGGATTGAGTGTTGTGGATTGAGGACGAGGTCTGAGGGTTGAGTATTGATGTTTGAGGTCTGAGGATCGAGGATTGAGGATTGAAGATTGAGGATTGAGGATTGAGGATTGAGGATTGAGGATTGAGTATTGAGGATCGAGGGTTGAGGTCTGAGTATTGAGGATTGAAGCATGAGGATTGAGGTTTGGGGACTGAGGATTGAGGATTGAGGGTTGAGGATTGAGGATTGAGGATTGAGGATTGAGGATTGAGGATTGAGGATTGGGGATTGGGTATCGCGGATTGAACATTGAGGATTGAGGATTGAGGATTGAGTATTGAGGATTGAGGACTGAATATTGTATATTGATGATTGAAGATTGAGGATTGAGGATTGAGTGTTGTGGATTGAGGACGAGGTCTGAGGGCTGAGTATTGATGTTTGAGGTCTGAGGATCGAGGATTGAGGATTGAGAATTGTGGATTGAGGACTGAGGATTGAAGATTGAGGATTTGGTATTGAGGATTGAAGAATGAGGATTGAGGATTGAGGATTGAGGCTTGAGGATTGAAGATTGAGTATTGAGGATTGAAGATTGAGGATTGAGGATTGAGGATTGACGATTGAGGATTGAGGATTGAGGATTGAGGATTGAAGATTGAGTATTGAGGATTGAAGATTGAGGATTGAGGATTGAGGATTGAGGTTTGAGTATTGAAGATTGAGAATTGGGGATTGAGGAATGACAGTTGAGGATTGAGTATTGAGGATTGAGAATTGAGGATTGAGGATTGAAGGTTGAGTATTGAGGACTGAGTGTTGAGGGTTGAGTGATGGGTATTGATGTTTGTGGATTGAGGTTTCAAGACTGAAGAATGGGGATTGAGTATTGAAAACTGTGAATTGAGGATATTCTATTGAGGATTGAGGATTGACAATTGATTGTTGAGGACTGAGGGCTGATGATTGTGGATTCAGGATTGAGGATTCGGGATTGAGGTTTGAGGACTGAGGATAGGGGATTGAGTATTGAGGATTGAGGATTGACGCTTGAGGATTGAGGGTTGAGGATGGAGGATTGAAGAGAGAGGACTGAGTGTTGGGGATTGAGTGTTGAGAATAGATGTTTGAGGATTGAGGTTTGAATATTGAATATTGTGGGTTGAGTATTGAACCATGAGAATTCTGGGTATTCTTTTGAGTATTAAGAATTGAGGATTGATGGTTGAGTATTGAGGATTGATGGTTGAGGGTTGAGGATTGAGGGTTGTGGATTGAGGGCGAGGACTGAGGGTTGAGTATTGATGTTTGAGGTCTGAGGATTGAAGATTGACGGTTGAGGATTGTGGATTGAGGATTGAGGATTGAGGATTGATGATTGAGGATTGAGAATTGAGGGTTGAGGTTTGAAGATTGAGGATTGGGGACTGAGTATTGAGGGTTGAGTGATGAGAATTGATGCTTGTGGATAGAGATCTGAAGATTGTAGATTGAGTATTGAGTATTGAAAACTGCGATTTGAGGATATTCTATTGAGGATTGAGGATTGACAACTGATCGTTGAGGACTCAGGGTTGAAGTTTGAGGATTCAGGATTGAGGATTCAGGATTGAGGTTTGAGGACTGAGGATTGAGGATTGAGGATTGAGGATTGAGGATTGAGGATTGAAGATTGAGGATTGGGTATTGAGGATTGAACATTGAGGATTGAGGGATGAGGATTGAGGATTGAGGATTGAGGATTGAAGATTGAGGATTCGGTATTGAGGATTGAAGAATGAGGATTGAGGATTGAGGATTGAGTATTGATGATTGACTATTGAGAATTGAGGATTGAGGATTGAGGATTGAAGATTGAGGATTGGGTATTGAGGATTGAAGAATGAGCGTTGAGGATTGAGTATTGAGGATTGAGGATTGAGGATTGAGGATTGAGGATTTAGGATTGAGGATTGAGGATTGAGGATTGAGTATTGATGATTGACTATTGAGAATTGAGGATTGAGGATTGAGGATTGAAGATTGAGGATTGGGTATTGAGGATTGAAGAATGAGCGTTGAGGATTGAGTATTGAGGATTGAGGATTGAGGATTGAGGATTGAGGATTTAGGATCGAGGATTGAGGATTGAGGATTGAGGATTGAAGATTGAGTATTGAGGATTGAAGACTGACGATTGAGGATTGAGGATTGAGGATTGAGGATTGAGTATTGAGGATCGAGGATTGAGGATTGGGTATCGCGGATTGAACATTGAGGATTGAGGATTGAGGATTGAGTATTGAGGATTGAGGACTGAATATTGTATATTGATGCGTGAAGATTGAGGATTGAGGATTGAGTGTTGTGGATTGAGGACGAGGTCTGAGGGTTGAGTATTGATGTTTGAGGTCTGAGGATCGAGGATTGAGGATTGAGAATTGAGGATTGAGGACTGAGGATTGAAGATTGAGGATTTGGTATTGAGGATTGAAGAATGAGGATTGAGGATTGAGGATTGAAGCATGAGGATTGAGGTTTGGGGACTGAGGATTGAGATTTAGGGTTGAGGATTGAGGATTGAGGACTGAGGATTGAGGATTGAGGATTGAGGATTGAGGATTGGGTATCGCGGATTGAACATTGAGGATTGAGGATTGAGGATTGAGTATTGAGGATTGAGGACTGAATATTGTATATTGATGATTGAAGATTGAGGATTGAGGATTGAGTGTTGTGGATTGAGGACGAGGTCTGAGGGTTGAGTATTGATGTTTGAGGTCTGAGGATCGAGGATTGAGGATTGAAGATTGAGGATTGAGGATTGAGGATTGAGGATTGAGGATTGAGTATTGAGGATCGAGGGTTGAGGTCTGAGTATTGAGGATTGAAGCATGAGGATTGAGGTTTGGGGACTGAGGATTGAGGATTGAGGGTTGAGGATTGAGGATTGAGGATTGAGGATTGAGGATTGAGGATTGAGGATTGGGGATTGGGTATCGCGGATTGAACATTGAGGATTGAGGATTGAGGATTGAGTATTGAGGATTGAGGACTGAATATTGTATATTGATGATTGAAGATTGAGGATTGAGGATTGAGTGTTGTGGATTGAGGACGAGGTCTGAGGGCTGAGTATTGATGTTTGAGGTCTGAGGATCGAGGATTGAGGATTGAGAATTGTGGATTGAGGACTGAGGATTGAAGATTGAGGATTTGGTATTGAGGATTGAAGAATGAGGATTGAGGATTGAGGATTGAGGCTTGAGGATTGAAGATTGAGTATTGAGGATTGAAGATTGAGGATTGAGGATTGAGGATTGACGATTGAGGATTGAGGATTGAGGATTGAGGATTGAAGATTGAGTATTGAGGATTGAAGATTGAGGATTGAGGATTGAGGATTGAGGTTTGAGTATTGAAGATTGAGAATTGGGGATTGAGGAATGACAGTTGAGGATTGAGTATTGAGGATTGAGAATTGAGGATTGAGGATTGAAGGTTGAGTATTAAGGACTGAGTGTTGAGGGTTGAGTGATGGGTATTGATGTTTGTGGATTGAGGTTTCAAGACTGAAGAATGGGGATTGAGTATTGAAAACTGTGAATTGAGGATATTCTATTGAGGATTGAGGATTGACAATTGATTGTTGAGGACTGAGGGCTGATGATTGTGGATTCAGGATTGAGGATTCGGGATTGAGGTTTGAGGACTGAGGATAGGGGATTGAGTATTGAGGATTGAGGATTGACGCTTGAGGATTGAGGGTTGAGGATGGAGGATTGAAGAGAGAGGACTGAGTGTTGGGGATTGAGTGTTGAGAATAGATGTTTGAGGATTGAGGTTTGAATATTGAATATTGTGGGTTGAGTATTGAACCATGAGAATTCTGGGTATTCTTTTGAGTATTAAGAATTGAGGATTGATGGTTGAGTATTGAGGATTGATGGTTGAGGGTTGAGGATTGAGGGTTGTGGATTGAGGGCGAGGACTGAGGGTTGAGTATTGATGTTTGAGGTCTGAGGATTGAAGATTGACGGTTGAGGATTGTGGATTGAGGATTGAGGATTGAGGATTGATGATTGAGGATTGAGAATTGAGGGTTGAGGTTTGAAGATTGAGGATTGGGGACTGAGTATTGAGGGTTGAGTGATGAGAATTGATGCTTGTGGATAGAGATCTGAAGATTGTAGATTGAGTATTGAGTATTGAAAACTGCGATTTGAGGATATTCTATTGAGGATTGAGGATTGACAACTGATCGTTGAGGACTCAGGGTTGAAGTTTGAGGATTCAGGATTGAGGATTCAGGATTGAGGTTTGAGGACTGAGGATTGAGGATTGAGGATTGAGGATTGAGGATTGAGGATTGAAGATTGAGGATTGGGTATTGAGGATTGAACATTGAGGATTGAGGGATGAGGATTGAGGATTGAGGATTGAGGATTGAAGATTGAGGATTCGGTATTGAGGATTGAAGAATGAGGATTGAGGATTGAGGATTGAGTATTGATGATTGACTATTGAGAATTGAGGATTGAGGATTGAGGATTGAAGATTGAGGATTGGGTATTGAGGATTGAAGAATGAGCGTTGAGGATTGAGTATTGAGGATTGAGGATTGAGGATTGAGGATTGAGGATTTAGGATTGAGGATTGAAGATTGAGTATTGAGGATTGAAGACTGACGATTGAGGATTGAGGATTGAGGATTGAGGATTGAGTATTGAGGATCGAGGATTGAGGACTGAGTATTGAGGATTGAAGCATGAGGATCGAGGTTTGGGGACTGAGGATTGAGGATTGAGGGTTGAGGATTGAGGATTGAGTACTGAGGATTGAGGATTGAGGATTGAGGATTGAGGATTGGGTATCGCGGATTGAACATTGAGGATTGAGGATTGAGGATTGAGTATTGAGGATTGAGGACTGAATATTGTATATTGATGATTGAAGATTGAGGATTGAGGATTGAGTGTTGTGGATTGAGGACGAGGTCTGAGGGTTGAGTATTGATGTTTGAGGTCTGAGGGTCGAGGATTGAGGATTGAGAATTGAGGATTGAGGACTGAGGATTGAAGATTGAGGATTTGGTATTGAGGATTGAAGAATGAGGATTGAGGATTGAGGATTGAGGCTTGAGGATTGAAGACTGAGTATTGAGGATTGAAGATTGAGGATTGAGGATTGAGGATTGAGGATTGAGGATTGAGAATTGAGGATTGAGGATTGAAGATTGAGTATTGAGGATTGAAGATTGAGGATTGAGGATTGAGGATTGAGGATTGAGGATTGAGTATTGAGGATCGAGGATTGAGGACTGAGTATTGAGGATTGAAGCATGAGGATTGAGGTTTGGGGACTGAGGATTGAGGATTGAGGGTTGAGGATTGAGGATTGAGGATTGAGGATTGAGGATTGAGGATTGAGGATTGGGGATTGGGTATCGCGGATTGAACATTGAGGATTGAGGATTGAGGATTGAGTATTGAGGATTGAGGACTGAATATTGTATATTGATGATTGAAGATTGAGGATTGAGGATTGAGTGTTGTAGATTGAGGACGAGGTCTGAGGGTTGAGTATTGATGTTTGAGGTCTGAGGATCGAGGATTGAGGATTGAGAATTGTGGATTGAGGACTGAGGATTGAAGATTGAGGATTTGGCGTTGAGGATTGAAGAATGAGGATTGAGGATTGAGGATTGAGGCTTGAGGATTGAAGATTGAGTATTGAGGATTGAAGATTGAGGATTGAGGATTGAGGATTGAGGATTGAGGATTGAGGATTGAGGATTGAGTATTGAAGATTGAGTATTGAGGATTGAAGATTGAGGATTGAGGATTGAGGATTGAGGTTTGAGTATTGAAGATTGAGAATTGGGGATTGAGGAATGACAGTTGAGGATTGAGTATTGAGGATTGAGAATTGAGGATTGAGGATTGAAGGTTGAGTATTGAGGACTGAGTGTTGAGGGTTGAGTGATGGGAATTGATGTTTGTGGATTGATGTTTCAAGACTGAAGAATGGGGATTGAGTATTGAAAACTGTGAATTGAGGATATTCTATTGAGGATTGAGGATTGACAATTGATTGTTGAGGACTGAGGGCTGATGATTGTGGATTCAGGATTGAGGATTCGGGATTGAGGTTTGAGGACTGAGGATAGAGGATTGAGTATTGAGGATTGAGGATTGAGGATTGACGCTTGAGGATTGAGGGTTGAGGATGGAGGATTGAAGAGAGAGGACTGAGTGTTGGGGATTGAGTGTTGAGAATAGATGTTTGAGGATTGAGGTTTGAGGATTGAGGATTGAGGATTGAGGATTGAGGATTGAGGATTGAGGATTGAGGATTGAAGATTGAGTATTGAGGATTGAAGATTGAGGATTGAGGATTGAGGATTGAGGTTTGAGTATTGAAGATTGAGAATTGGGGATTGAGGAATGACAGTTGAGGATTGAGTATTGAGGATTGAGAATTGAGGATTGAGGATTGAAGGTTGAGTATTGAGGACTGAGTGTTGAGGGTTGAGTGATGGGTATTGATGTTTGTGGATTGAGGTTTCAAGACTGAAGAATGGGGATTGAGTATTGAAAAATGTGAATTGAGGATATTCTATTGAGGATTGAGGATTGACAATTGATTGTTGAGGACTGAGGGCTGATGATTGTGGATTCAGGATTGAGGATTCGGGATTGAGGTTTGAGGACTGAGGATAGGGGATTGATGATTGAGGATTGAGAATTGAGGGTTGAGGTTTGAAGATTGAGGATTGGGGACTGAGTATTGAGGGTTGAGTGATGAGAATTGATGCTTGTGGATAGAGATCTGAAGATTGTAGATTGAGTATTGAGTATTGAAAACTGCGATTTGAGGATATTCTATTGAGGATTGAGGATTGACAGCTGATCGTTGAGGACTCAGGGTTGAAGTTTGAGGATTCAGGATTGAGGATTCAGGATTGAGGTTTGAGGACTGAGGATTGAGCATTGAGGATTGAGGATTGAGGATTGAGGATTGAAGATTGAGGATTGGGTATTGAGGATTGAACATTGAGGATTGAGGGATGAGGATTGAGGATTGAGGATTGAGGATTGAAGATTGAGGATTCGGTATTGAGGATTGAAGAATGAGGATTGAGGATTGAGGATTGAGGATTGATGATTGACTATTGAGAATTGAGGATTGAGGATTGAGGATTGAAGATAGAGGATTGGGTATTGAGGATTGAAGAATGAGCGTTGAGGATTGAGTATTGAGGATTGAGGATTGAGGATTGAGGATTGAGGATTTAGGATTGAGGATTGAAGATTGAGTATTGAGGATTGAAGACTGACGATTGAGGATTGAGGATTGAGGATTGAGGATTGAGTATTGAGGATCGAGGATTGAGGACTGAGTATTGAGGATTGAAGCATGAGGATTGAGGTTTGGGGACTGAGGATTGAGGATTGAGGGTTGAGGATTGAGGATTGAGTACTGAGGATTGAGGATTGAGGATTGAGGATTGAGGATTGGGTATCGCGGATTGAACATTCAGGATTGAGGATTGAGGATTGAGTATTGAGGATTGAGGACTGAATATTGTATATTGATGATTGAAGATTGAGGATTGAGGATTGAGTGTTGTGGATTGAGGACGAGGTCTGAGGGTTGAGTATTGATGTTTGTGGTCTGAGGGTCGAGGATTGAGGATTGAGAATTGAGGATTGAGGACTGAGGATTGAAGATTGAGGATTTGGTATTGAGGATTGAAGAATGAGGATTGAGGATTGAGGATTGAGGCTTGAGGATTGAAGACTGAGTATTGAGGATTGAAGATTGAGGATTGAGGATTGAGGATTGAGGATTGAGGATTGAGAATTGAGGATTGAGGATTGAAGATTGAGTATTGAGGATTGAAGATTGAGGATTGAGGATTGAGGATTGAGGATTGAGGATTGAGTATTGAGGATCGAGGATTGAGGACTGAGTATTGAGGATTGAAGCATGAGGATTGAGGTTTGGGGACTGAGGATTGAGGATTGAGGGTTGAGGATTGAGGATTGAGGATTGAGGATTGAGGATTGAGGATTGAGGATTGGGGATTGGGTATCGCGGATTGAACATTGAGGATTGAGGATTGAGGATTGAGTATTGAGGATTGAGGACTGAATATTGTATATTGATGATTGAAGATTGAGGATTGAGGATTGAGTGTTGTGGATTGAGGACGAGGTCTGAGGGTTGAGTATTGATGTTTGAGGTCTGAGGATCGAGGATTGAGGATTGAGAATTGTGGATTGAGGACTGAGGATTGAAGATTGAGGATTTGGTGTTGAGGATTGAAGAATGAGGATTGAGGATTGAGGATTGAGGCTTGAGGATTGAAGATTGAGTATTGAGGATTGAAGATTGAGGATTGAGGATTGAGGATTGAGGATTGAGGATTGAGGATTGAGGATTGAGTATTGAAGATTGAGTATTGAGGATTGAAGATTGAGGATTGAGGATTGAGGATTGAGGTTTGAGTATTGAAGATTGAGAATTGGGGATTGAGGAATGACAGTTGAGGATTGAGTATTGAGGATTGAGAATTGAGGATTGAGGATTGAAGGTTGAGTATTGAGGACTGAGTGTTGAGGGTTGAGTGATGGGAATTGATGTTTGTGGATTGATGTTTCAAGACTGAAGAATGGGGATTGAGTATTGAAAACTGTGAATTGAGGATATTCTATTGAGGATTGAGGATTGACAATTGATTGTTGAGGACTGAGGGCTGATGATTGTGGATTCAGGATTGAGGATTCGGGATTGAGGTTTGAGGACTGAGGATAGAGGATTGAGTATTGAGGATTGAGGATTGAGGATTGACGCTTGAGGATTGAGGGTTGAGGATGGAGGATTGAAGAGAGAGGACTGAGTGTTGGGGATTGAGTGTTGAGAATAGATGTTTGAGGATTGAGGTTTGAATATTGAATATTGTGGGTTGAGTATTGAACCATGAGAATTCTGGGTATTCTTTTGAGTATTAAGAATTGAGGATTGATGGTTGAGTATTGAGGATTGGTGGTTGAGGGTTGAGGATTGAGGGTTGTGGATTGAGGGCGAGGACTGAGGGTTGAGTATTGATGTTTGAGGTCTGAGGATTGAAGATTGACGGTTGAGGATTGAGGATTGAGGATTGAGGATTGAGGATTGATGATTGAGGATTGAGAATTGAGGGTTGAGGTTTGAAGATTGAGGATTGGGGACTGAGTATTGAGGGTTGAGTGATGAGAATTGATGCTTGTGGATAGAGATCTGAAGATTGCAGATTGAGTATTGAGTATTGAAAACTGCGATTTGAGGATATTCTATTGAGGATTGAGGATTGACAACTGATCGTTGAGGACTCAGGGTTGAAGTTTGAGGATTCAGGATTGAGGATTCAGGATTGAGGTTTGAGGACTGAGGATTGAGGATTGAGGATTGAGGATTGAGGATTGAGGATTGAAGATTGAGGATTGGGTATTGAGGATTGAACATTGAGGATTGAGGGATGAGGATTGAGGATTGAGGATTGAGGATTGAAGATTGAGGATTCGGTATTGAGGATTGAAGAATGAGGATTGAGGATTGAGGATTGAGGATTGATGATTGACTATTGAGAATTGAGGATTGAGGATTGAGGATTGAAGATTGAGGATTGGGTATTGAGGATTGAAGAATGAGCGTTGAGGATTGAGTATTGAGGATTGAGGATTGAGGATTGAGGATTGAGGATTTAGGATTGAGGATTGAAGATTGAGTATTGAGGATTGAAGACTGACGATTGAGGATTGAGGATTGAGGATTGAGGATTGAGTATTGAGGATCGAGGATTGAGGACTGAGTATTGAGGATTGAAGCATGAGGATCGAGGTTTGGGGACTGAGGATTGAGGATTGAGGGTTGAGGATTGAGGATTGAGTACTGAGGATTGAGGATTGAGGATTGAGGATTGAGGATTGGGTATCGCGGATTGAACATTGAGGATTGAGGATTGAGGATTGAGTATTGAGGATTGAGGACTGAATATTGTATATTGATGATTGAAGATTGAGGATTGAGGATTGAGTGTTGTGGATTGAGGACGAGGTCTGAGGGTTGAGTATTGATGTTTGAGGTCTGAGGGTCGAGGATTGAGGATTGAGAATTGAGGATTGAGGACTGAGGATTGAAGATTGAGGATTTGGTATTGAGGATTGAAGAATGAGGATTGAGGATTGAGGATTGAGGCTTGAGGATTGAAGACTGAGTATTGAGGATTGAAGATTGAGGATTGAGGATTGAGGATTGAGGATTGAGGATTGAGAATTGAGGATTGAGGATTGAAGATTGAGTATTGAGGATTGAAGATTGAGGATTGAGGATTGAGGATTGAGGATTGAGGATTGAGTATTGAGGATCGAGGATTGAGGACTGAGTATTGAGGATTGAAGCATGAGGATTGAGGTTTGGGGACTGAGGATTGAGGATTGAGGGTTGAGGATTGAGGATTGAGGATTGAGGATTGAGGATTGAGGATTGAGGATTGGGGATTGGGTATCGCGGATTGAACATTGAGGATTGAGGATTGAGGATTGAGTATTGAGGATTGAGGACTGAATATTGTATATTGATGATTGAAGATTGAGGATTGAGGATTGAGTGTTGTGGATTGAGGACGAGGTCTGAGGGTTGAGTATTGATGTTTGAGGTCTGAGGATCGAGGATTGAGGATTGAGAATTGTGGATTGAGGACTGAGGATTGAAGATTGAGGATTTGGCGTTGAGGATTGAAGAATGAGGATTGAGGATTGAGGATTGAGGCTTGAGGATTGAAGATTGAGTATTGAGGATTGAAGATTGAGGATTGAGGATTGAGGATTGAGGATTGAGGATTGAGGATTGAGGATTGAGTATTGAAGATTGAGTATTGAGGATTGAAGATTGAGGATTGAGGATTGAGGATTGAGGTTTGAGTATTGAAGATTGAGAATTGGGGATTGAGGAATGACAGTTGAGGATTGAGTATTGAGGATTGAGAATTGAGGATTGAGGATTGAAGGTTGAGTATTGAGGACTGAGTGTTGAGGGTTGAGTGATGGGAATTGATGTTTGTGGATTGATGTTTCAAGACTGAAGAATGGGGATTGAGTATTGAAAACTGTGAATTGAGGATATTCTATTGAGGATTGAGGATTGACAATTGATTGTTGAGGACTGAGGGCTGATGATTGTGGATTCAGGATTGAGGATTCGGGATTGAGGTTTGAGGACTGAGGATAGAGGATTGAGTATTGAGGATTGAGGATTGAGGATTGACGCTTGAGGATTGAGGGTTGAGGATGGAGGATTGAAGAGAGAGGACTGAGTGTTGGGGATTGAGTGTTGAGAATAGATGTTTGAGGATTGAGGTTTGAGGATTGAGGATTGAGGATTGAGGATTGAGGATTGAGGATTGAGGATTGAGGATTGAAGATTGAGTATTGAGGATTGAAGATTGAGGATTGAGGATTGAGGATTGAGGTTTGAGTATTGAAGATTGAGAATTGGGGATTGAGGAATGACAGTTGAGGATTGAGTATTGAGGATTGAGAATTGAGGATTGAGGATTGAAGGTTGAGTATTGAGGACTGAGTGTTGAGGGTTGAGTGATGGGTATTGATGTTTGTGGATTGAGGTTTCAAGACTGAAGAATGGGGATTGAGTATTGAAAAATGTGAATTGAGGATATTCTATTGAGGATTGAGGATTGACAATTGATTGTTGAGGACTGAGGGCTGATGATTGTGGATTCAGGATTGAGGATTCGGGATTGAGGTTTGAGGACTGAGGATAGGGGATTGATGATTGAGGATTGAGAATTGAGGGTTGAGGTTTGAAGATTGAGGATTGGGGACTGAGTATTGAGGGTTGAGTGATGAGAATTGATGCTTGTGGATAGAGATCTGAAGATTGTAGATTGAGTATTGAGTATTGAAAACTGCGATTTGAGGATATTCTATTGAGGATTGAGGATTGACAGCTGATCGTTGAGGACTCAGGGTTGAAGTTTGAGGATTCAGGATTGAGGATTCAGGATTGAGGTTTGAGGACTGAGGATTGAGCATTGAGGATTGAGGATTGAGGATTGAGGATTGAAGATTGAGGATTGGGTATTGAGGATTGAACATTGAGGATTGAGGGATGAGGATTGAGGATTGAGGATTGAGGATTGAAGATTGAGGATTCGGTATTGAGGATTGAAGAATGAGGATTGAGGATTGAGGATTGAGGATTGATGATTGACTATTGAGAATTGAGGATTGAGGATTGAGGATTGAAGATAGAGGATTGGGTATTGAGGATTGAAGAATGAGCGTTGAGGATTGAGTATTGAGGATTGAGGATTGAGGATTGAGGATTGAGGATTTAGGATTGAGGATTGAAGATTGAGTATTGAGGATTGAAGACTGACGATTGAGGATTGAGGATTGAGGATTGAGGATTGAGTATTGAGGATCGAGGATTGAGGACTGAGTATTGAGGATTGAAGCATGAGGATTGAGGTTTGGGGACTGAGGATTGAGGATTGAGGGTTGAGGATTGAGGATTGAGTACTGAGGATTGAGGATTGAGGATTGAGGATTGAGGATTGAGGATTGGGTATCGCGGATTGAACATTCAGGATTGAGGATTGAGGATTGAGTATTGAGGATTGAGGACTGAATATTGTATATTGATGATTGAAGATTGAGGATTGAGGATTGAGTGTTGTGGATTGAGGACGAGGTCTGAGGGTTGAGTATTGATGTTTGTGGTCTGAGGGTCGAGGATTGAGGATTGAGAATTGAGGATTGAGGACTGAGGATTGAAGATTGAGGATTTGGTATTGAGGATTGAAGAATGAGGATTGAGGATTGAGGATTGAGGCTTGAGGATTGAAGACTGAGTATTGAGGATTGAAGATTGAGGATTGAGGATTGAGGATTGAGGATTGAGGATTGAGAATTGAGGATTGAGGATTGAAGATTGAGTATTGAGGATTGAAGATTGAGGATTGAGGATTGAGGATTGAGGATTGAGGATTGAGTATTGAGGATCGAGGATTGAGGACTGAGTATTGAGGATTGAAGCATGAGGATTGAGGTTTGGGGACTGAGGATTGAGGATTGAGGGTTGAGGATTGAGGATTGAGGATTGAGGATTGAGGATTGAGGATTGAGGATTGAGGATTGGGGATTGGGTATCGCGGATTGAACATTGAGGATTGAGGATTGAGGATTGAGTATTGAGGATTGAGGACTGAATATTGTATATTGATGATTGAAGATTGAGGATTGAGGATTGAGTGTTGTGGATTGAGGACGAGGTCTGAGGGTTGAGTATTGATGTTTGAGGTCTGAGGATCGAGGATTGAGGATTGAGAATTGTGGATTGAGGACTGAGGATTGAAGATTGAGGATTTGGTGTTGAGGATTGAAGAATGAGGATTGAGGATTGAGGATTGAGGCTTGAGGATTGAAGATTGAGTATTGAGGATTGAAGATTGAGGATTGAGGATTGAGGATTGAGGATTGAGGATTGAGGATTGAGGATTGAGTATTGAAGATTGAGTATTGAGGATTGAAGATTGAGGATTGAGGATTGAGGATTGAGGTTTGAGTATTGAAGATTGAGAATTGGGGATTGAGGAATGACAGTTGAGGATTGAGTATTGAGGATTGAGAATTGAGGATTGAGGATTGAAGGTTGAGTATTGAGGACTGAGTGTTGAGGGTTGAGTGATGGGAATTGATGTTTGTGGATTGATGTTTCAAGACTGAAGAATGGGGATTGAGTATTGAAAACTGTGAATTGAGGATATTCTATTGAGGATTGAGGATTGACAATTGATTGTTGAGGACTGAGGGCTGATGATTGTGGATTCAGGATTGAGGATTCGGGATTGAGGTTTGAGGACTGAGGATAGAGGATTGAGTATTGAGGATTGAGGATTGAGGATTGACGCTTGAGGATTGAGGGTTGAGGATGGAGGATTGAAGAGAGAGGACTGAGTGTTGGGGATTGAGTGTTGAGAATAGATGTTTGAGGATTGAGGTTTGAATATTGAATATTGTGGGTTGAGTATTGAACCATGAGAATTCTGGGTATTCTTTTGAGTATTAAGAATTGAGGATTGATGGTTGAGTATTGAGGATTGGTGGTTGAGGGTTGAGGATTGAGGGTTGTGGATTGAGGGCGAGGACTGAGGGTTGAGTATTGATGTTTGAGGTCTGAGGATTGAAGATTGACGGTTGAGGATTGAGGATTGAGGATTGAGGATTGAGGATTGATGATTGAGGATTGAGAATTGAGGGTTGAGGTTTGAAGATTGAGGATTGGGGACTGAGTATTGAGGGTTGAGTGATGAGAATTGATGCTTGTGGATAGAGATCTGAAGATTGTAGATTGAGTATTGAGTATTGAAAACTGCGATTTGAGGATATTCTATTGAGGATTGAGGATTGACAACTGATCGTTGAGGACTCAGGGTTGAAGTTTGAGGATTCAGGATTGAGGATTCAGGATTGAGGTTTGAGGACTGAGGATTGAGGATTGAGGATTGAGGATTGAGGATTGAGGATTGAAGATTGAGGATTGGGTATTGAGGATTGAACATTGAGGATTGAGGGATGAGGATTGAGGATTGAGGATTGAGGATTGAAGATTGAGGATTCGGTATTGAGGATTGAAGAATGAGGATTGAGGATTGAGGATTGAGGATTGATGATTGACTATTGAGAATTGAGGATTGAGGATTGAGGATTGAAGATAGAGGATTGGGTATTGAGGATTGAAGAATGAGCGTTGAGGATTGAGTATTGAGGATTGAGGATTGAGGATTGAGGATTGAGGATTTAGGATTGAGGATTGAAGATTGAGTATTGAGGATTGAAGACTGACGATTGAGGATTGAGGATTGAGGATTGAGGATTGAGTATTGAGGATCGAGGATTGAGGACTGAGTATTGAGGATTGAAGCATGAGGATTGAGGTTTGGGGACTGAGGATTGAGGATTGAGGGTTGAGGATTGAGGATTGAGTACTGAGGATTGAGGATTGAGGATTGAGGATTGAGGATTGGGTATCGCGGATTGAACATTCAGGATTGAGGATTGAGTATTGAGTATTGAGGATTGAGGACTGAATATTGTATATTGATGATTGAAGATTGAGGATTGAGGATTGAGTGTTGTGGATTGAGGACGAGGTCTGAGGGTTGAGTATTGATGTTTGTGGTCTGAGGGTCGAGGATTGAGGATTGAGAATTGAGGATTGAGGACTGAGGATTGAAGATTGAGGATTTGGTATTGAGGATTGAAGAATGAGGATTGAGGATTGAGGATTGAGGCTTGAGGATTGAAGACTGAGTATTGAGGATTGAAGATTGAGGATTGAGGATTGAGGATTGAGGATTGAGGATTGAGAATTGAGGATTGAGGATTGAAGATTGAGTATTGAGGATTGAAGATTGAGGATTGAGGATTGAGGATTGAGGATTGAGGATTGAGTATTGAGGATCGAGGATTGAGGACTGAGTATTGAGGATTGAAGCATGAGGATTGAGGTTTGGGGACTGAGGATTGAGGATTGAGGGTTGAGGATTGAGGATTGAGGATTGAGGATTGAGGATTGAGGATTGAGGATTGGGGATTGGGTATCGCGGATTGAACATTGAGGATTGAGGATTGAGGATTGAGTATTGAGGATTGAGGACTGAATATTGTATATTGATGATTGAAGATTGAGGATTGAGGATTGAGTGTTGTGGATTGAGGACGAGGTCTGAGGGTTGAGTATTGATGTTTGAGGTCTGAGGATCGAGGATTGAGGATTGAGAATTGTGGATTGAGGACTGAGGATTGAAGATTGAGGATTTGGTGTTGAGGATTGAAGAATGAGGATTGAGGATTGAGGATTGAGGCTTGAGGATTGAAGATTGAGTATTGAGGATTGAAGATTGAGGATTGAGGATTGAGGATTGAGGATTGAGGATTGAGGATTGAGGATTGAGTATTGAAGATTGAGTATTGAGGATTGAATATTGAGGATTGAGGATTGAGGATTGAGGTTTGAGTATTGAAGATTGAGAATTGGGGATTGAGGAATGACAGTTGAGGATTGAGTATTGAGGATTGAGAATTGAGGATTGAGGATTGAAGGTTGAGTATTGAGGACTGAGTGTTGAGGGTTGAGTGATGGGAATTGATGTTTGTGGATTGATGTTTCAAGACTGAAGAATGGGGATTGAGTATTGAAAACTGTGAATTGAGGATATTCTATTGAGGATTGAGGATTGACAATTGATTGTTGAGGACTGAGGGCTGATGATTGTGGATTCAGGATTGAGGATTCGGGATTGAGGTTTGAGGACTGAGGATAGAGGATTGAGTATTGAGGATTGAGGATTGAGGATTGACGCTTGAGGATTGAGGGTTGAGGATGGAGGATTGAAGAGAGAGGACTGAGTGTTGGGGATTGAGTGTTGAGAATAGATGTTTGAGGATTGAGGTTTGAATATTGAATATTGTGGGTTGAGTATTGAACCATGAGAATTCTGGGTATTCTTTTGAGTATTAAGAATTGAGGATTGATGTTTGAGTATTGAGGATTGGTGGTTGAGGGTTGAGGATTGAGGGTTGTGGATTGAGGGCGAGGACTGAGGGTTGAGTATTGATGTTTGAGGTCTGAGGATTGAAGATTGACGGTTGAGGATTGAGGATTGAGGATTGAGGATTGAGGATTGATGATTGAGGATTGAGAATTGAGGGTTGAGGTTTGAAGATTGAGGATTGGGGACTGAGTATTGAGGGTTGAGTGATGAGAATTGATGCTTGTGGATAGAGATCTGAAGATTGCAGATTGAGTATTGAGTATTGAAAACTGCGATTTGAGGATATTCTATTGAGGATTGAGGATTGACAACTGATCGTTGAGGACTCAGGGTTGAAGTTTGAGGATTCAGGATTGAGGATTCAGGATTGAGGTTTGAGGACTGAGGATTGAGGATTGAGGATTGAGGATTGAGGATTGAGGATTGAAGATTGAGGATTGGGTATTGAGGATTGAACATTGAGGATTGAGGGATGAGGATTGAGGATTGAGGATTGAGGATTGAAGATTGAGGATTCGGTATTGAGGATTGAAGAATGAGGATTGAGGATTGAAGATTGAGGATTGAAGATTGACTATTGAGAATTGAGGATTGAGGATTGAGGATTGAGGATTGAGGATTGGGTATTGAGGATTGAAGAATGAGCGTTGAGGATTGAGTATTGAGGATTGAGGATTGAGGATCGAGGATTGAGGATTGAGGATTGAGGATTGAAGATTGAGTATTGAGGATTGAAGACTGACGATTGAGGATTGAGGATTGAGGATTGAGGATTGAGTATTGAGGATCGAGGATTGAGGACTGAGTATTGAGGATTGAAGCATGAGGATTGAGGTTTGGGGACTGAGGATTGAGGATTGAGGGTTGAGGATTGAGGATTGAGGACTGAGGATTGAGGATTGAGGATTGAGGATTGAGGATTGGGTATCGCGGATTGAACATTGAGGATTGAGGATTGAGGATTGAGTATTGAGGATTGAGGACTGAATATTGTATATTGATGATTGAAGATTGAGGATTGAGGATTGAGTGTTGTGGATTGAGGACGAGGTCTGAGGGTTGAGTATTGATGTTTGAGGTCTGAGGATCGAGGATTGAGGATTGAGAATTGAGGATTGAGGACTGAGGATTGAAGATTGAGGATTTGGTATTGAGGATTGAAGAATGAGGATTGAGGATTGAGGATTGAGGCTTGAGGATTGAAGATTGAGTATTGAGGATTGAAGATTGAGGATAGAGGATTGAGGATTGAGGATTGAGGATTGAGGATTGAGGATTGAGGATTGAAGATTGAGTATTGAGGATTGAAGATTGAGGATTGAGGATTGAGGATTGAGGATTGAGGATTGAGTATTGAGGATCGAGGATTGAGGTCTGAGTATTGAGGATTGAAGCATGAGGATTGAGGTTTGGGGACTGAGGATTGAGGATTGAGGGTTGAGGATTGAGGATTGAGGATTGAGGATTGAGGATTGAGGATTGAGGATTGGGGATTGGGTATCGCGGATTGAACATTGAGGATTGAGGATTGAGGATTGAGTATTGAGGATTGAGGACTGAATATTGTATATTGATGATTGAAGATTGAGGATTGAGGATTGAGTGTTGTGGATTGAGGACGAGGTCTGAGGGTTGAGTATTGATGTTTGAGGTCTGAGGGTCGAGGATTGAGGATTGAGAATTGAGGATTGAGGACTGAGGATTGAAGATTGAGGATTTGGTATTGAGGATTGAAGAATGAGGATTGAGGATTGAGGATTGAGGCTTGAGGATTGAAGACTGAGTATTGAGGATTGAAGATTGAGGATTGAGGATTGAGGATTGAGGATTGAGGATTGAGAATTGAGGATTGAGGATTGAAGATTGAGTATTGAGGATTGAAGATTGAGGATTGAGGATTGAGGATTGAGGATTGAGGATTGAGTATTGAGGATCGAGGATTGAGGACTGAGTATTGAGGATTGAAGCATGAGGATTGAGGTTTGGGGACTGAGGATTGAGGATTGAGGGTTGAGGATTGAGGATTGAGGATTGAGGATTGAGGATTGAGGATTGAGGATTGGGGATTGGGTATCGCGGATTGAACATTGAGGATTGAGGATTGAGGATTGAGTATTGAGGATTGAGGACTGAATATTGTATATTGATGATTGAAGATTGAGGATTGAGGATTGAGTGTTGTGGATTGAGGACGAGGTCTGAGGGTTGAGTATTGATGTTTGAGGTCTGAGGATCGAGGATTGAGGATTGAGAATTGTGGATTGAGGACTGAGGATTGAAGATTGAGGATTTGGCGTTGAGGATTGAAGAATGAGGATTGAGGATTGAGGATTGAGGCTTGAGGATTGAAGATTGAGTATTGAGGATTGAAGATTGAGGATTGAGGATTGAGGATTGAGGATTGAGGATTGAGGATTGAGGATTGAGTATTGAAGATTGAGTATTGAGGATTGAAGATTGAGGATTGAGGATTGAGGATTGAGGTTTGAGTATTGAAGATTGAGAATTGGGGATTGAGGAATGACAGTTGAGGATTGAGTATTGAGGATTGAGAATTGAGGATTGAGGATTGAAGGTTGAGTATTGAGGACTGAGTGTTGAGGGTTGAGTGATGGGAATTGATGTTTGTGGATTGATGTTTCAAGACTGAAGAATGGGGATTGAGTATTGAAAACTGTGAATTGAGGATATTCTATTGAGGATTGAGGATTGACAATTGATTGTTGAGGACTGAGGGCTGATGATTGTGGATTCAGGATTGAGGATTCGGGATTGAGGTTTGAGGACTGAGGATAGAGGATTGAGTATTGAGGATTGAGGATTGAGGATTGACGCTTGAGGATTGAGGGTTGAGGATGGAGGATTGAAGAGAGAGGACTGAGTGTTGGGGATTGAGTGTTGAGAATAGATGTTTGAGGATTGAGGTTTGAGGATTGAGGATTGAGGATTGAGGATTGAGGATTGAGGATTGAGGATTGAGGATTGAAGATTGAGTATTGAGGATTGAAGATTGAGGATTGAGGATTGAGGATTGAGGTTTGAGTATTGAAGATTGAGAATTGGGGATTGAGGAATGACAGTTGAGGATTGAGTATTGAGGATTGAGAATTGAGGATTGAGGATTGAAGGTTGAGTATTGAGGACTGAGTGTTGAGGGTTGAGTGATGGGTATTGATGTTTGTGGATTGAGGTTTCAAGACTGAAGAATGGGGATTGAGTATTGAAAACTGTGAATTGAGGATATTCTATTGAGGATTGAGGATTGACAATTGATTGTTGAGGACTGAGGGCTGATGATTGTGGATTCAGGATTGAGGATTCGGGATTGAGGTTTGAGGACTGAGGATAGGGGATTGATGATTGAGGATTGAGAATTGAGGGTTGAGGTTTGAAGATTGAGGATTGGGGACTGAGTATTGAGGGTTGAGTGATGAGAATTGATGCTTGTGGATAGAGATCTGAAGATTGTAGATTGAGTATTGAGTATTGAAAACTGCGATTTGAGGATATTCTATTGAGGATTGAGGATTGACAGCTGATCGTTGAGGACTCAGGGTTGAAGTTTGAGGATTCAGGATTGAGGATTGAGGATTGAGGATTGAGGATTCGGTATTGAGGATTGAAGAATGAGGATTGAGGATTGAGGATTGAGGATTGATGATTGACTATTGAGAATTGAGGATTGAGGATTGAGGATTGAAGATAGAGGATTGGGTATTGAGGATTGAAGAATGAGCGTTGAGGATTGAGTATTGAGGATTGAGGATTGAGGATTGAGGATTGAGGATTTAGGATTGAGGATTGAAGATTGAGTATTGAGGATTGAAGACTGACGATTGAGGATTGAGGATTGAGGATTGAGGATTGAGTATTGAGGATCGAGGATTGAGGACTGAGTATTGAGGATTGAAGCATGAGGATTGAGGTTTGGGGACTGAGGATTGAGGATTGAGGGTTGAGGATTGAGGATTGAGTACTGAGGATTGAGGATTGAGGATTGAGGATTGAGGATTGGGTATCGCGGATTGAACATTCAGGATTGAGGATTGAGGATTGAGTATTGAGGATTGAGGACTGAATATTGTATATTGATGATTGAAGATTGAGGATTGAGGATTGAGTGTTGTGGATTGAGGACGAGGTCTGAGGGTTGAGTATTGATGTTTGTGGTCTGAGGGTCGAGGATTGAGGATTGAGAATTGAGGATTGAGGACTGAGGATTGAAGATTGAGGATTTGGTATTGAGGATTGAAGAATGAGGATTGAGGATTGAGGATTGAGGCTTGAGGATTGAAGACTGAGTATTGAGGATTGAAGATTGAGGATTGAGGATTGAGGATTGAGGATTGAGGATTGAGAATTGAGGATTGAGGGTCGAAGATTGAGTATTGAGGATTGAAGATTGAGGATTGAGGATTGAGGATTGAGGATTGAGGATTGAGTATTGAGGATCGAGGATTGAGGACTGAGTATTGAGGATTGAAGCATGAGGATTGAGGTTTGGGGACTGAGGATTGAGGATTGAGGGTTGAGGATTGAGGATTGAGGATTGAGGATTGAGGATTGAGGATTGAGGATTGGGGATTGGGTATCGCGGATTGAACATTGAGGATTGAGGATTGAGGATTGAGTATTGAGGATTGAGGACTGAATATTGTATATTGATGATTGAAGATTGAGGATTGAGGATTGAGTGTTGTGGATTGAGGACGAGGTCTGAGGGTTGAGTATTGATGTTTGAGGTCTGAGGATCGAGGATTGAGGATTGAGAATTGTGGATTGAGGACTGAGGATTGAAGATTGAGGATTTGGTGTTGAGGATTGAAGAATGAGGATTGAGGATTGAGGATTGAGGCTTGAGGATTGAGGATTGAGTATTGAGGATTGAAGATTGAGGATTGAGGATTGAGGATTGAGGATTGAGGATTGAGGATTGAGGATTGAGTATTGAAGATTGAGTATTGAGGATTGAAGATTGAGGATTGAGGATTGAGGATTGAGGTTTGAGTATTGAAGATTGAGAATTGGGGATTGAGGAATGACAGTTGAGGATTGAGTATTGAGGATTGAGAATTGAGGATTGAGGATTGAAGGTTGAGTATTGAGGACTGAGTGTTGAGGGTTGAGTGATGGGAATTGATGTTTGTGGATTGATGTTTCAAGACTGAAGAATGGGGATTGAGTATTGAAAACTGTGAATTGAGGATATTCTATTGAGGATTGAGGATTGACAATTGATTGTTGAGGACTGAGGGCTGATGATTGTGGATTCAGGATTGAGGATTCGGGATTGAGGTTTGAGGACTGAGGATAGAGGATTGAGTATTGAGGATTGAGGATTGAGGATTGACGCTTGAGGATTGAGGGTTGAGGATGGAGGATTGAAGAGAGAGGACTGAGTGTTGGGGATTGAGTGTTGAGAATAGATGTTTGAGGATTGAGGTTTGAATATTGAATATTGTGGGTTGAGTATTGAACCATGAGAATTCTGGGTATTCTTTTGAGTATTAAGAATTGAGGATTGATGGTTGAGTATTGAGGATTGGTGGTTGAGGGTTGAGGATTGAGGGTTGTGGATTGAGGGCGAGGACTGAGGGTTGAGTATTGATGTTTGAGGTCTGAGGATTGAAGATTGACGGTTGAGGATTGAGGATTGAGGATTGAGGATTGAGGATTGATGATTGAGGATTGAGAATTGAGGGTTGAGGTTTGAAGATTGAGGATTGGGGACTGAGTATTGAGGGTTGAGTGATGAGAATTGATGCTTGTGGATAGAGATCTGAAGATTGCAGATTGAGTATTGAGTATTGAAAACTGCGATTTGAGGATATTCTATTGAGGATTGAGGATTGACAACTGATCGTTGAGGACTCAGGGTTGAAGTTTGAGGATTCAGGATTGAGGATTCAGGATTGAGGTTTGAGGACTGAGGATTGAGGATTGAGGATTGAGGATTGAGGATTGAGGATTGAAGATTGAGGATTGGGTATTGAGGATTGAACATTGAGGATTGAGGGATGAGGATTGAGGATTGAGGATTGAGGATTGAAGATTGAGGATTCGGTATTGAGGATTGAAGAATGAGGATTGAGGATTGAGGATTGAGGATTGATGATTGACTATTGAGAATTGAGGATTGAGGATTGAGGATTGAAGATTGAGGATTGGGTATTGAGGATTGAAGAATGAGCGTTGAGGATTGAGTATTGAGGATTGAGGATTGAGGATTGAGGATTGAGGATTTAGGATTGAGGATTGAAGATTGAGTATTGAGGATTGAAGACTGACGATTGAGGATTGAGGATTGAGGATTGAGGATTGAGTATTGAGGATCGAGGATTGAGGACTGAGTATTGAGGATTGAAGCATGAGGATCGAGGTTTGGGGACTGAGGATTGAGGATTGAGGGTTGAGGATTGAGGATTGAGTACTGAGGATTGAGGATTGAGGATTGAGGATTGAGGATTGGGTATCGCGGATTGAACATTGAGGATTGAGGATTGAGGATTGAGTATTGAGGATTGAGGACTGAATATTGTATATTGATGATTGAAGATTGAGGATTGAGGATTGAGTGTTGTGGATTGAGGACGAGGTCTGAGGGTTGAGTATTGATGTTTGAGGTCTGAGGGTCGAGGATTGAGGATTGAGAATTGAGGATTGAGGACTGAGGATTGAAGATTGAGGATTTGGTATTGAGGATTGAAGAATGAGGATTGAGGATTGAGGATTGAGGCTTGAGGATTGAAGACTGAGTATTGAGGATTGAAGATTGAGGATTGAGGATTGAGGATTGAGGATTGAGGATTGAGAATTGAGGATTGAGGATTGAAGATTGAGTATTGAGGATTGAAGATTGAGGATTGAGGATTGAGGATTGAGGATTGAGGATTGAGTATTGAGGATCGAGGATTGAGGACTGAGTATTGAGGATTGAAGCATGAGGATTGAGGTTTGGGGACTGAGGATTGAGGATTGAGGGTTGAGGATTGAGGATTGAGGATTGAGGATTGAGGATTGAGGATTGAGGATTGGGGATTGGGTATCGCGGATTGAACATTGAGGATTGAGGATTGAGGATTGAGTATTGAGGATTGAGGACTGAATATTGTATATTGATGATTGAAGATTGAGGATTGAGGATTGAGTGTTGTGGATTGAGGACGAGGTCTGAGGGTTGAGTATTGATGTTTGAGGTCTGAGGATCGAGGATTGAGGATTGAGAATTGTGGATTGAGGACTGAGGATTGAAGATTGAGGATTTGGCGTTGAGGATTGAAGAATGAGGATTGAGGATTGAGGATTGAGGCTTGAGGATTGAAGATTGAGTATTGAGGATTGAAGATTGAGGATTGAGGATTGAGGATTGAGGATTGAGGATTGAGGATTGAGGATTGAGTATTGAAGATTGAGTATTGAGGATTGAAGATTGAGGATTGAGGATTGAGGATTGAGGTTTGAGTATTGAAGATTGAGAATTGGGGATTGAGGAATGACAGTTGAGGATTGAGTATTGAGGATTGAGAATTGAGGATTGAGGATTGAAGGTTGAGTATTGAGGACTGAGTGTTGAGGGTTGAGTGATGGGAATTGATGTTTGTGGATTGATGTTTCAAGACTGAAGAATGGGGATTGAGTATTGAAAACTGTGAATTGAGGATATTCTATTGAGGATTGAGGATTGACAATTGATTGTTGAGGACTGAGGGCTGATGATTGTGGATTCAGGATTGAGGATTCGGGATTGAGGTTTGAGGACTGAGGATAGAGGATTGAGTATTGAGGATTGAGGATTGAGGATTGACGCTTGAGGATTGAGGGTTGAGGATGGAGGATTGAAGAGAGAGGACTGAGTGTTGGGGATTGAGTGTTGAGAATAGATGTTTGAGGATTGAGGTTTGAGGATTGAGGATTGAGGATTGAGGATTGAGGATTGAGGATTGAGGATTGAGGATTGAAGATTGAGTATTGAGGATTGAAGATTGAGGATTGAGGATTGAGGATTGAGGTTTGAGTATTGAAGATTGAGAATTGGGGATTGAGGAATGACAGTTGAGGATTGAGTATTGAGGATTGAGAATTGAGGATTGAGGATTGAAGGTTGAGTATTGAGGACTGAGTGTTGAGGGTTGAGTGATGGGTATTGATGTTTGTGGATTGAGGTTTCAAGACTGAAGAATGGGGATTGAGTATTGAAAACTGTGAATTGAGGATATTCTATTGAGGATTGAGGATTGACAATTGATTGTTGAGGACTGAGGGCTGATGATTGTGGATTCAGGATTGAGGATTCGGGATTGAGGTTTGAGGACTGAGGATAGGGGATTGATGATTGAGGATTGAGAATTGAGGGTTGAGGTTTGAAGATTGAGGATTGGGGACTGAGTATTGAGGGTTGAGTGATGAGAATTGATGCTTGTGGATAGAGATCTGAAGATTGTAGATTGAGTATTGAGTATTGAAAACTGCGATTTGAGGATATTCTATTGAGGATTGAGGATTGACAACTGATCGTTGAGGACTCAGGGTTGAAGTTTGAGGATTCAGGATTGAGGATTCAGGATTGAGGTTTGAGGACTGTGGATTGAGGATTGAGGATTGAGGATTGAGGATTGAGGATTGAAGATTGAGGATTGGGTATTGAGGATTGAACATTGAGGATTGAGGGATGAGGATTGAGGATTGAGGATTGAGGATTGAAGATTGAGGATTCGGTATTGAGGATTGAAGAATGAGGATTGAGGATTGAGGATTGAGGATTGATGATTGACTATTGAGAATTGAGGATTGAGGATTGAGGATTGAAGATAGAGGATTGGGTATTGAGGATTGAAGAATGAGCGTTGAGGATTGAGTATTGAGGATTGAGGATTGAGGATTGAGGATTGAGGATTTAGGATTGAGGATTGAAGATTGAGTATTGAGGATTGAAGACTGACGATTGAGGATTGAGGATTGAGGATTGAGGATTGAGTATTGAGGATCGAGGATTGAGGACTGAGTATTGAGGATTGAAGCATGAGGATTGAGGTTTGGGGACTGAGGATTGAGGATTGAGGGTTGAGGATTGAGGATTGAGTACTGAGGATTGAGGATTGAGGATTGAGGATTGAGGATTGGGTATCGCGGATTGAACATTCAGGATTGAGGATTGAGTATTGAGTATTGAGGATTGAGGACTGAATATTGTATATTGATGATTGAAGATTGAGGATTGAGGATTGAGTGTTGTGGATTGAGGACGAGGTCTGAGGGTTGAGTATTGATGTTTGTGGTCTGAGGGTCCAGGATTGAGGATTGAGAATTGAGGATTGAGGACTGAGGATTGAAGATTGAGGATTTGGTATTGAGGATTGAAGAATGAGGATTGAGGATTGAGGATTGAGGCTTGAGGATTGAAGACTGAGTATTGAGGATTGAAGATTGAGGATTGAGGATTGAGGATTGAGGATTGAGGATTGAGAATTGAGGATTGAGGATTGAAGATTGAGTATTGAGGATTGAAGATTGAGGATTGAGGATTGAGGATTGAGGATTGAGGATTGAGTATTGAGGATCGAGGATTGAGGACTGAGTATTGAGGATTGAAGCATGAGGATTGAGGTTTGGGGACTGAGGATTGAGGATTGAGGGTTGAGGATTGAGGATTGAGGATTGAGGATTGAGGATTGAGGATTGAGGATTGGGGATTGGGTATCGCGGATTGAACATTGAGGATTGAGGATTGAGGATTGAGTATTGAGGATTGAGGACTGAATATTGTATATTGATGATTGAAGATTGAGGATTGAGGATTGAGTGTTGTGGATTGAGGACGAGGTCTGAGGGTTGAGTATTGATGTTTGAGGTCTGAGGATCGAGGATTGAGGATTGAGAATTGTGGATTGAGGACTGAGGATTGAAGATTGAGGATTTGGTGTTGAGGATTGAAGAATGAGGATTGAGGATTGAGGATTGAGGCTTGAGGATTGAAGATTGAGTATTGAGGATTGAAGATTGAGGATTGAGGATTGAGGATTGAGGATTGAGGATTGAGGATTGAGGATTGAGTATTGAAGATTGAGTATTGAGGATTGAAGATTGAGGATTGAGGATTGAGGATTGAGGTTTGAGTATTGAAGATTGAGAATTGGGGATTGAGGAATGACAGTTGAGGATTGAGTATTGAGGATTGAGAATTGAGGATTGAGGATTGAAGGTTGAGTATTGAGGACTGAGTGTTGAGGGTTGAGTGATGGGAATTGATGTTTGTGGATTGATGTTTCAAGACTGAAGAATGGGGATTGAGTATTGAAAACTGTGAATTGAGGATATTCTATTGAGGATTGAGGATTGACAATTGATTGTTGAGGACTGAGGGCTGATGATTGTGGATTCAGGATTGAGGATTCGGGATTGAGGTTTGAGGACTGAGGATAGAGGATTGAGTATTGAGGATTGAGGATTGAGGATTGACGCTTGAGGATTGAGGGTTGAGGATGGAGGATTGAAGAGAGAGGACTGAGTGTTGGGGATTGAGTGTTGAGAATAGATGTTTGAGGATTGAGGTTTGAATATTGAATATTGTGGGTTGAGTATTGAACCATGAGAATTCTGGGTATTCTTTTGAGTATTAAGAATTGAGGATTGATGTTTGAGTATTGAGGATTGGTGGTTGAGGGTTGAGGATTGAGGGTTGTGGATTGAGGGCGAGGACTGAGGGTTGAGTATTGATGTTTCAGGTCTGAGGATTGAAGATTGACGGTTGAGGATTGAGGATTGAGGATTGAGGATTGAGGATTGATGATTGAGGATTGAGAATTGAGGGTTGAGGTTTGAAGATTGAGGATTGGGGACTGAGTATTGAGGGTTGAGTGATGAGAATTGATGCTTGTGGATAGAGATCTGAAGATTGCAGATTGAGTATTGAGTATTGAAAACTGCGATTTGAGGATATTCTATTGAGGATTGAGGATTGACAACTGATCGTTGAGGACTCAGGGTTGAAGTTTGAGGATTCAGGATTGAGGATTCAGGATTGAGGTTTGAGGACTGAGGATTGAGGATTGAGGATTGAGGATTGAGGATTGAGGATTGAAGATTGAGGATTGGGTATTGAGGATTGAACATTGAGGATTGAGGGATGAGGATTGAGGATTGAGGATTGAGGATTGAAGATTGAGGATTCGGTATTGAGGATTGAAGAATGAGGATTGAGGATTGAAGATTGAGGATTGAAGATTGACTATTGAGAATTGAGGATTGAGGATTGAGGATTGAGGATTGAGGATTGGGTATTGAGGATTGAAGAATGAGCGTTGAGGATTGAGTATTGAGGATTGAGGATTGAGGATCGAGGATTGAGGATTGAGGATTGAGGATTGAAGATTGAGTATTGAGGATTGAAGACTGACGATTGAGGATTGAGGATTGAGGATTGAGGATTGAGTATTGAGGATCGAGGATTGAGGACTGAGTATTGAGGATTGAAGCATGAGGATTGAGGTTTGGGGACTGAGGATTGAGGATTGAGGGTTGAGGATTGAGGATTGAGGACTGAGGATTGAGGATTGAGGATTGAGGATTGAGGATTGGGTATCGCGGATTGAACATTGAGGATTGAGGATTGAGGATTGAGTATTGAGGATTGAGGACTGAATATTGTATATTGATGATTGAAGATTGAGGATTGAGGATTGAGTGTTGTGGATTGAGGACGAGGTCTGAGGGTTGAGTATTGATGTTTGAGGTCTGAGGATCGAGGATTGAGGATTGAGAATTGAGGATTGAGGACTGAGGATTGAAGATTGAGGATTTGGTATTGAGGATTGAAGAATGAGGATTGAGGATTGAGGATTGAGGCTTGAGGATTGAAGATTGAGTATTGAGGATTGAAGATTGAGGATAGAGGATTGAGGATTGAGGATTGAGGATTGAGGATTGAGGATTGAGGATTGAAGATTGAGTATTGAGGATTGAAGATTGAGGATTGAGGATTGAGGATTGAGGATTGAGGATTGAGTATTGAGGATCGAGGATTGAGGTCTGAGTATTGAGGATTGAAGCATGAGGATTGAGGTTTGGGGACTGAGGATTGAGGATTGAGGGTTGAGGATTGAGGATTGAGGATTGAGGATTGAGGATTGAGGATTGAGGATTGGGGATTGGGTATCGCGGATTGAACATTGAGGATTGAGGATTGAGGATTGAGTATTGAGGATTGAGGACTGAATATTGTATATTGATGATTGAAGATTGAGGATTGAGGATTGAGTGTTGTGGATTGAGGACGAGGTCTGAGGGTTGAGTATTGATGTTTGAGGTCTGAGGATCGAGGATTGAGGATTGAGAATTGTGGATTGAGGACTGAGGATTGAAGATTGAGGATTTGGTGTTGAGGATTGAAGAATGAGGATTGAGGATTGAGGTTTGAGGACTGAGGATTGAGGATTGAGGATTGAGGATTGAGGATTGAGGATTGAGGATTGAGGATTGCGGATTGAAGATTGAGGATTGGGTATTGCGGATTGGACAACGAGGATTGAATATTGAGGATTGAGGATTGAGGGTTGTGGATTGAGGACGAGACTGAGGGTTGAGTATTGATGTTTTAGGTCAGAGGATAGAGGATTGAGGATTGAGAATTGAGGATTGAGGATTGAGGATTGAAGGTTGATGTTTGGGTATTGAGGATTGAAGAATGAGGATTGAGGATTGAGGATTGAGGATTGAGGATTGAAGATTGAGTATTGAGGATTGAAGATTGAGGATTGAGGATTGAGGATTGAAGAATGAGGATTGAGGATTGAGGATTGAGTATTGACTCTTGAGGATTGAGGATTGAGGATTGAGTATTGAGTCTTGAGGGTTGAGGATTGAGGATTGAGGATTGAAGATTGAGGACTGATGGTTGAGGATTGAGTGTTCACCATTTATGTTTGGGGATTGAGGTTTGATTATTGAATATTGCGGATTGAGTATTGAATTCTGAGAATTCAGGATATTCTGTTGAGTATTGAGAATTGAGGTTTGATGGTTGAGTATTGAGGATTGATTGCTGAGAATTGTGTTTTGAATATTGAGGATTGGGGATTGAGGATTGATTATTGCAGATTGGGGACTGAGGGTTGAGCATTGAGTGTTGAGAATTGATGTTTGAGTATTGAGATTTGATGACTGAGTATTGTGGATTGAATATTGAAACCTGAGAATTCAGGATATTCTATTAAGTATTGAGAACTGAGGATTGATGATTGAGTATTGAGTAATGATGGTTGAGGGCAGTGCGATGAATAATGAGGATTGAAGATTGAGGATTGAGGATCGAGGATGAGGGCTGAGGGTTGAGGATTGAGGTTTGAGGACTGAGGATTGAGGATTGAGGATTGAGAATTGAGGATTGAGGATTGTGGATTGAGGATTGAGGATTGAGGACTGAAGATTGAGGATTGGGGACTGAGTGTTGAGGGCTGACTGATGAGAATTGATGTCTGTGGATAGAGATTTGAAGATTGCAGATTGAGTATTGAGTATTGAAAACTGTGAATTGATGATATTCAATTGAGGATTGAGGTTTGGCAACTGATTGTTGAGGACTGAGGGCTGAAGGTTGAGGATTCAGTATTGAGGATTCAGGATTGAGGTTTGAGGACTGAGGATTGAGGATTGAGGATTGAGGATTGAGGATTGAGGACTAAGGATTGAGGATTGAAGACTGAGGATTGGGTATTGCGGATTGAACATTGAGGATTGAGGATTGAGGATTGAGGATTGAGGTTTGAGGATTGAAGATTGAGTATTGAGGATTGAAAATTGGGGATCGAGGATTGAGGATTGAGGATTGAGGATTGAGGATTGAGAATTGAAGATTAAGTATTGAGGATTGAATATTGAGGATTGAGTATTGAAGATTGAGTATTGAGGATTGAATATTGAGGATTGAGGATTCAGGATTGAGGATTGAGTATGAGGGCTGAGGCTTGAGGATTGATGTTTGAGTATTGAATCCTGAGAATTCATGATATTCTATTGAGTATTGAGAATTGAGGATTGATGGTTGAGTATTGAGGATTGAGGATTGAGGATTGAGGATTGAGTATTGAAGATTGAGGATTGATGATTGAGGATAGAGGATTGAGGATTGAGGATTGAGGATTGAGGATTGAAGATTGAGTATTGAGGATTGAAGGTTGAGGATTGAGGATTGAGGATTGAGTATTGAGGGTTGAGGATTGAAGATTGAGGATTGGGGACTGAGGATTGAAGATTGAGGATTGAGGATTGAGGATTGAGGATTGAGGATTGAGGATTGAGGATTGAGGATTGAGGATTGAGGATTGAGGATTGAGGATTGAAGATTCAGTATTGAGGATTGAAGATTGAGAATTGAGTATTGAGGATTGAACGTTGAGGACTGAGTCTTGAGGGTTGAGTGATGAGAATTGATGTTTGTGGAAAGAGCTTGGAATGATGCAGATTGAGTATTGAGTATTGAAAACTGTGAATTGAGGATATTCTATTGAGGATTGAGGATTGACAACCCATTGTTGAGGACTGAGGGCTGAAGATTGAGGATTCAGGATTGAGGATTCAGGATTGAGGTTTGAAGACTGAGGATTTAGGATTGAGGATTGAGGATTGAGGATTGAAGGTTGAGTATTGAGGATTGAATATTGAGGATTGAGGATTGAGGATTGAGCATTGAGAATTGAACATTGACGACTGGGGATTGAGGATTGAAGATTGAGTATTGAGGATTGAAGACTGACGATTGAGGATTGAGGATTGAGGATTGATGATTGAGGATTGAGGATTGAAGATTGAGTATTGAGGATTGAAGATTGAGGATTGTGGATTGAGGATTGAAAACTGAGAATTGATGATATTCTATTGATGATTGAGGATTGACAACTGATTGTTGAGGACTGAGGGCTGAAGATTGAAGATTCAGGACTGAGGATTCGGGATTGAGGTTTGAGGGCTGAGGATTGAGGATTGAGGATTGAGAATTGAGGATTGAGGAATGAAGATTGAGGATTGGGTATTGCGTATTGAACATTGAGGATAGACGATTGACGATTGAGGATTGAGGATTGAGGATTGAAGATTGAATATTGATGATTGAAGATTGAGGATTGAGGATTGAGGGTTGTGGATTGAGGACGAGGACTGAGGGTTGAGTATTGATGTTTGTGGTCTGAGGATTGAGGATTGAGGATTGAGAATTGAGTGATTGAGGATTGAGGATTGAAGATTGAGGATTGGGTATTGAGAACTGAAGAATGAGGATTGAGGGTTGAGGATTGAGGATTGAGGATTGAAGATTGAGGATTGATGACTGAGGATTGAGGACTGAGGATTGAGGATTTAGGATTGAGGACTGAAGATTGAGTATTGTGGATTGAATATTGAGGATTGAGGATTGAGGATTGAGGATTGAGTACTGAAGTTTGAGGATTGATGATTGAGAATTGAGGATTGAGGATTGAGGATTGAGGATTGAGGATGAGGACTGAGGTTTGAGGATTGATGATTGTGTATTGAATCCTGAGAATTCAGGATATGCTATTGAGTATTGAGAATTGAGAATTGATGGTTGAGTATAGAGGATTGAGGATTGAGGATTGAGGATTGAGTATTGAAGATTCAGGATTGGGTATTGCGGATTGAACATTGAGGATTGAGGATTGAGGATTGTGGAATGAGCATTGAGGATTGAAGATTGAATATTGATGATTGAAGGTTGAGTATTGAGGATTGAGTGTTGTGGACTGAGGACGAGGACTGAGGATTGAGGATTGAGGATTGAGGATTGAGTATTGAAGATTGAGGATTGATGATTGAGAATTGAGGATTGAGGATTGAGGATTGAGGATTGAGGATTGAAGGTTGAGTATTGAGGATTGAATATTGAGGATTGAGGATTGAGGATTGAGCATTGAGGATTGAACATTGACGACTGGGGATTGAGGATTGAAGATTGAGTATTGAGGATTGAAGACTGACGATTGAGGATTGAGGATTGAGGATTGATGATTGAGGATTGAGGATTGAAGATTGAGTATTGAGGATTGAAGATTGAGGATTGTGGATTGAGGATTGAAAACTGTGAATTGATGATATTCTGTTGATGATTGAGGATTGACAACTGATTGTTGAGGACTGAGGGCTGAAGATTGAGGATTCAGGACTGAGGATTCGGGATTGAGGTTTGAGGGCTGAGGATTGAGGATTGAGGATTGAGAATTGAGGATTGAGGAATGAAGATTGAGGATTGGGTATTGCGTATTGAACATTGAGGATAGAGGATTGACGATTGAGGATTGAGGATTGAGGATTGAAGATTGAATATTGATGATTGAAGATTGAGTATTGAGGATTGAGGGTTGTGGATTGAGGACGAGGACTGAGGGTTGAGTATTGATGTTTGAGGTCTGAGGATTGAGGATTGAGGATTGAGAATTGAGGATTGAGGATTGAGGATTGAAGATTGAGGATTGGGTATTGAGGATTGAAGAATGAGGCTTGAGGATTGAGGACTGATGATTGAGGATTGAGGATTGAGTATTGAAAATTGAGGATTGATGACTGAGGATTGAGGACTGAGGATTGAGGATTGAGTGTTGAGGATTGAAGATTGATTATTGAGGATTGAAGATTGAGGATTGAGGATTGAGGATTGAGGATTGAGGATTGAAGATTGAGTTTTGAGGATTGAAGATTGAGGATTGTGGATTGAGGATTGAGGATTGAGGACTGAATATTGAGGATTGGGGACTGAGTGTTGAGGGTTGAGTGATGAGAATTGATGTTCGTGGATAGAGTTTGGAAGACTGCAGATTGAGTATTGAGTATTGAAAACTGTGAATTGAGGATATTCTATTGAGGATTTAGAATTGACAACTGATTGTTGAGGACTGTGGGCTGAAGATTGAGGATTCAGGGTTGAGGATTAAGTATTGAGGTTTGAGTACTGAGGATTGAGGATTGAGGATTGAGGATTGAGGATTGAGGATTGAGGATTGATGATTGAAGATTGACGATTGGGGACTGAGTGTTGAGGGCTGAATGATGAGAATTGATGTCTGTGGATAGAGATTTGAAGATTGCAGATTGAGTATTGAGTATTGAAAACTGTGAATTGAGGATATTCTATTGAGGATTTAGAATTGACAACTGATTGTTGAGGACTGTGGGCTGAAGATTGAGGATTCAGGGTTGAGGATTAAGTATTGAGGTTTGAGTACTGAGGATTGAGGATTGAGGATTGAGGATTGAGGATTGAGGATTGAGGATTGATGATTGAGCATTGAGGATTGAGGATGAGGGCTGAGGTTTGAGGATTGATGTTTGTGTATTGAATCCTGAGAATTCAGGATATTCTATTGAGTATTGAGAATTGAGAATTGATGGTTGAGTATTGAGGATTGAGGATTGAGGATTGAGGATTGAGTATTGAAGATTGAGGATTGGGTATTGCGGATTGAACATTGAGGATTGAGGATTGAGGATTGAGGAATGAGCATTGGGGATTGAAGATTGAATATTGATGATTGAAGATTGAGGATTGAGGATTGAGGGTTGTGGATTGAGGACGAGGACTGAGGATTGAGGATTGAGGATTGAGGATTGAGAATCGAAGATTGAGGATTGATGATTGAGAATTGAGGATTGAGGATTGAGGATTGAGGATTGAGGATTGAAGGTTGAGTATTGAGGATTGAATATTGAGGATTGAGGATTGAGCATTGAGGATTGAACATTGACGACTGGGGATTGAGGATTGAAGATTGAGTATTGAGGATTGAAGAATGACGATTGAGGATTGAGGATTGAGGATTGATGATTGAGGATTGAGGATTGAAGATTGAGTATTGAGGATTGAAGATTGAGGATTGTGGATTGAGGATTGAAAACTGTGAATTGATGATATTCTATTGAGGATTGAGGATTGACAACTGATTGTTGAGGACTGAGGGCTGAAGATTGAGGATTCAGGATTGAGGATTCAGGATTGAGGTTTGAGGACTGAGGATTGAGGATTGAGGATTGAGGATTGAGGATTGAGGATTGAGGATTGAGGATTGCGGATTGAAGATTGAGGATTGGGTATTGCGGATTGGACAACGAGGATTGAATATTGAGGATTGAGGATTGAGGGTTGTGGATTGAGGACGAGACTGAGGGTTGAGTATTGATGTTTTAGGTCAGAGGATAGAGGATTGAGGATTGAGAATTGAGGATTGAGGATTGAGGATTGAAAGTTGATGTTTGGGTATTGAGGATTGAAGAATGAGGATTGAGGATTGAGGATTGAGGATTGAGGATTGAAGATTGAGTATTGAGGATTGAAGATTGAGGATTGAGGATTGAGGATTGAAGAATGAGGATTGAGGATTGAGGATTGAGTATTGACTCTTGAGGATTGAGGATTGAGGATTGAGTATTGAGTCTTGAGGGTTGAGGATTGAGGATTGAGGATTGAAGATTGAGGACTGATGGTTGAGGATTGAGTGTTCACCATTTATGTTTGGGGATTGAGGTTTGATTATTGAATATTGCGGATTGAGTATTGAATTCTGAGAATTCAGGATATTCTGTTGAGTATTGAGAATTGAGGTTTGATGGTTGAGTATTGAGGATTGATTGCTGAGAATTGTGTTTTGAATATTGAGGATTGGGGATTGAGGATTGATTATTGCAGATTGGGGACTGAGGGTTGAGCATTGAGTGTTGAGAATTGATGTTTGAGTATTGAGATTTGATGACTGAGTATTGTGGATTGAATATTGAAACCTGAGAATTCAGGATATTCTATTAAGTATTGAGAACTGAGGATTGATGATTGAGTATTGAGTAATGATGGTTGAGGGCAGTGCGATGAATAATGAGGATTGAAGATTGAGGATTGAGGATCGAGGATGAGGGCTGAGGGTTGAGGATTGAGGTTTGAGGACTGAGAACTGAGGATTGAGGATTGAGAATTGAGGATTGAGGATTGTGGATTGAGGATTGAGGATTGAGGACTGAAGATTGAGGATTGGGGACTGAGTGTTGAGGGCTGACTGATGAGAATTGATGTCTGTGGATAGAGATTTGAAGATTGCAGATTGAGTATTGAGTATTGAAAACTGTGAATTGATGATATTCAATTGAGGATTGAGGTTTGGCAGCTGATTGTTGAGGACTGAGGGCTGAAGGTTGAGGATTCAGGATTGAGGATTCAGGATTGAGGTTTGAGGACTGAGGATTGAGGATTGAGGATTGAGGATTGAGGATTGAGGACTGACGATTGAGGATTGAAGACTGAGGATTGGGTATTGCGGATTGAACATTGAGGATTGAGGATTGAGGATTGAGGATTGAGGATTGAGGTTTGAGGATTGAAGATTGAGTATTGAGGATTGAAAATTGAGGATCGAGGATTGAGGATTGAGGATTGAGGATTGAGGATTGAGAATTGAAGATTAAGTATTGAGGATTGAATATTGAGGATTGAGGATTGAAGATTGAGTATTGAGGATTGAATATTGAGGATTGAGGATTCAGGATTGAGGATTGAGGATGAGGGCTGAGGCTTGAGGATTGATGTTTGAGTATTGAATCCTGAGAATTCATGATATTCTATTGAGTATTGAGAATTGAGGATTGATGGTTGAGTATTGAGGATTGAGGATTGAGGATTGAGGATTGAGTATTGAAGATTGAGGATTGATGATTGAGGATAGAGGATTGAGGATTAAAGGATTGAGGATTGAGGATTGAAGATTGAGTATTGAGGATTGAAGGTTGAGGATTGAGGATTGAGGATTGAGTATTGAGGGTTGAGGATTGAAGATTGAGGATTGGGGACTGAGGATTGAAGATTGAGGATTGAGGATTGAGGATTGAGGATTGAGGATTGAGGATTGAAGATTCAGTATTGAGGATTGAATATTGAGAATTGAGTATTGAGGATTGAACGTTGAGGACTGAGTCTTGAGGGTTGAGTGATGAGAATTGATGTTTGTGGAAAGAGCTTGGAATGTTGCAGATTGAGTATTGAGTATTGAAAACTGTGAATTGAGGATATTCTATTGAGGATTGAGGATTGACAACCCATTGTTGAGGACTGAGGGCTGAAGATTGAGGATTCAGGATTGAGGATTCAGGATTGAGGTTTGAGGACTGAGGATTTAGGATTGAGGATTGAGGATTGAGGATTGAAGGTTGAGTATTGAGGATTGAATATTGAGGATTGAGGATTGAGGATTGAGCATTGAGGATTGAACATTGACGACTGGGGATTGAGGATTGAAGATTGAGTATTGAGGATTGAAGACTGACGATTGAGGATTGAGGATTGAGGATTGTGGATTGAGGATTGAGGATTGAGGACTGAAGATTGAGGATTGGGGACTGAGTGTTGAGGGCTGACTGATGAGAATTGATGTCTGTGGATAGAGATTTGAAGATTGCAGATTGAGTATTGAGTATTGAAAACTGTGAATTGATGATATTCAATTGAGGATTGAGGTTTGGCAGCTGATTGTTGAGGACTGAGGGCTGAAGGTTGAGGATTCAGGATTGAGGATTCAGGATTGAGGTTTGAGGACTGAGGATTGAGGATTGAGGATTGAGGATTGAGGATTGAGGACTGACGATTGAGGATTGAAGACTGAGGATTGGGTATTGCGGATTGAACATTGAGGATTGAGGATTGAGGATTGAGGATTGAGGATTGAGGTTTGAGGATTGAAGATTGAGTATTGAGGATTGAAAATTGAGGATCGAGGATTGAGGATTGAGGATTGAGGATTGAGGATTGAGAATTGAAGATTAAGTATTGAGGATTGAATATTGAGGATTGAGGATTGAAGATTGAGTATTGAGGATTGAATATTGAGGATTGAGGATTCAGGATTGAGGATTGAGGATGAGGGCTGAGGCTTGAGGATTGATGTTTGAGTATTGAATCCTGAGAATTCATGATATTCTATTGAGTATTGAGAATTGAGGATTGATGGTTGAGTATTGAGGATTGAGGATTGAGGATTGAGGATTGAGTATTGAAGATTGAGGATTGATGATTGAGGATAGAGGATTGAGGATTAAAGGATTGAGGATTGAGGATTGAAGATTGAGTATTGAGGATTGAAGGTTGAGGATTGAGGATTGAGGATTGAGTATTGAGGGTTGAGGATTGAAGATTGAGGATTGGGGACTGAGGATTGAAGATTGAGGATTGAGGATTGAGGATTGAGGATTGAGGATTGAGGATTGAAGATTCAGTATTGAGGATTGAATATTGAGAATTGAGTATTGAGGATTGAACGTTGAGGACTGAGTCTTGAGGGTTGAGTGATGAGAATTGATGTTTGTGGAAAGAGCTTGGAATGTTGCAGATTGAGTATTGAGTATTGAAAACTGTGAATTGAGGATATTCTATTGAGGATTGAGGATTGACAACCCATTGTTGAGGACTGAGGGCTGAAGATTGAGGATTCAGGATTGAGGATTCAGGATTGAGGTTTGAGGACTGAGGATTTAGGATTGAGGATTGAGGATTGAGGATTGAAGGTTGAGTATTGAGGATTGAATATTGAGGATTGAGGATTGAGGATTGAGCATTGAGGATTGAACATTGACGACTGGGGATTGAGGATTGAAGATTGAGTATTGAGGATTGAAGACTGACGATTGAGGATTGAGGATTGAGGATTGATGATTGAGGATTGAGGATTGAAGATTGAGTATTGAGGATTGAAGATTGAGGACTGTGGATTGAGGATTGAAAACTGTGAATTGATGATATTCTATTGATGATTGAGGATTGACAACTGATTGTTGAGGACTGAGGGCTGAAGATTGAGGATTCAGGACTGAGGATTCGGGATTGAGGTTTGAGGGCTGAGGATTGATGATTGAGGATTGAGAATTGAGGATTGAGGAATGAAGATTGAGGATTGGGTATTGCGTATTGAACATTGAGGATAGACGATTGACGATTGAGGATTGAGGATTGAGGATTGAAGATTGAATATTGATGATTGAAGATTGAGGATTGAGGATTGAGGCTTGTGGATTGAGGACGAGGACTGAGGGTTGAGTATTGATGTTTGAGGTCTGAGGATTGAGGATTGAGGATTGAGAATTGAGGATTGAGGATTGAGGATTGAAGATTGAGGATTGGGTATTGAGGATTGAAGAATGAGGATTGAGGATTGAGGATTGATGATTGAGGATTGAGGATTGATGATTGAGGATTGAGGATTGAGTATTGAAAATTGAGGATTGATGACTGAGGATTGAGGACTGAGGATTGAGGATTGAGGGTTGAGGATTGAAGATTGATTGTTGAGGATTGAAGATTGAGGATTGAGGATTGAGGATTGAGGATTGAGGATTGAAGGTTGAGTTTTGAGGATTGAAGATTGAGGATTGTGGATTGAGGATTGAGGATTGAGGACTGAATATTGAGGATTGGGGACTGAGTGTTGAGGGTTGAGTGATGAGAATTGATGTTCGTGGATAGAGTTTGGAAGATTGCAGATTGAGTATTGAGTATTGAAAACTGTGAATTGAGGATACTCTATTGAGGATTTAGAATTGACAACTGATTGTTGAGGACTGAGGGCTGAAGATTGAGGATTCAGGGTTGAGGCTTAAGTATTGAGGTTTGAGGACTGAGGATTGAGGATTGACGATTGAGGATTGAGGATTGAGGATTGAGGATTGAGAATTGAGGATTGAGGAATGAAGATTGAGGATTGGGTATTGCGTATTGAACATTGAGGATAGAGGATTGACGATTGAGTATTGAGGATTGAGGATTGAGGATTGAGGATCGAAGAATGAGGATTGGGGCTTGAGGATTGAGGATTGAGGATTGAAGATTGAGGATTGAGGATTGAGGATTGAGGATTGAATATTGATGATTGAAGATTGAGGATTGAGGATTGAGGGTTGTGGATTGAGGACGAGGACTGAGGGTTGAGTATTGATGTTTGTGGTCTGAGGATTGAGGATTGAGGATTGAGAATTGAGTGATTGAGGATTGAGGATTGAAGATTGAGGATTGGGTATTGAGAACTGAAGAATGAGGATTGAGGATTGAGGATTGAGGATTGAGGATTGAAGATTGAGGATTGATGACTGAGGATTGAGGACTGAGGATTGAGGATTGAGGATTGAGGATTGAAGATTGAGTATTGTGGATTGAATATTGAGGATTGAGGATTGAGGATTGAGGATTGGGTATTGAGGATTGAAGAATGATGATTGAGGATTGAGGATTGAGGATTGAGGATTGAAGATTGAGTATTGAGGATTGAAGGTTGAGGATTGAGGATTGAGGATTGAAGAATGAGGATTGAGGATTGAGGATTGAGGATTGAGGATTGAAGATTGAGAATTGAGGATTGAAGATTGACAGTTGAGTATTGAGGATTGAGGATTGAGGATTGAGGATTGAGGATTGAAGATTGAGTATTGAGGATTGAAGATTGAGGATTGAGGATTGAGGATTGAGGATTGAGTATTGAAGATTGAGGATTGATGATTGAGTATTGATGATTGAAGATTGAGGATTGGGTATTGCGGAATGAACATTGAGGATTGAGGATTGACGCTTGAGGATTGAGGATTGAGGATTGAGGATTGAGGATTGAAGATTGAGGATTTGGTATTGAGGATTGAGGATTGAAGATAAAGGATTGGGTATTGCGTATTGAACATTGAGGATTGACGATTGACGATTACGGACTGAGGATTGAGGATTGAAGATTGAATATTGATGATTGAAGATTGAGGATTGAGGATTCAGGGTTGTGGATTGAGGACGAGGGCTGAGGGTTGAGTATTGATGTTTGAGGTCTGAGGATTGAGGATTGAGTATTGAGAATTGAGGATTGAGGATTGAAGATTTAGGATTGGGTATTGCTTATTGAACATTGAGGATTGAAGATTGACGATTGCAGATTGAGGATTGAGGATTGAAGATCGAATATTGATGATTGAAGATTGAGGATTGAGGATTGAGGGTTGCGGGTTGAGGACGAGGACTGAGAGTTGAGTACTGATGTTTGAGGTCTGAGGATTGAGGATTGAGGATTGAGAATTGAGGATTGAGGATTGAGGATTGAAGATTGAGGATTGGGAATTGAGGATTGAAGAATGAGGATTGAGGATTGAGGATTGAGGATTGAGGATTGAAGATTGAGTATTGAGGATTGAATATTGAGGATTGAGGAATGAGGATTGAAGAATGAGTAGTGAGGGTTGAGGATTGAGTGTTGAGGATTGAAGATTGAGTATTGAGGATTGAAGATTGAGGATTGAGGATTGAGGATTGAAGATTGAGGATAGAAGAATGAGTATTGAGGATTGAGGATTGAGTATTGAGGATTGAGGATTGATGATTGAGGATTGAGGATTGAGGATTGAGGATTGAGGATTGAAGATTGAGTATTGAGGATTGAAGATAGAGGATTGAGGATTGAGGATTGAGGTTTGAGGACTGAGGATTGAGGATTGAGGATCGAGGATTGAGGATTGAGGATAGAGGGTTGAAGGTTAAGGATTGGGTATTGCGGATTGAACATTGAGGATTGAGGATTGAGGATTGAGGATTGAGGATTGAGGATAGAAGTTTGAATATTGATGATTGAAGATTGAGGATTGAGGATTGAGGGTTGTGGATTGAGGACGAGGACTGAGGGTTGAGTATTGATGTTTGTGGTCTGAGGATTGAGTATTGAGGATTGAGAATTGAGTGATTGAGGATTGAGGATTGAAGATTGAGGATTGAGGATTGAGGATTGAGGATTGATGATTGAGGATTGAGGATTGAGGATTGAGGATTGCAGATTGAGTATCGAGGATTGAAGATTGAGGATTGAGGATTGGGGATTGAGAATTGAGGATTGAGTATGAGGACTGAAGATTGAGTATTGGTGAGTGAAGATCGAGGATTTAGGATTGAGGATTGACGCTTGAGGATTGAGGCTTGAGGATGGAGGATTGAAGAGAGAGGACTGAGTGTTGAGGATTGAGTGTTGAGAACTGATGTTTGAGGATTGAGATTTGATTATTGAATATTGTGGATTGAGAATTGAACCATGAGAATTCAGGATATTCTATTGAGTATTGAGAATTGAGGATTGACGGTTGAGCATTGAGGATTGGTGGTTGAGGGTTTTGTGTTGAATATTGAGGATTGAGGATTGAGGATTGGGTATTGCGGATTGAACATTGAGGATTGAGGATTGAGGATTGAGGAACGAGCATTGAGGATTGAAGATTGAATATTGACAATTGAAGATTGAGGATTGAGGATTGAGGGTTGTGGATTGGGAACGAGGACTGAGGATAGAGGATTGAGGATTGAGGATTGAGGATTGAGGATTGAAGGTTGAGTATTGAGGATTGAATATTGAGGATTGAGGATTGAGGATTGAGCATTAAGGATTGAACATTGACGACTGGGGTTTGAGGATTGAAGATTGAGTATTGAGGATTGAAGACTGACGATTGAGGATTGAGGATTGAGGATTGATGATTGAGGATTGAGGATTGAAGATTGAGTATTGAGGATTGAAAATTGAGGATTGTGGATTGAGGATTGAAAACTGTGAATTGAGGATATTCCATTGAGGGTTGTGGATTGACAATTGATCGTTGAGGACTGAGGGATGAAGATTGAGGATTCAGTGTTGAGGATTCGGGATTGAGGTTTGAGGACTGAGGATTGAAGGTTGAGGATTGAGGATTGATTATTGACTCTTTAGGATTGAGGATAGAGGATTGAGGATTGAAGATTGAGGACTGATGGTTGAGGATTGAGTGATCACCATTTATGTTTGAGAATTGAGGTTTGATTATTGAATATTGCGGATTGAGTATTGAATCCTGAGAATTCAGGATATTCTATTGAGTATTGAGAATTGAGGTTTGATGGTTGAGTATTGAGTATTGATTGCTGAGAATTGTGTGTTGAATATTGAGGATTGGGGATTGAGGATTGATTATTGAAGATTGGGGACTGATGGTTGACCATTGAGTGTTGAGAATTGATGTTTGAGGATTGAGATTCGATGATTGAGTATTGTGGATTGAATATTGAAACCTGAGAGTTCAGGATATTCTATTAAGTATTGAGAATTGAGTATTGATGATTGAGTATTGAGTAATGATGGTTGAGAGCAGTGCGATGAATAATGAGGATTGAGGATTGAGGATTGAGGATCGAGGATGAGGGCTGAGGGTTGAGGATTGAGGTTTGAGGACTGAGAACTGAGGATTGAGGATTGAGAATTGAGGATTGAGTATTGTGGATTGAGGATTGAGGATTGAGGACTGAAGATTGAGGATTAGGGACTGAGTGTTGATGGCTGACTGATGAGAATTGATGTTTGTGGATAGAGATTTGAAGATTGCAGATTGAGTACTGAGTATTGATAACTGTGAATTGATGATATTCAATTGAGGATTGAGGATTGACAACCCATTGTTGAGGACTGAGGGCTGAAGATTGAGGATTCAGGATTGAGGATTCAGGATTGAGGTTTGAGGACTGAGGATTGAGGATTGAGGATTGAGGATTGAGGATTGAGGACTGAGGATTGAGGATTGAAGACTGAGGATTGGGTATTGCGGATTGAACATTGAGGATTGAGGATTGAGGATTGAGGATTGAGGTTTGAGGATTGAAGATTGAGTATTGAGGATTGAAAATTGAGGATCGAGGATTGAGCATTGAGGATTGAGGATTGAGGATTGAGAATTGAAGATTAAGTATTGAGGATTGAATATTGAGGATTGAGGATTGAAGATTGAGTATTGAGGATTGAATATTGAGGATTGAGGATTCAGGATTGAGGATTGAGGATGAGGGCTGAGGCTTGAGGATTGATGTTTGAGTATTGAATCCTGAGAATTCATGATATTCTATTGAGTATTGAGAATTGAGGATTGATGGTTGAGTATTGAGGATTGAGGATTGAGGATTGAGGATTGAGTATTGAAGATTGAGGATTGATGATTCAGGATAGAGGATTGAGGATTGAGGATTGAGGATTGAGGATTGAAGATTGAGTATTGAGGATTGAAGGTTGAGGATTGAGGATTGAGGATTGAGTATTGAGGGTTGAGGATTGAAGATTGAGGATTGGGGACTGAGGATTGAAGATTGAGGATTGAGGATTGAGGATTGAGGGTTGTGGATTGAGGACGAGGACTGAGGGTTGAGTATTGATGTTTGTGGTCTGAGGATTGAGGATTGAGGATTGAGAATTGAGTGATTGAGGATTGAGGATTGAAGATTGAGGATTGGGTATTGAGAACTGAAGAATGAGGATTGAGGATTGAGGATTGAGGATTGAGGATTGAAGATTGAGGATTGATGACTGAGGATTGAGGACTGAGGATTGAGGATTGAGGATTGAGGATTGAAGATTGAGTATTGTGGATTGAATATTGAGGATTGAGGATTGAGGATTGAGGATTGGGTATTGAGGATTGAAGAATGATGATTGAGGATTGAGGATTGAGGATTGAGGATTGAAGATTGAGTATTGAGGATTGAAGGTTGAGGATTGAGGATTGAGGATTGAAGAATGAGGATTGAGGATTGAGGATTGAGGATTGAGGATTGAAGATTGAGAATTGAGGATTGAAGATTGACGGTTGAGTATTGAGGATTGAGGATTGAGGATTGAGGATTGAGGATTGAAGATTGAGTATTGAGGATTGAAGATTGAGGATTGAGGATTGAGGATTGAGGATTGAGTATTGAAGATTGAGGATTGATGATTGAGTATTGATGATTGAAGATTGAGGATTGGGTATTGCGGAATGAACATTGAGGATTGAGGATTGACGCTTGAGGATTGAGGATTGAGGATTGAGGATTGAGGATTGAAGATTGAGGATTTGGTATTGAGGATTGAGGATTGAAGATAAAGGATTGGGTATTGCGTATTGAACATTGAGGATTGACGATTGACGATTACGGACTGAGGATTGAGGATTGAAGATTGAATATTGATGATTGAAGATTGAGGATTGAGGATTCAGGGTTGTGAATTGAGGACGAGGGCTGAGGGTTGAGTATTGATGTTTGAGGTCTGAGGATTGAGGATTGAGTATTGAGAATTGAGGATTGAGGATTGAAGATTTAGGATTGGGTATTGCTTATTGAACATTGAGGATTGAAGATTGACGATTGCAGATTGAGGATTGAGGATTGAAGATCGAATATTGATGATTGAAGATTGAGGATTGAGGATTGAGGGTTGCGGGTTGAGGACGAGGACTGAGAGTTGAGTACTGATGTTTGAGGTCTGAGGATTGAGGATTGAGGATTGAGAATTGAGGATTGAGGATTGAGGATTGAAGATTGAGGATTGGGAATTGAGGATTGAAGAATGAGGATTGAGGATTGAGGATTGAGGATTGAGGATTGAAGATTGAGTATTGAGGATTGAATATTGAGGATTGAGGAATGAGGATTGAAGAATGAGTAGTGAGGGTTGAGGATTGAGTGTTGAGGATTGAAGATTGAGTATTGAGGATTGAAGATTGAGGATTGAGGATTGAGGATTGAAGATTGAGGATAGAAGAATGAGTATTGAGGATTGAGGATTGAGTATTGAGGATTGAGGATTGATGATTGAGGATTGAGGATTGAGGATTGAGGATTGAGGATTGAAGATTGAGTATTGAGGATTGAAGATAGAGGATTGAGGATTGAGGATTGAGGTTTGAGGACTGAGGATTGAGGATTGAGGATTGAGGATTGAGGATTGAGGATAGAGGGTTGAAGGTTAAGGATTGGGTATTGCGGATTGAACATTGAGGATTGAGGATTGAGGATTGAGGATTGAGGATTGAGGATAGAAGTTTGAATATTGATGATTGAAGATTGAGGATTGAGGATTGAGGGTTGTGGATTGAGGACGAGGACTGAGGGTTGAGTATTGATGTTTGTGGTCTGAGGATTGAGTATTGATGATTGAGAATTGAGTGATTGAGGATTGAGGATTGAAGATTGAGGATTGAGGATTGAGGATTGAGGATTGATGATTGAGGATTGAGGATTGAGGATTGAGGATTGCAGATTGAGTATCGAGGATTGAAGATTGAGGATTGAGGATTGGGGATTGAGAATTGAGGATTGAGTATGAGGACTGAAGATTGAGTATTGGTGAGTGAAGATCGAGGATTTAGGATTGAGGATTGACGCTTGAGGATTGAGGCTTGAGGATGGAGGATTGAAGAGAGAGGACTGAGTGTTGAGGATTGAGTGTTGAGAACTGATGTTTGAGGATTGAGATTTGATTATTGAATATTGTGGATTGAGAATTGAACCATGAGAATTCAGGATATTCTATTGAGTATTGAGAATTGAGGATTGACGGTTGAGCATTGAGGATTGGTGGTTGAGGGTTTTGTGTTGAATATTGAGGATTGAGGATTGAGGATTGGGTATTGCGGATTGAACATTGAGGATTGAGGATTGAGGATTGAGGAACGAGCATTGAGGATTGAAGATTGAATATTGACAATTGAAGATTGAGGATTGAGGATTGAGGGTTGTGGATTGGGAACGAGGACTGAGGATAGAGGATTGAGGATTGAGGATTGAGGATTGAGGATTGAAGGTTGAGTATTGAGGATTGAATATTGAGGATTGAGGATTGAGGATTGAGCATTAAGGATTGAACATTGACGACTGGGGTTTGAGGATTGAAGATTGAGTATTGAGGATTGAAGACTGACGATTGAGGATTGAGGATTGAGGATTGATGATTGAGGATTGAGGATTGAAGATTGAGTATTGAGGATTGAAAATTGAGGATTGTGGATTGAGGATTGAAAACTGTGAATTGAGGATATTCCATTGAGGGTTGTGGATTGACAATTGATCGTTGAGGACTGAGGGATGAAGATTGAGGATTCAGTGTTGAGGATTCGGGATTGAGGTTTGAGGACTGAGGATTGAAGGTTGAGGATTGAGGATTGATTATTGACTCTTTAGGATTGAGGATAGAGGATTGGGGATTGAAGATTGAGGACTGATGGTTGAGGATTGAGTGATCACCATTTATGTTTGAGAATTGAGGTTTGATTATTGAATATTGCGGATTGAGTATTGAATCCTGAGAATTCAGGATATTCTATTGAGTATTGAGAATTGAGGTTTGATGGTTGAGTATTGAGTATTGATTGCTGAGAATTGTGTGTTGAATATTGAGGATTGGGGATTGAGGATTGATTATTGAAGATTGGGGACTGATGGTTGACCATTGAGTGTTGAGAATTGATGTTTGAGGATTGAGATTCGATGATTGAGTATTGTGGATTGAATATTGAAACCTGAGAGTTCAGGATATTCTATTAAGTATTGAGAATTGAGTATTGATGATTGAGTATTGAGTAATGATGGTTGAGAGCAGTGCGATGAATAATGAGGATTGAGGATTGAGGATTGAGGATCGAGGATGAGGGCTGAGGGTTGAGGATTGAGGTTTGAGGACTGAGAACTGAGGATTGAGGATTGAGAATTGAGGATTGAGTATTGTGGATTGAGGATTGAGGATTGAGGACTGAAGATTGAGGATTAGGGACTGAGTGTTGATGGCTGACTGATGAGAATTGATGTTTGTGGATAGAGATTTGAAGATTGCAGATTGAGTACTGAGTATTGATAACTGTGAATTGATGATATTCAATTGAGGATTGAGGATTGACAACCCATTGTTGAGGACTGAGGGCTGAAGATTGAGGATTCAGGATTGAGGATTCAGGATTGAGGTTTGAGGACTGAGGATTGAGGATTGAGGATTGAGGATTGAGGATTGAGGACTAAGGATTGAGGATTGAAGACTGAGGATTGGGTATTGCGGATTGAACATTGAGGATTGAGGATTGAGGATTGAGGATTGAGGTTTGAGGATTGAAGATTGAGTATTGAGGATTGAAAATTGAGGATCGAGGATTGAGCATTGAGGATTGAGGATTGAGGATTGAGAATTGAAGATTAAGTATTGAGGATTGAATATTGAGGATTGAGGATTGAAGATTGAGTATTGAGGATTGAATATTGAGGATTGAGGATTCAGGATTGAGGATTGAGGATGAGGGCTGAGGCTTGAGGATTGATGTTTGAGTATTGAATCCTGAGAATTCATGATATTCTATTGAGTATTGAGAATTGAGGATTGATGGTTGAGTATTGAGGATTGAGGATTGAGGATTGAGGATTGAGTATTGAAGATTGAGGATTGATGATTCAGGATAGAGGATTGAGGATTGAGGATTGAGGATTGAGGATTGAAGATTGAGTATTGAGGATTGAAGGTTGAGGATTGAGGATTGAGGATTGAGTATTGAGGGTTGAGGATTGAAGATTGAGGATTGGGGACTGAGGATTGAAGATTAAGGATTGAGGATTGAGGATTGAGGATTGAGGATTGAGGATTGAAGATTCAGTATTGAGGATTGAAGATTGAGAATTGAGTATTGAGGATTGAACGTTGAGGACTGAGTCTTGAGGGTTGAGTGATGAGAATTGATGTTCGTGGAAAGAGCTTGGAATGTTGCAGATTGAGTATTGAGTATTGAAAACTGTGAATTGAGGATATTCTATTGAGGATTGAGGATTGACAACCCATTGTTGAGGACTGAGGGCTGAAGATTGAGGATTCAGGATTGAGGATTCAGGATTGAGGTTTGAAGACTGAGGATTTAGGATTGAGGATTGAGGATTGAGGATTGAATGTTGAGTATTGAGGATTGAATATTGAGGATTGAGGATTGTGGATTGAGCATTGAGGATTGATCATTGACGACTGGGGATTGAGGATTGAAGATTGAGTATTGAGGATTGAAGACTGACGATTGAGGATTGAGGATTGAGGATTGATGATTGAGGATTGAGGATTGAAGATTGAGTATTGAGGATTGAAGATTGAGGACTGTGGATTGAGGATTGAAAACTGTGAATTGATGATATTCTATTGATGATTGAGGATTGACAACTGATCGTTGAGGACTGAGGGCTGAAGATTGAGGATTCAGGACTGAGGATTCGGGATTGAGGTTTGAGGGCTGAGGATTGATGATTGAGGATTGAGAATTGAGGATTGAGGAATGAAGATTGAGGATTGGGTATTGCGTATTGAACATTGAGGATAGACGATTGACGATTGAGGATTGAGGATTGAGGATTGAAGATTGAATATTGATGATTGAAGATTGAGGATTGAGGATTGAGGCTTGTGGATTGAGGACGAGGACTGAGGGTTGAGTATTGATGTTTGAGGTCTGAGGATTGAGGATTGAGGATTGAGAATTGAGGATTGAGGATTGAGGATTGAAGATTGAGGATTGGGTATTGAGGATTGAAGAATGAGGATTGAGGATTGAGGATTGATGATTGAGGATTGAGGATTGAAGACTGAGTATTGAGGATTGAAGATTGAGGATTGTGGATTGAGGATTGAAAACTGTGAATTGATGATATTCTATTGATGATTGAGGATTGACAACTGATTGTTGAGGACTGAGGGCTGAAGATTGAGGATTCAGGACTGAGGATTCGGGATTGAGGTTTGAGGGCTGAGGATTGAGGATTGAGGATTGAGAATTGAGGATTGAGGAATGAAGATTGAGGATTGGGTATTGCGTATTGAACATTGAGGATAGAGGATTGACGATTGAGGATTGAGGATTGAGGATTGAAGATTGAATATTGATGATTGAAGATTGAGGATTGAGGATTGAGGGTTGTGGATTGAGGACGAGGACTGAGGGTTGAGTATTGATGTTTGAGGTCTGAGGATTGAGGATTGAGGATTGAGAATTGAGGATTGAGGATTGAGGATTGAAGATTGAGGATTGGGTATTGAGGATTGAAGAATGAGGATTGAGGGTTGAGGATTGAAGATTGAGGACTGATGGTTGAGGATTGCGTGTTCACCATTTATGTCTGGGGATTGAGGTTTGATTATTGAATATTGCGGATTGAGTATTGAATTCTGAGAATTCAGGATATTCTGTTGAGTATTGAGAATTGAGGTTTGATGGTTGAGTATTGAGGGTTGATTGCTGAGAATTGTGTTTTGAATATTGAGGATTGGGGATTGAGGATTGATTATTGCAGATTGGGGACTGAGGGTTGAGCATTGAGTGTTGAGAATTGATGTTTGAGTATTGAGATTTGATGCCTGAGTATTGTGGATTGAATATTGAAACCTGAGAATTCAGGATATTCTATTAAGTATTGAGAACTGAGGATTGATGATTGAGTATTGAGTAATGATGGTTGAGGGCAGTGCGATGAATAATGAGGATTGAAGATTGAGGATTGAGGATCGAGGATGAGGGCTGAGGGTTGAGGATTGAGGTTTGAGGACTGAGAACTGAGGATTGAGGATTGAGAATTGAGGATTGAGGATTGTGGATTGAGGATTGAGGATTGAGGACTGAAGATTGAGGATTGGGGACTGAGTGTTGAGGGCTGACTGATGAGAATTGATGTCTGTGGATAGAGATTTGAAGATTGCAGATTGAGTATTGAGTATTGAAAACTGTGAATTGATGATATTCAATTGAGGATTGAGGTTTGGCAACTGATTGTTGAGACCTGAGGGCTGAAGGTTGAGGATTCAGTATTGAGGATTCAGGATTGAGGTTTGAGGACTGAGGATTGAGGATTGAGGATTGAGGATTGAGGATTGAGGACTGAGGATTGAGGATTGAAGACTGAGGATTGGGTATTGCGGATTGAACATTGAGGATTGAGGATTGAGGATTGAGGATTGAGGTTTGAGGATTGAAGATTGAGTATTGAGGATTGAAAATTGAGGATCGAGGATTGAGGATTGAGGATTGAGGATTGAGGATTGAGAATTGAAGATTAAGTATTGAGGATTGAATATTGAGGATTGAGGATTGAAGATTGAGTATTGAGGATTGAATATTGAGGATTGAGGATTCAGGATTGAGGACTGAGGATGAGGGCTGAGGCTTGAGGATTGATGTTTGAGTATTGAATCCTGAGAATTCATGATATTCTATTGAGTATTGAGAATTGAGGATTGATGGTTGAGTATTGAGGATTGAGGATTGAGGATTGAGGATTGAGTATTGAAGATTGAGGATTGATGATTGAGGATAGAGGATTGAGGATTGAGGATTGAGGATTGAGGATTGAAGATTGAGTATTGAGGATTGAAGGTTGAGGATTGAGGATTGAGGATTGAGTATTGAGGGTTGAGGATTGAAGATTGAGGATTGGGGACTGAGGATTGAAGATTGAGGATTGAGGATTGAGGATTGAGGATTGAGGATTGAGGATTGAAGATTCAGTATTGAGGATTGAAGATTGAGAATTGAGTATTGAGGATTGAACGTTGAGGACTGAGTCTTGAGGGTTGAGTGATGAGAATTGATGTTTGTGGAAAGAGCTTGGAATGTTGCAGATTGAGTATTGAGTATTGAAAACTGTGAATTGAGGATATTCTATTGAGGATTGAGGATTGACAACCCATTGTTGATGACTGAGGGCTGAAGATTGAGGATTCAGGATTGAGGATTCAGGATTGAGGTTTGAAGACTGAGGATTTAGGATTGAGGATTGAGGATTGAGGATTGAATGTTGAGTATTGAGGATTGAATATTGAGGATTGAGGATTGAGGATTTAGCATTGAGGATTGATCATTGACGACTGGGGATTGAGGATTGAAGATTGAGTATTGAGGATTGAAGACTGACGATTGAGGATTGAGGATTGAGGATTGATGATTGAGGATTGAGGATTGAAGATTGAGTATTGAGGATTGAAGATTGAGGACTGTGGATTGAGGATTGAAAACTGTGAATTGATGATATTCTATTGATGATTGAGGATTGACAACTGATCGTTGAGGACTGAGGGCTGAAGATTGAGGATTCAGGACTGAGGATTCGGGATTGAGGTTTGAGGGCTGAGGATTGATGATTGAGGATTGAGAATTGAGGATTGAGGAATGAAGATTGAGGATTGGGTATTGCGTATTGAACATTGAGGATAGACGATTGACGATTGAGGATTGAGGATTGAGGATTGAAGATTGAATATTGATGATTGAAGATTGAGGATTGAGGATTGAGGCTTGTGGATTGAGGACGAGGACTGAGGGTTGAGTATTGATGCTTGAGGTCTGAGGATTGAGGATTGAGGATTGAGAATTGAGGATTGAGGATTGAGGATTGAAGATTGAGGATTGGGTATTGATGATTGAAGAATGAGGATTGAGGATTGAGGATTGATGATTGAGGATTGAGGATTGAGTATTGAAAATTGAGGATTGATGACTGAGGATTGAGGACTGAGGATTGAGGATTGAGGGTTGAGGATTGAAGATTGATTGTTGAGGATTGAAGATTGAGGATTGAGGATTGAGGATTGAGGATTGAGGATTGAAGGTTGAGTTTTGAGGATTGAAGATTGAGGATTGTGGATTGAGGATTGAGGATTGAGGACTGAATATTGAGGATTGGGGACTGAGTGTTGAGGGTTGAGTGATGAGAATTGATGTTCGTGGATAGAGTTTGGAAGATTGCAGATTGAGTATTGAGTATTGAAAACTGTGAATTGAGGATACTCTATTGAGGATTTAGAATTGACAACTGATTGTTGAGGACTGAGGGCTGAAGATTGAGGATTCAGGGTTGAGGATTAAGTATTGAGGTTTGAGGACTGAGGATTGAGGATTGAGGATTGAGGATTGAGGATTGAGGATTGAGAATTGAGGATTGAGGAATGAAGATTGAGGATTGGGTATTGCGTATTGAACATTGAGGATAGAGGATTGACGATTGAGTATTGAGGATTGAGGATTGAGGATTGAGGATTGAGGATTGAAGATTGAGTATTGAGGATTGAAGGTTGAGGATTGAGGATTGAGGATTGAGTATTGAGGGTTGAGGATTGAAGATTGAGGATTGGGGACTGAGGATTGAAGATTGAGGATTGAGGATTGAGGATTGAGGATTGAGGATTGAGGATTGAAGATTCAGTATTGAGGATTGAAGATTGAGAATTGAGTATTGAGGATTGAACGTTGAGGACTGAGTCTTGAGGGTTGAGTGATGAGAATTGATGTTTGTGGAAAGAGCTTGGAACGTTGCAGATTGAGTATTGAGTATTGAAAACTGTGAATTGAGGATATTCTATTGAGGATTGAGGATTGACAACCCATTGTTGAGGACTGAGGGCTGAAGATTGAGGATTCAGGATTGAGGATTCAGGATTGAGGTTTGAAGACTGAGGATTTAGGATTGAGGATTGAGGATTGAGGATTGAATGTTGAGTATTGAGGATTTAATATTGAGGATTGAGGATTGAGGATTGAGCATTGAGGATTGATCATTGACGACTGGGGATTGAGGATTGAAGATTGAGTATTGAGGATTGAAGACTGACGATTGAGGATTGAGGATTGAGGATTGATGATTGAGGATTGAGGATTGAAGATTGAGTATTGAGGATTGAAGATTGAGGACTGTGGATTGAGGATTGAAAACTGTGAATTGATGATATTCTATTGATGATTGAGGATTGACAACTGATCGTTGAGAACTGAGGGCTGAAGATTGAGGATTCAGGACTGAGGATTCGGGATTGAGGTTTGAGGGCTGAGGATTGATGATTGAGGATTGAGAATTGAGGATTGAGGAATGAAGATTGAGGATTGGGTATTGCGTATTGAACATTGAGGATAGACGATTGACGATTGAGGATTGAGGATTGAGGATTGAAGATTGAATATTGATGATTGAAGATTGAGGATTGAGGATTGAGGCTTGTGGATTGAGGACGAGGACTGAGGGTTGAGTATTGATGTTTGAGGTCTGAGGATTGAGGATTGAGGATTGAGAATTGAGGATTGAGGATTGAGGATTGAAGATTGAGGATTGGGTATTGAGGATTGAAGAATGAGGATTGAGGATTGAGGATTGATGATTGAGGATTGAGGATTGAGTATTGAAAATTGAGGATTGATGACTGAGGATTGAGGACTGAGGATTGAGGATTGAGGGATGAGGATTGAAGATTGATTGTTGAGGATTGAAGATTGAGGATTGAGGATTGAGGATTGAGGATTGAGGATTGAAGGTTGAGTTTTGAGGATTGAAGATTGACGGTTGAGTATTGAGGATTGAGGATTGAGGATTGAGGATTGAGGATTGAAGATTGAGTATTGAGGATTGAAGATTGAGGATTGAGGATTGAGGATTGAGGATTGAGTATTGAAGATTGAGGATTGATGATTGAGTATTGATGATTGAAGATTGAGGATTGGGTATTGCGGAATGAACATTGAGGATTGAGGATTGACGCTTGAGGATTGAGGATTGAGGATTGAGGATTGAGGATTGAAGATTGAGGATTTGGTATTGAGGATTGAGGATTGAAGATAAAGGATTGGGTATTGCGTATTGAACATTGAGGATTGACGATTGACGATTACGGATTGAGGATTGAGGATTGAAGATTGAATATTGATGATTGAAGATTGAGGATTGAGGATTCAGGGTTGTGGATTGAGGACGAGGGCTGAGGGTTGAGTATTGATGTTTGAGGTCTGAGGATTGAGGATTGAGTATTGAGAATTGAGGATTGAGGATTGAAGATTTAGGATTGGGTATTGCTTATTGAACATTGAGGATTGAAGATTGACGATTGCAGATTGAGGATTGAGGATTGAAGATCGAATATTGATGATTGAAGATTGAGGATTGAGGATTGAGGGTTGCGGGTTGAGGACGAGGACTGAGAGTTGAGTACTGATGTTTGAGGTCTGAGGATTGAGGATTGAGGATTGAGAATTGAGGATTGAGGATTGAGGATTGAAGATTGAGGATTGGGAATTGAGGATTGAAGAATGAGGATTGAGGATTGAGGATTGAGGATTGAGGATTGAAGATTGAGTATTGAGGATTGAATATTGAGGATTGAGGATTGAGGATTGAAGATTGAGTATTGAGGATTGAAGATAGAGGATTGAGGATTGAGGATTGAGGTTTGAGGACTGAGGATTGAGGATTGAGGATTGAGGATTGAGGATTGAGGATTGAGGATTGAGGATTGAGGATAGAAGGTTGAAGGTTAAGGATTGGGTATTGCGGATTGAACATTGAGGATTGAGGATTGAGGATTGAGGATTGAGGATTGAGGATAGAAGTTTGAATGTTGATGATTGAAGATTGAGGATTGATGATTGAGGGTTGTGGATTGAGGACGAGGACTGAGGGTTGAGTATTGATGTTTGTGGTCTGAGGATTGAGTATTGAGGATTGAGAATTGAGTGATTGAGGATTGAGGATTGAAGATTGAGGATTGAGGATTGAGGATTGAGGATTGATGATTGAGGATTGAGGATTGAGGATTGAGGATTGCAGATTGAGTATCGAGGATTGAAGATTGAGGATTGAGGATTGGGGATTGAGAATTGAGGATTGAGTATGAGGACTGAAGATTGAGTATTGGTGAGTGAAGATCGAGGATTTAGGATTGAGGATTGACGCTTGAGGATTGAGGGTTGAGGATGGAGGATTGAAGAGAGAGGACTGAGTGTTGAGGATTGAGTGTTGAGAACTGATGTTTGAGGATTGAGATTTGATTATTGAATATTGTGGATTGAGAATTGAACCATGAGAATTCAGGATATTCTATTGAGTATTGAGAATTGAGGATTGACGGTTGAGCATTGAGGATTGGTGGTTGAGGGTTTTGTGTTGAATATTGAGGATTGAGGATTGAGGATTGGGTATTGCGGATTGAACATTGAGGATTGAGGATTGAGGATTGAGGAACGAGCATTGAGGATTGAAGATTGAATATTGACAATTGAAGATTGAGGATTGAGGATTGAGGGTTGTGGATTGGGAACGAGGACTGAGGATAGAGGATTGAGGATTGAGGATTGAGGATTGAGGATTGAAGGTTGAGTATTGAGGATTGAATATTGAGGATTGAGGATTGACGATTGAGCATTAAGGATTGAACATTGACGACTGGGGATTGAGGATTGAAGATTGAGTATTGAGGATTGAAGACTGACGATTGAGGATTGAGGATTTGAGGATTGATGATTGAGGATTGAGGATTGAAGATTGAGTATTGAGGATTGAAGATTGAGGATTGTGGATTGAGGATTGAAAACTGTGAATTGAGGATATTCCATTGAGGGTTGTGGATTGACAATTGATCGTTGAGGACTGAGGGATGAAGATTGAGGATTCAGTGTTGAGGATTCGGGATTGAGGTTTGAGGACTGAGGATTGAAGGTTGAGGATTGAGGATTGATTATTGACTCTTTAGGATTGAGGATAGAGGATTGAGGATTGAAGATTGAGGACTGATGGTTGAGGATTGTGTGATCACCTTTTATGTTTGAGAATTGAGGTTTGATTATTGAATATTGCGGATTGAGTATTGAATCCTGAGAATTCAGGATATTCTATTGAGTATTGAGAATTGAGGTTTGATGGTTGAGTATTGAGGATTGATTGCTGAGAATTGTGTGTTGAATATTGAGGATTGGGGATTGAGGATTGATTATTGAAGATTGGGGACTGATGGTTGACCATTGAGTGTTGAGAATTGATGTTTGAGGATTGAGATTCGATGATTGAGTATTGTGGATTGAATATTGAAACCTGAGAGTTCAGGATATTCTATTAAGTATTGAGAATTGAGTAGTGATGATTGAGTATTGAGTAATGATGGTTGAGAGCAGTGCGATGAATAATGAGGATTGAGGATTGAGGATTGAGGATCGAGGATGAGGGCTGAGGGTTGAGGATTGAGGTTTGAGGACTGAGAACTGAGGATTGAGGATTGAGAATTGAGGATTGAGTATTGTGGATTGAGGATTGAGGATTGAGGACTGAAGATTGAGGATTAGGGACTGAGTGTTGATGGCTGACTGATGAGAATTGATGTTTGTGGATAGAGATTTGAAGATTGCAGATTGAGTACTGAGTATTGATAACTGTGAATTGATGATATTCAATTGAGGATTGAGGATTGACAACCCATTGTTGAGGACTGAGGGCTGAAGATTGAGGATTCAGGATTGAGGATTCAGGATTGAGGTCTGAGGACTGAGGATTTAGGATTGAGGATTGAGGATTGGGTATTGAAGATTGAAGATTGAGTATTGAGGATTGAATATTGAGGATTGAGGATTGAGGATTGAGGATTGTGGATGAGGGCTGAGGGTTGAGGATTGATGTTTGAGTATTGAATACTGAGAATTCAGGATATTCTGTTGAGTATTGAGAATTGAGGACTGATGGTTGAGTATTGAGGATTGAGGATTGAGGATTGAGGATTGAGGATTGAGTATTGAAGATTGAGGATTGATGATTGAGGATTGAGGATTGAGGATTGAGGATTGAGGATTGAGGATTGAAGGTTGACTATTGAGGATTGAAGGTTGAAGATTGAGGATTGAGGATTGAGGATTGAGGATTGAACATTGGCGACTGGGGATTGAGGATTGAATATTGAGTATTGAGGATTGAAGACTGACGATTGAGGATTGAGGATTGATGATTGAGGATTGAGGATTGAAGATTGAGTATTGAGGATTGAAGATTGAGGATTGTGGATTGAGGATTGAAAACTGTGAATTGATGATATTCTATTGAGGATTGAGGATTGACAACTGATTGTTGAGGACTGAGGGCTGAAGATTGAGGATTCAGGATTGAGGATTCAGGATTGAGGTTTGAGGACTGAGGATTGAGGATTGAGGATTGAGGATTGAGGATTGAGGATTGAGGATTGAGGATTGCGGATTGAAGATTGAGGATTGGGTATTGCGGATTGGACAATGAGGATTGAATATTGAGGATTGAGGATTGAGGGTTGTGGGTTGAGGACGAGGACTGAGGGTTGAGTATTGATGTTTTAGGTCAGAGGATAGAGGATTGAGGATTGAGGATTGAAGGTTGATGATTGGGTATTGAGGATTGAAGAATGAGGATTGAGGATTGAGGATTGAGGATTGAAGATTGAGGACTGATGGTTGAGGATTGAGTGTTCACCATTTATGTCTGGGGATTGAGGTTTGATTATTGAATATTGCGGATTGAGTATTGAATTCTGAGAATTCAGGATATTCTGTTGAGTATTGAGAATTGAGGTTTGATGGTTGAGTATTGAGGATTGATTGCTGAGAATTGTGTTTTGAATATTGAGGATTGGGGATTGAGGATTGATTATTGCAGATTGGGGACTGAGGGTAGAGCATTGAGTGTTGAGAATTGATGTTTGAGTATTGAGATTTGATGACTGAGTATTGTGGATTGAATATTGAAACCTGAGAATTCAGGATATTCTATTAAGTATTGAGAACTGAGGATTGATGATTGAGTATTGAGTAATGATGGTTGAGGGCAGTGCGATGAATAATGAGGATTGAAGATTGAGGATTGAGGATCGAGGATGAGGGCTGAGGGTTGAGGATTGAGGTTTGAGGACTGAGAACTGAGGATTGAGGATTGAGAATTGAGGATTGAGGATTGTGGATTGAGGATTGAGGATTGAGGACTGAAGATTGAGGATTGGGGACTGAGTGTTGAGGGCTGACTGATGAGAATTGATGTCTGTGGATAGAGATTTGAAGATTGCAGATTGAGTATTGAGTATTGAAAACTGTGAATTGATGATATTCAATTGAGGATTGAGGTTTGGCAACTGATTGTTGAGGACTGAGGGCTGAATGTTGAGGATTCAGTATTGAGGATTCAGGATTGAGGTTTGAGGACTGAGGATTGAGGATTGAGGATTGAGGATTGAGGATTGAGGACTGAGGATTGAGGATTGAAGACTGAGGATTGGGCATTGCGGATTGAACATTGAGGACTGAGGATTGAGGATTGAGGATTGAGGTTTGAGGATTGAAGATTGAGTATTGAGGATTGAAAATTGAGGATCGAGGATTGAGGATTGAGGATTGAGGATTGAGGATTGAGAATTGAAGATTAAGTATTGAGGATTGAATATTGAGGATTGAGGATTGAAGATTGAGTATTGAGGATTGAATATTGAGGATTGAGGATTCAGGATTGAGGATTGAGGATGAGGGCTGAGGCTTGAGGATTGATGTTTGAGTATTGAATCCTGAGAATTCATGATATTCTATTGAGTATTGAGAATTGAGGATTGATGGTTGAGTATTGAGGATTGAGGATTGAGGATTGAGGATTGAGTATTGAAGATTGAGGATTGATGATTGAGGATAGAGGATTGAGGATTGAGGATTGAGGATTGAGGATTGAAGATTGAGTATTGAGGATTGAAGGTTGAGGATTGAGGATTGAGGATTGAGTATTGAGGGTTGAGGATTGAAGATTGAGGATTGGGGACTGAGGATTGAAGATTGAGGATTGAGGATTGAGGATTGAGGATTGAAGATTGAGGATTGAAGATTCAGTATTGAGGATTGAAGATTGAGAATTGAGTATTGAGTATTGAACGTTGAGGACTGAGTCTTGAGGGTTGAGTGATGAGAATTGATGTTTGTGGAAAGAGCTTGGAATGTTGCAGATTGAGTATTGAGTATTGAAAACTGTGAATTGAGGATATTCTATTGAGGATTGAGGATTGACAACCCATTGTTGAGGACTGAGGGCTGAAGATTGAGGATTCAGGATTGAGGATTCAGGATTGAGGTTTGAAGACTGAGGATTTAGGATTGAGGATTGAGGATTGAGGATTGAATGTTGAGTATTGAGGATTGAATATTGAGGATTGAGGATTGAGGATTGAGCATTGAGGATTGAACATTGACGACTGGGGATTGAGGATTGAAGATTGAGTATTGAGGATTGATGACTGACGATTGAGGATTGAGGATTGAGGATTGATGATTGAGGATTGAGGATTGAAGATTGAGTATTGAGTATTGAAGATTGAGGATTGTGGATTGAGGATTGAAAACTGAGACTTGATGATATTCTATTGATGATTGAGGATTGACAACTAATTGTTGAGGACTGAGGGCTGAAGATTGAAGATTCAGGACTGAGGATTCGGGATTGAGGTTTGAGGGCTGAGGATTGAGGATTGAGGATTGAGAATTGAGGATTGAGGAATGAAGATTGAGGATTGGGTATTGCGTATTGAACATTGAGGATAGACGATTGACGATTGAGGATTGAGGATTGAGGATTGAAGATTGAATATTGATGATTGAAGATTGAGGATTGAGGATTGAGGGTTGTGGATTGAGGACGAGGACTGAGGGTTGAGTATTGATGTTTGAGGTCTGAAGATTGAGGATTGAGGATTGAGAATTGATGATTGAGGATTGAGGATTGAAGATTGAGGATTGGGTATTGAGGATTGAAGAATGAGGATTGAGGATTGAGGATTGATGATTGAGGATTGAGGATTGAGTATTGAAAATTGAGGATTGATGACTGAGGATTGAGGACTGAGGATTGAGGATTGAGGGTAGAGGATTGAAGATTGATTGTTGAGGATTGAAGATTGAGGATTGAGGATTGAGGATTGAGTATTGAGGATTGAAGATTGAGTTTTGAGGATTGAAGATTGAGGATTGTGGATTGAGGATTGAGGATTGAGGACTGAATATTGAGGATTGGGGACTGAGTGTTGAGGGTTGAGTGATGAGAATTGATGTTCGTGGATAGAGTTTGTAAGATTGCAGATTGAGTATTGAGTATTGAAAACTGTGAATTGAGGATATTCTATTGAGGATTTAGAATTGACAACTGATTGTTGAGGACTGAGGGCTGAAGATTGAGGATTCAGGGTTGAGGATTAAGTATTGAGGTTTGAGGACTGAGGATTGAGGATTGAGGATTGAGGATTGAGGATTGAGGATTGAGGATTGAGAATTGAGGATTGAGGAATGAAGATTGAGGATTGGGTATTGCGTATTGAACATTGAGGATAGAGGATTGACGATTGAGTATTGAGGATTGAGGATTGAGGATTGAGGATTGAAGAATGAGGATTGGGGCTTGAGGATTGAGGATTGAGGATTGAAGATTGAGGATTGAGGATTGAGGATTGAGGATTGAATATTGATGATTGAAGATTGAGGATTGAGGATTGAGGGTTGTGGATTGAGGACGAGGACTGAGGGTTGAGTATTGATGTTTGTGGTCTGAGGATTGAGGATTGAGGATTGAGAATTGAGTGATTGAGGATTGAGGATTGAAGATTGAGGATTGGGTATTGAGAACTGAAGAATGAGGATTGAGGATTGAGGTTTGAAGATTGAGGATTGAAGATTGAGGATTGATGACTGAGGATTGAGTACTGAGGATTGAGGATTGAGGATTGAGGACTGAAGATTGAGTATTGTGGATTGAATATTGAGGATTGAGGATTGAGGATTGAGGATTGGGTATTGAGGATTGAAGAATGATGATTGAGGATTGAGGATTGAGGATTGAGGATTGAAGATTGAGTATTGAGGATTGAAGGTTGAGGATTGAGGATTGAGGATTGAAGAATGAGGATTGAGGATTGAGGATTGAGGATTGAGGATTGAAGATTGAAAATTGAGGATTGAAGATTGACGGTTGAGTATTGAGGATTGAGGATTGAGGATTGAGGATTGAGGATTGAAGATTGAGTGTTGAGGATTGAAGATTGAGGATTGAGGATTGAGGATTGAGGATTGAGTATTGAAGATTGGGGATTGATGATTGAGTATTGATGATTGAAGATTGAGGATTGGGTATTGCGGAATGAACATTGAGGATTGAGGATTGACGCTTGAGGATTGAGGATTGAGGATTGAGGATTGAGGATTGAAGATTGAGGATTTGGTATTGAGGATTGAGGATTGAAGATAAAGGATTGGGTATTGCGTATTGAACATTGAGGATTGACGATTGACGATTACGGATTGAGGATTGAGGATTGAAGATTGAATATTGATGATTGAAGATTGAGGATTGAGGATTCTGGGTTGTGGATTGAGGACGAGGGCTGAGGGTTGAGTATTGATGTTAGAGGTCTGAGGATTGAGGATTGAGTATTGAGAATTGAGGATTGAGGATTGAAGATTTAGGATTGGGTATTGCTTATTGAACATTGAGGATTGAGGATTGACGATTGCAGATTGAGGATTGAGGATTGAAGATCGAATATTGATGATTGAAGATTGAGGATTGAGGATTGAGGGTTGCGGGTTGAGGACGAGGACTGAGAGTTGAGTACTGATGTTTGAGGTCTGAGGATTGAGGATTGAGGATTGAGAATTGAGGGTTGAGGATTGAGGATTGAAGATTGAGGATTGGGAATTGAGGATTCAAGAATGAGGATTGAGGATTGAGGATTGAGGATTGAGGATTGAAGATTGAGTATTGAGGATTGAATATTGAGGATTGAGGAATGAGGATTGAAGAATGAGTAGTGAGGGTTGAGGATTGAGTGTTGAGGATTGAAGATTGAGTATTGAGGATTGAAGATTAAGGATTGAGGATTGAGGATTGAGGATTGAGGATAGAAGAATGAGTAATGAGGATTGAGGATTGAGTATTGAGGATTGAGGATTGATGATTGAGGATTGAGGATTGAGGATTGAGGATTGAGGATTGAAGATTGAGTATTGAGGATTGAAGATAGAGGATTGAGGATTGAGGATTGAGGTTTGAGGACTGAGGATTGAGGATTGAGGATTGAGGATTGAGGATTGAGGATAGAGGGTTGAAGGCTAAGGATTGGGTATTGCGGATTGAACATTGAGGATTGAGGATTGAGGATTGAGGATTGAGGATTGAGGATAGAAGTTTGAATATTGATGATTGAAGATTGAGGATTGAGGGTTGTGGATTGAGGACGAGGACTGAGGGTTGAGTATTGATGTTTGTGGTCTGAGGATTGAGTATTGAGGATTGAGAATTGAGTGATTGAGGATTGTGGATTGAAGATTGAGGATTGAGGATTGAGGATTGAGGATTGTTGATTGAGGATTGAGGATTGAGGATTGAGGATTGCAGATTGAGTATCGAGGATTGAAGATTGAGGACTGAGGATTGGGGATTGAGAATTGAGGATTGAGTATGAGGACTGAAGATTGAGTATTGGTGAGTGAAGATCGAGGATTTAGGATTGAGGATTGACGCTTGAGGATTGAGGGTTGAGGATGGAGGATTGAAGAGAGAGGACTGAGTGTTGAGGATTGAGTGTTGAGAACTGATGTTTGAGGATTGAGATTTGATTATTGAATATTGTGGATTGAGAATTGAACCATGAGAATTCAGGATATTCTATTGAGTATTGAGAATTGAGGATTGACGGTTGAGCATTGAGGATTGGTGGTTGAGGGTTTTGTGTTGAATATTGAGAATTGAGGATTGAGGATTGGGGATTGAGGATTGAGTATTGATGAATGAGGATTGATGACTGAGGGTTGAGGATTGAGGATTGAGGATTGAGGAGTGAGGATTGAAGATTGGGTATTGAGGATTGAATATTGAGGATTGAGGATTGACGGTTGTGGATTGAGGACGAGGACTGAGTGTTGAGGATGGAGTGTTGAGAATTGATGTTTGAGGACTGAGATTTGATTATTGAATATTGTGGATTGAGTATTGAACCATGAGAATTCAGGATATTCTATTGAGTATTGACAATTGAGGATTGATGGTTGAGTATTGAGGATTGGTGGTTGAGGGTTTTGTGTTGAATATTGAGGATTGAGGATTGAGGATTGAGGATTGAGGATTGAGTACTGAAGATTGAGGATTGAAGATTGAGGATTGTGGATTGAGGATTGAGGATTGAGGACTGAAGATTGAGGATTGGGGATTGAGTGTTGAGGGTTGAGTGATGAGGATTGATGTTTGTGGATAGAGATTTGAAGACTGCAGATTGAGTATTGAGTATTGAAAACTGTGAATTGATGATATTCTATTGAGGATTGAGGACTGACTACTGACTGTTGAGGACTGAGGGCTGAAGGTTGAGGATTCAGGATTGAGGATTCAGGATTGAGGTTTGAGGACCGAGGATTGAGGATTGAGTATTGAGGATCGAGTATTGAGGAATGAGGATTGAAGATTGAGGATTGGGTACTCCGGATTGAACATTGAGGATTGAGGATTGAGGATTGAGGATTGAGAATTGAGGATTGAAGATTGAATATTGATGATTGAATATTGAGATTTCAGGATTGAGGGTTGTGGATTGAGGACGAGGACTGAGGGTTGAGTACTGATGTTTGAGGTCTGAGGATTGAGGATTGAGGATTGAGAATTGAGGATTGAGGATTGAAGATTGAGGATTGGGTATTGAGGATTGAAGAATGAGGATTGAGGATTGAGGATTGAGGATCGAGGATTGAAGATCGAGTATTGAGGATTGAATATTGAGGATTGAGGAATGAGGATTGCAGAATGAGTAGTGAGGGTTGAGGATTGAGTGTTGAGGATTGAAGATTGAGTATTGAGGATTGAAGATTGAGGATTGAGTATTGAGGATTGAGGATTGAGGATTGAAGAATGAGTATTGAGGATTGAGGATTGAGTATTGAGGATTGAGGATTAATGATTGAGGATTGAGGATTGAGTATTGAGGATTGAGGATTGAGTATTGAAGATTGAGGATTGATGATTGAGGATTGAGTATTGAGGATTGAGGATTGAGGATTGAGGATTGAAGGTTGATTATTGAGGATTGAAGGTTGAGGATTGAGCATTGAGGATTGAGGATTGAGGATTGAACATTGGCGACTGGGGATTGAGGATTGAATATTGAGTATTGAGGATTGAAGACTGACGATTCAGGATTGAGGATTGAGGATTGATGATTGAGGATTGAGGATTCAAGATTGAGTATTGAGGATTGAAGATTGAGGATTGTGGATTGAGGATTGAAAACTGTGAATTGATGATATTCTATTGAGGATTGAGGATTAACAACTGATTGTTGAGGACTGAGGTCTGAGGATTGAGGATTGAGGATTGAGAATTGAGGATTGAAGATTGACGATTGAGGATTGAGGATTGTGGATTGAAGGTTGAATATTCATGATTGGATATTGAGTATTGAGGATTGAGGGTTGTGGATTGAGGACGAGGACTGCGGGTTGAGTATTGATGTTTTAGGTCAGAGGATAGAGGATTGAGGATTGAGAATTGAGGATTGAGGATTGAGGATTGAAGATTGATGATTGGGTATTGAGGATTGAAGAATGAGGATTGAGGATTGAGGATTGAGGATTGAGGATTAGGGACTGAGTGTTGATGGCTGACTGATGAGAATTGATGTTTGTGGATAGAGATTTGAAGATTGCAGATTGAGTACTGAGTATTGATAACTGTGAATTGATGATATTCAATTGAGGATTGAGGATTGACAACCCATTGTTGAGGACTGAGGGCTGAAGATTGAGGATTCAGGATTGAGGATTCAGGATTGAGGTCTGAGGACTGAGGATTTAGGATTGAGGATTGAGGATTGGGTATTGAAGATTGAAGATTGAGTATTGAGGATTGAATATTGAGGATTGAGGATTGAGGATTGAGGATTGTGGATGAGGGCTGAGGGTTGAGGATTGATGTTTGAGTATTGAATACTGAGAATTCAGGATATTCTGTTGAGTATTGAGAATTGAGGACTGATGGTTGAGTATTGAGGATTGAGGATTGAGGATTGAGGATTGAGGATTGAGTATTGAAGATTGAGGATTGATGATTGAGGATTGAGGATTGAGGATTGAGGATTGAGGATTGAGGATTGAAGGTTGACTATTGAGGATTGAAGGTTGAAGATTGAGGATTGAGGATTGAGGATTGAGGATTGAACATTGGCGACTGGGGATTGAGGATTGAATATTGAGTATTGAGGATTGAAGACTGACGATTGAGGATTGAGGATTGATGATTGAGGATTGAGGATTGAAGATTGAGTATTGAGGATTGAAGATTGAGGATTGTGGATTGAGGATTGAAAACTGTGAATTGATGATATTCTATTGAGGATTGAGGATTGACAACTGATTGTTGAGGACTGAGGGCTGAAGATTGAGGATTCAGGATTGAGGATTCAGGATTGAGGTTTGAGGACTGAGGATTGAGGATTGAGGATTGAGGATTGAGGATTGAGGATTGAGGATTGAGGATTGCGGATTGAAGATTGAGGATTGGGTATTGCGGATTGGACAATGAGGATTGAATATTGAGGATTGAGGATTGAGGGTTGTGGGTTGAGGACGAGGACTGAGGGTTGAGTATTGATGTTTTAGGTCAGAGGATAGAGGATTGAGGATTGAGGATTGAAGGTTGATGATTGGGTATTGAGGATTGAAGAATGAGGATTGAGGATTGAGGATTGAGGATTGAAGATTGAGGACTGATGGTTGAGGATTGAGTGTTCACCATTTATGTCTGGGGATTGAGGTTTGATTATTGAATATTGCGGATTGAGTATTGAATTCTGAGAATTCAGGATATTCTGTTGAGTATTGAGAATTGAGGTTTGATGGTTGAGTATTGAGGATTGATTGCTGAGAATTGTGTTTTGAATATTGAGGATTGGGGATTGAGGATTGATTATTGCAGATTGGGGACTGAGGGTAGAGCATTGAGTGTTGAGAATTGATGTTTGAGTATTGAGATTTGATGACTGAGTATTGTGGATTGAATATTGAAACCTGAGAATTCAGGATATTCTATTAAGTATTGAGAACTGAGGATTGATGATTGAGTATTGAGTAATGATGGTTGAGGGCAGTGCGATGAATAATGAGGATTGAAGATTGAGGATTGAGGATCGAGGATGAGGGCTGAGGGTTGAGGATTGAGGTTTGAGGACTGAGAACTGAGGATTGAGGATTGAGAATTGAGGATTGAGGATTGAAGATTGAGGATTGGGTATTGAGGATTGAAGAATGAGGATTGAGGATTGAGGATTGAGGATCGAGGATTGAAGATCGAGTATTGAGGATTGAATATTGAGGATTGAGGAATGAGGATTGCAGAATGAGTAGTGAGGGTTGAGGATTGAGTGTTGAGGATTGAAGATTGAGTATTGAGGATTGAAGATTGAGGATTGAGTATTGAGGATTGAGGATTGAGGATTGAAGAATGAGTATTGAGGATTGAGGATTGAGTATTGAGGATTGAGGATTAATGATTGAGGATTGAGGATTGAGTATTGAGGATTGAGGATTGAGTATTGAAGATTGAGGATTGATGATTGAGGATTGAGTATTGAGGATTGAGGATTGAGGATTGAGGATTGAAGGTTGATTATTGAGGATTGAAGGTTGAGGATTGAGGATTGAGGATTGAGGATTGAGGATTGAACATTGGCGACTGGGGATTGAGGATTGAATATTGAGTATTGAGGATTGAAGACTGACGATTCAGGATTGAGGATTGAGGATTGATGATTGAGGATTGAGGATTCAAGATTGAGTATTGAGGATTGAAGATTGAGGATTGTGGATTGAGGATTGAAAACTGTGAATTGATGATATTCTATTGAGGATTGAGGATTAACAACTGATTGTTGAGGACTGAGGTCTGAGGATTGAGGATTGAGGATTGAGAATTGAGGATTGAAGATTGACGATTGAGGATTGAGGATTGTGGATTGAAGGTTGAATATTCATGATTGGATATTGAGTATTGAGGATTGAGGGTTGTGGATTGAGGACGAGGACTGCGGGTTGAGTATTGATGTTTTAGGTCAGAGGATAGAGGATTGAGGATTGAGAATTGAGGATTGAGGATTGAGGATTGAAGATTGATGATTGGGTATTGAGGATTGAAGAATGAGGATTGAGGATTGAGGATTGAGGATTGAGGATTGAAGATTGAGTATTGAGGATTGAAGGTTGAGGATTGAGGATTGAGGATTGAAGAATGAGTATTGAGGATTGAGGATTGAGTATTGACTCTTGAGGATTGAGGATTGAGGATTGAGGATTGAAGATTGAGGACTGATGGTTGAGGATTGAGTGTTCACCATTTATGTTTGGGGATTGAGGTTTGATTATTGAATATTGCGGATTGAGTATTGAATCCTGAGAATTCAGGATATTCTGTTGAGTATTGAGAATTGAGGAATGATGATTGAGTATTGAGTAATGATGGTTGAGGGCAGTGCGATGAATAATGAGGATTGAAGATTGAGGATTGAGGATCGAGGATGAGGGCTGAGGGTTGAGGATTGAGGTTTGAGGACTGAGAACTGAGGATTGAGTATTGAGAATTGAGGATTGAGGATTGTGGATTGAGGATTGAGGATTGAGGACTGAAGATTGAGGATTGGGGACTGAGTGTTGAGGGCTGACTGATGAGAATTGATGTCTGTGGATAGAGATTTGAAGATTGCAGATTGAGTATTGAGTATTGAAAACTGTGAATTGATGATATTCAATTGAGGATTGAGGTTTGGCAACTGATTGTTGGGGACTGAGGTCTGAAGATTGAGGATTGAGGATTGAGGATTCAGGATTGAGGTTTGAGGACTGAGGATTGAAGATTGAGGATTGAGGATTGAGGGTTGTGGATAGAGGACGAGGTCTGAGGGTTGAGTATTGATGTCTGAGGTCTGAGGATTGAGGATTGAGGATTGAGAATTGAGGGTTGAGGATTGAGGATTGAAGATTGAGAATTGGGTATTGAGGATTGAAGAATAAGGATTGAGGATTGAGGATTGATGATTCAGCATTGAGGATTGAGTATTGAAGATTGAGGATTGATGACTGAGGATTGAGGACTGAGGGTTGAGGATTGAGGATTGAGGATTGAAGGTTGAGTATTGAGGATTGAATATTGAGGATTGAGGATTGAGGATTGAGGATTGAGGATGAGGGCTGAGGTTTGAGGATTGATGTTTGTGTATTGAATCCTGAGAATTCAGGATATTCTATTGAGTATTGAGAATTGAGAATTGATGGTTGAGTATTGAGGATTGAGGATTGAGGATTGAGGATTGAGTATTGAAGATTGAGGATTGGGTATTGCGGATTGAACATTGAGGATTGAGGATTGAGGATTGAGGAATGAGCATTGGGGATTGAAGATTGAATATTGATGATTGAAGATTGAGGATTGAGGATTGAGGGTTGTGGATTGAGGACGAGGACTGAGGATTGAGGATTGAGGATTGAGGATTGAAGGTTGAGAATTGAGGACTGAATATTGAGGATTGAGGATTGAGGATTGAGCATTGAGGATTGAACATTGACGACTGGGGATTGAGGATTGAAGATTGAGTATTGAGGATTGAAGACTGACGATTGAGGATTGAGGATTGAGGATTGATGATTGAGGATTGAGGATTGAAGATTGAGTATTGAGGATTGAATATTGAGGATTGTGGATTGAGGATTGAAAACTGTGAATTGAGGATATTCCATTGAGGGTTGTGGATTGACAATTGATCGTTGAGGACTGAGGGCTGAAGATTGCGGATTCAGTGTTGAGGATTAGGGATTGAGGTTTGAGGACTGAGGATCGAAGGTTGAGGATTGAGGATTGATTATTGACTCTTTAGGATTGAGGATAGAGGATTGAGGATTGAAGATTGAGGACTGATGGTTGAGGATTGAATGATCACCATTTGTGTTTGAGAATTGAGGTTTGATTATTGAATATTGCGGATTGTGTATTGAATCCTGAGAATTCAGGATATTCTATTGAGTATTGAGAATTGAGGTTTGATGGTTGAGTATTGAGGATTGATTGCTGAGAATTGTGTGTTGAATATTGAGGATTGGGGATTGAGGATTGATTATTGAAGATTGGGGACTGATGGTTGAGCATTGAGTGTTGAGAATTGATGTTTGAGGATTGAGATTCGATGATTGAGTATTGTGGATTGAATATTGAAACATGAGAATTCAGGATATTCTATTAAGTATTGAGAATTGAGTATTGATGATTGAGTATTGAGTAATGATGGTTGAGAGCAGTGCGATGAATAATGAGGATTGAGGATTGAGGATTGAGGATCGAGGATGAGGGCTGAGGGTTGAGGATTGATGTTTGAAGACTGAGAACTGAGGATTGAGGATTGAGAATTGAGGATTGAGTATTGTGGATTGAGGATTGAGGATTGAGGACTGAAGATTGAGGATTGGGGACTGAGTGTTGATGGCTGACTGATGAGAATTGATGTTTGTAAATAGAGATTTGAAGATTGCAGATTGAGTACTGAGTATTGATAACTGTGAATTTATGATATTCAATTGAGGATTGAGGATTGACAACCCATTGTTGAGGACTGAGGGCTGAAGATTGAGGATTCAGGATTGAGGATTCAGGATTGAGGTTTGAGGACTGAGTATTTAGGATTGAGGATTGAGGATTGAGTATTGAAGATTGAAGATTGAGTATTGAGGATTCAATATTGAGGATTGAGGATTGAGGATTGAGGATTGAGGATTGTGGATGAGGGCTGAGGGTTGAGGATTGATGTTTGAGTATTGAATACTGAGAATTCAGGATATTCTGTTGAGTATTGAGAATTGAGGACTGATGGTTGAGTATTGAGGATTGAGGATTGAGGATTGAGGATTGAGTATTGAAGATTGAGGATTGATGATTGAGGATTGAGGATTGAGGATTGGGGATTGAGGATTGAGGATTGAAGGTTGATTATTGATCATTGAAGGTTGAGGATTGAGGATTGAGGATTGAGGATTGAGGATTGAACATTGGCGACTGGGGATTGAGGATTGAATATTGATTATTGAGTATTGAAGACTGACGATTGAGGATTGAGGATTGAGGATTGATGATTGAGGATTGAGGATTGAAGATTGAGTATTGAGGATTGAAGATTGAGGATTGTGGATTGAGGATTGAAAACTGTGAATTGATGATATTCTATTGAGGATTGAGGATTGACAACTGATTGTTGAGGACTGAGGGCTGAAGATTGAGGATTCAGGATTGAGGATTCAGGATTGAGGTTTGAGGACTGAGGATTGAGGATTGAGGATTGAGGATTGAGGATTGAGGATTGAGGATTGAGGATTGCGGATTGAAGATTGAGGATTGGGTATTGCGGATTGGACAATGAGGATTGAATATTGAGGATTGAGGATTGAGGGTTGTGGATTGAGGACGAGGACTGAGGGTTGAGTGTTGATGTTTGAGGTCTGATGATTGAGGATTGAGGATTGAGAATTGAGGTTTGAGGATTGACGATTGAGGATTGAGGATTGAGGATTGAAGATTGAATATTGATGATTGGATATTGAGGATTGAGGATTGAGGGTTGTGGATTGAGGACGAGGACTGCGGGTTGAGTATTGATGTTTTAGGTCAGAGGATAGAGGATTGACGATTGAGAATTTAGGATTGAGGATTGAGGATTGAAGGTTGATGATTGGATATTGAGGATTGAAGAATGAGGATTGAGGATTGAGGATTGAGGATTGAGGATTGAAGATTGAGTATTGAGGATTGAAGATTGAGGATTGAGGATTGAGGATTGAAGAATGAGGATTGAGGATTGAGGATTGAGTATTGACTCTTGAGGATTGAGGATTGAGGATTGAAGATTGAGGACTGATGGTTGAGGATTGAGTGTTGAGAATTGATGTTTGAGGATTGAGATTTGATGACTGAGTATTGTGGATTGAATATTGAAACCTGAGAATTCAGGATATTCTATTAAGTATTGAGAACTGAGGATTGATGATTGAGTATTGAGTAATGATGGTTGAGGGCAGTGCGATGAATAATGAGGATTGAAGATTGAGGATTGAGGATCGAGGATGAGGGCTGAGGGTTGAGGATTGAGGTTTGAGGACTGAGAACTGAGGATTGAGGATTGAGAATTGAGGATTGAGGATTGTGGATTGAGGATTGAGGACTGAGGACTGAAGATTGAGGATTGGGGACTGAGTGTTGAGGGCTGACTGATGAGAATTGATGTCTGTGGATAGAGATTTGAAGATTGCAGATTGAATATTGAGTATTGAAAACTGTGAATTGATGATATTCAATTGAGGATTGAGGTTTGGCAACTGATTGTTGAGGACTGAGGGCTGAAGGTTGAGGATTCAGGATTGAGGATTCAGGATTGAGGTTTGAGGACTGAGGATTGAGGATTGAGGACTGAGGATGGAGGATTGAGGACTGAGGATTGAGGATTGAAGGCTGAGGATTGGGTATTGCGGATTGAACATTGAGGATTGAGGATTGAGGATTGAGGATTGAGGTTTGAGGATTGAAGATTGAGTATTGAGGATTGATAATTGAGGATCGAGGATTGAGGATTGAGGATTGAAGATTGAGGATTGAGAATTGAAGATTAAGTATTGAGGATTGAATATTGAGGATTGAGGATTGAACATTGAGTATTGAGGATTGAATATTGAGGATTGAGGATTCAGGATTGAGGTTTGAGGATGAGGGCTGAGGCTTGAGGATTGATGTTTGAGTATTGAATCCTGAGAATTCATGATATTCTATTGAGTATTGAGAATTGAGGATTGATGGTTGAGTATTGAGGATTGAGGATTGAGGATTGAGGATTGAGTATTGAAGATTGAGGATTGATGATTGAGGATAGAGGATTGAGGATTGAGGATTGAGGATTGAGGATTGAAGAATGAGTATTGAGGATTGAAGGTTGAGGATTGAGGATTGAGGATTGAGTATTGAGTGTTGAGGATTGAAGATTGAGGATTGGGGACTGAGGATTGAAGATTGAGGATTGAGGATTGAGGATTGAGGATTGAGGATTGAGGATTGAAGATTCAGTATTGAGGATTGAAGATTGAGAATTGAGTATTGAGGATTGAACGTTGAGGACTGAGTGTTGATGGTTGAGTGATGAGAATTGATGTTTGTGGAAAGAGCTTGGAATGTTGCAGATTGAGTATTGAGTAATGAAAACTGTGAATTGAGGATATTCTATTGAGGATTGAGGATTGACAACCCATTGTTGAGGACTGAGGGCTGAAGATTGAGGATTCAGGATTGAGGATTCAGGATTGAGGTTTGAGGACTGAGGATTTAGGATTGAGGATTGAGGATTGAAGATTGAAGATTGAGTATTGAGGATTGAATATTGAGGATTGAGGATTGAGGATAGAGGATTGCAGATTGAAGATTGATGATTGGGTATTGAGGATTGAAGAATGAGGATTGAGGATTGAGGATTGAGGATAGAAGATTGAATATTGATGATTGAAGATTGAGTATTGAGGATTGAGGGTTGTGGATTGAGAACGAGGACTGAGGGTTGAGTATTGATGCTTGAGGTCTGAGGATGGAGGATTGAGGATTGAGAATTGAGGATTGAGGATTGAGGACTGAAGATTGAGGATTGGGTATTGAGGATTGAGGAATGAGGATTAAGGATGGAGGATTGGGGATTGAGGATTCAGGGTTGAAGAATGAGGATTGAGGATTGAGGATTGAGGATTGAGGATTGAGGATTGAGGATTGAAGATTGAGTATTGAGGGTTGAAGATTGAGGATTGAGGATTGAGGATTGAGTATTGAGGATTGAGGATTGAAGATTGAGGATTGGGGACTGAGGATTGAGGGTTTAGGATTGAAGATTCAATATTGAGGATTGAGGATTGAGAATTGAGGATTGAGGATTGAACGTTGAGTACTGAGTGTTGAGGGTTGAGTGATGAGAATTGATGTTTGTGGATAGAGGTTGGAAGGATGCAGATTGAGTATTGAGTATTGAAAACTGTGAATTCAGGATATTCTATTGAGGATTGATGATTGACGACCCATTGTTGAGGACTGAGGGCTGAAGATTGAGGATTCAGGATTGAGGATTCAGGATTGAGGTTTGAGGACTGAGGATTTAGGATTGAGGATTGAGGATTGAGGATTGAAGATTGAAGATTGAGTATTGAGGATTGAATATTGAGGATTGAGGATTGAGGATTGAGGATTGAAGGTTGAGTATTGAGGATTGAATATTGAGGATTGAGGATTGAGGCTTGAGCATTGAGGATTGAAGATTGACGACTGGGGATTGAGGATTGAAGATTGAGTATTGAGGATTGGAGACTGACGATTGACGATTGAGGATTGAGGATTGATTATTGAGGACTGAGGATTGAAGATTGAGTTTTGAGGATTGAAGATTGAGGATTGTGGATTGAGGATTGAGGATTGAGGACTGAATATTGAGGATTGGGGACTGAGTGTTGAGGGTTGAGTGATGAGAATTGATGTTTGTGGATAGAGGTTGGAAGATTGCAGATTGAGTATTGAGTATTGAAATCTGTGAATTGAGGATATTCTGTTGAGGATTGAGGATTGACAACCCATTGTTGAGGACTGAGGGCTGAAGATTGAGGATTCAGGATTGAGGATTCTGGATTGAGGTTTGAGGACTGAGGATTTAGGATTGAGGATTGAGGATTGAGGATTGAAGATTGAAGATTGAGTATTGAGGATTGAGTATTGAGGATTGAGGATTGAGGATTGAGGATTGAGGATTGTGGATGAGGGCTGAGGGTTGAGGATTGATGTTTGAGTATTGAATCCTGAGAATTCAGGATATTCTGTTGAGTATTGAGAATTGAGGACTGATGTTTGAGTATTGAGGATTGAGGATTGAGGATTGAGGATTGAGTATTGAAGATTGAGGATTGATGATTGAGGATTGAGTATTGAGTATTGAGGATTGAGGATTGAGGATTGAGGATTGAGGATTGAAGATTGAGTATTGAGGATTGAATATTGAGGATTGAGGATTGAGGATTGAGGATTGAGGATTGGGTATTGAGGATTGAAGAATGTGGATTGAGGATTGAGGATTGAGGATTGAGGATTGATGATTGAGTATTGAGGATTGAAGATTGAGGATTGAGGATTGAGGATTGAAGAATGAGGATTGAGGATTGAGGATTGAGGATTGAGGATTGAGGATTGAGGATTGAGTATTGAAGATTGAGGATTGATGATTGAGGATAGAGGATTGAGGATTGAGGATTGAGGATTGAGGATTCAGGATTGAAGATTGAGTATTGAGGATTGAAGGTTGAGGATTGAGGATTGAGGATTGAGTATTGAGGGTTGAGGATTGAAGATTGAGGATTGGGGACTGAGGATTGAAGATTGAGGATTGAGGATTGAGGATTGAGGATTGAGGATTGAGGATTGAAGATTCAGTATTGAGGATTGAAGATTGAGAATTGAGTATTGAGGATTGAACGTTGAGGACTGAGTCTTGAGGGTTGAGTGATGAGAATTGATGTTTGTGGAAAGAGCTTGGAATGTTGCAGATTGAGTATTGAGTATTGAAAACTGTGAATTGAGGATATTCTATTGAGGATTGAGGATTGACAACCCATTGTTGAGGACTGAGGGCTGAAGATTGAGGATTCAGGATTGAGGATTCAGGATTGAGGTTTGAGGACTGAGGATTTAGGATTGAGGATTGAGGATTGAGGATTGAAGATTGAAGATTGAGTATTGAGGATTGAATATTGAGGATTGAGGATTGAGGATAGAGGATTGAGGATTGAAGATTGATGATTGGGTATTGAGGATTGATGAATGAGGATTGAGGATTGATGATTGAGGATTGAGGATTGAAGATTGAGTATTGAGGATTGAAGATTGAGGATTGAGGTTTGAGGACTGAGAACTGAGGATTGAGGATTGAGAATTGGGGATTGAGGATTGTGAATTGAGGATTGAGGATTGAGGACTGAAGATTGAGGATTGGGGACTGAGCGTTGATGGCTGACTGATGAGAATTGATGTTTGTGGATAGAGATTTGAAGATTGCAGATTGAGTATTGAGTATTGAAAACTGTGAATTGGTGATATTCAATTGAGGATTGGGGATTGACAACTGATTGTCGAGTGCTGAGGGCTGAAGACTGAGGATTCAGGATTGAGGATTCAGGATTGATGTTTGAGGACTGAGGATTGAGGATTGAGGATTGAGGATTGAGGATTGAGGACTGAGGATTGAGGATTGAAGATTGAGGATTGGGTATTGCGGATTGAACGTTGAGGATTGAGGATTGAGATTTGAGGATTGAGGTTTGAGGATTGAAGATTGAGTATTGAGGATTGAAGATTGAGGATCGAGGATTGAGGATTGAGGATTGAGCATTGAGGATTGAGGATTGAAGATTGAGTATTGAGGATTGAATATTGAGGATTGAGGATTGAAGATTGAGTATTGAGGATTTAATATTGAGGATTGAGGATGAGGGCTGAGGCTTGAGGATTGATGTTTGAGTATTGAACCCTGAGAATTCATGATATTCTATTGAGTATTGAGAATTGAGGATTGATGGTTGAGTATTGAGGATTGAGGGTTGAGGATTGAGGATTGAGTATTGAAGATTGAGGATTGACGATTGAGGATAGAGGATTGAGGATTGAGGATTGAGGATTGAGGATTGAAGATTGAGTATTGAGGATTGAATATTGAGGATTGAGGATTGAGGATTGAGGATTGAGGATTGTGGATGAGGGCTGAGGGTTGAGGATTGATGTTTGAGTATTGAATACTGAGAATTCAGGATATTCTGTTGAGTATTGAGAATTGAGGACTGATGGTTGAGTATTGAGGATTGAGGATTGAGGATTGAGGATTGACGATGAGGGCTGAGGGTTGAGGATTGAGGTTTGAGGACTGAGGACTGAGGATTGAGGGTTGAGAATTGAGGATTGAGGTTTGAGGATTGAAGAGTGAGTATTGGGTATTGAGGATTGAAGAATGAGGATTGAATATCGAGGATTGAGGATTCAGAATTGAGGACTGAGGATTGAGGATTGAAGATTGGGGATTGGGTATTGAGGATGGAAGAGTGATGATTGTGGATTGAGGATAGAGGATTGAGGATTGAAGATTGAGTATTGAGGATTGAAGATTGACGATTGAGGATTGAGGATTGAGGATTGAGGATTGAAGATTGAGGATTGGGTATTGAGGATTGAACATTGAGGATTGAGGGATGAGGATTGAGGATTGAGGATTGAGGATTGAAGATTGAGGATTCGGTATTGCCGATTGAAGTATGAGGATTGAGGATTGAGGATTGAGGATTGAGGATTGCAGATTGAGTATTCAGGATTGAAGGTTGAGGATTGAGGATTGAGGATTGGGGATTGAGGATTAAAGATTGAGGATTGAGAATTGAGAATTGAGGATTGAATAATGAGGATTGAGGTGTGAGTATTGAGGATTGAGGATTGAAGATTGAGTATTGAGGATTGAATATTGAGGATTGAGAATTGAGGATTGAGGATTGAGGATTGAAGATTGAGGATTGGGGATTGAGGATTGAGGATTGAAGATTGAGTATTGAGGATTGAAGACTGACGATTGAGGATTGAGGATTGAGGATTGAGGATTGAGGATTGAGTATTGAAGATTGAGTATTGAGGTTTGAGGATTGAGGATTGAAGATTGAGGATTGAGGATTGAGGATGAGGGATGAGGGTTGAGGATTGAGATTTGAGGACTGAGGACTGTGGATTGAGGATTGAGAATTGTGGATTGAGGATTGAGGATTAACGATTGACGATTGTGAATTGGGTATTGAGGATTGAAGAATGAGGGTTGAGGTGTGAGGATTGAGGATTGAGGATTGAAGATTGAGTATTGAGGATTGAAGACTGACGATTGAGGATTGAGGATTGAGGATTGAGGGTTGAGGATTGAGGACTGAGGATTGAGGATTGAGAATTGAGGACTGAGGATTGAAGATTGAGTATTGAGCATTGAAGATTGACGATTGAGGATTGAAGATTGAGGATTGACGGTGAGGACTGAGGACTGAGGATTGAGGATTGAGAATTGAGTATTGAGGATTGAGGATTGAGGATTGAAGATTGAGTATTGGGTATTGAGGATTGAAGAATGAGGATTGAAAATTGAGGATTGAGGATTGAGGATTGAGGATTGAGGATTGAGGATTGAGGATTGAGGATTGAGGATTGAGGATGAGGGCTGAGGTTTGAGGATTGAGGTTTGAGGACTGAGGACTGAGGATTGAGGATTGAGGATTGAGGATTGAGGATTGAGGATTGAAGATTGAGGATTGGTTATTGAGGACTGAAGAATGAGGATTGAGTATTGAGGTTTGAGGTTTGAGAATTGAAGATTGAGTATTGAGGATTGAAGATTGGCGATTGAGGATTGAGGATTGAGGATTGAGGATTGATGATTGAGGATTGAGGATTGAGGGTTGAGGATTGAAGACTGAGGATTGAGGATTGAAGATTGAGGATTCAGGATTGAGGATTGAGGATTGGGGTTTGAGGTTTGAAGATTGAGGATTGGGGACTGAGTATTGATGGTTGAGTGATGGGAATTGATGTTTGTGGATAGAGATCTGAAGATTCCAGGTTGAGTATTGAGTATTGAAAACTGTGAATTGAGGATATTCCATTGAGGATTGTGTATTCACAACTGATTGTTGAGCACTGAGGGCTTAAGATTGAGGATTCAGGATTGAGGATTCGGGTTTGGGGTTTGAGGACTGAGGACTGAGGATTGAAGGTTGAGTATTGAAGATCGAAGATTGAGTCTTCAGGATTGGAGATCGGCGATTGAGGATTGAGGATAGAAGATCGAGTATTGAGGATTGAGGATTGAAGATTGAGTATTGAGGATTGAAGGTTGAGGATTGGGGACTGAGTGTTGAGGATTGAGGATTGAAGATTGAGGATTGGGGACTGAGTGTTGAGGGTTGAGTGATGAGAACTGATGTTTGTGGATAGAGATTTGAAGATTGCAGGTTGAGTATTGAGTATTGAAAATTGTGAATTGAGGATATTCTATTGAGGATTGGGTTACTGATAACTGATTGTTGAGGACTGAGGGCTGAAGATTGAGGATTCAGGATTGAGGATTCGGGATTGAGGTTTGAGGACTGAGGATTGAGGGTTGAAGATTGAGCATTGAGGATTGAAAACTGTGAATTGACGAAATTCTATTGAGGATTGAGGATTGATGATTGAGGATTGAGGATTGAGTATTCAGGATTGAGGATTGAGGATTGAAGATTGAGGATTGGGTATTGAGGATTGAAGAATGAGGATTGAGGATTAAGGATTGAGGATTGAGGATTGAGGATTAAAGATTGGGTGTTCAGGATTGGAGATTGGCGATTGAGGATTGAGTATTGGGGATCGAGGATTGAGGATTGAGGATTGAAGATTGAGTATTGGGGATTGAAGATTGAGTATTTGGGACTGAGTGTTGAGGATTGAGGTTTGAATATTGAGGATTGGGGACTGAGTGTTGAGGGTTGTGTGATGATAATTGATGTTTGTGGATAGAGATTTGAAGATTGCAGGTTGAGTATTGAGTATTGAAAACTGTGAATTGATGATAGTCTATTGAGGATTGAGGATTGACAACTGATTGTTGAGGACTCAGGGCTGAAGGTTGAGGATTCAGGATTGAGGATTCGGGATTGAGGTTTGAGGACTGAGGATTGAGGATTGAAGATTGAGTATTGAGGATTGAGGATTGAGGATTGAGGATTGAAGAATGAGGATTGGGGCTTGAGGATTGAGGATTGAGGATTGAAGATTGAGTATTGAGGATTGAAGATTGACGATTGAGGATTGAGGGTTGAGGATTGAGGATTGAGGATTGATGATTGAGGATTGAGGATTGAGGGTTGAGGTTTGAAGATTGAGGATTGGGGACTGAGTATTGGGGGTTGAGTGATGAGAATTGATGTTTGTGGATAGAGACCTGAAGATTGCAGATGGAGTATCGAGTATTGAAAACTGTGCATTGAGGATACTCTATTGAGGATTGAGGATTGACAACTGACCGTTGAGGACTCAGGGCTGAAGGTTGAGGATCCAGGATTGAGGTTTGACTACTGATTGTAGAGGCCTGAGGGACGAAGATTGAGGATCCAGGATTGAGGATTCAGAATTGAGGTTTGAGGACTGAGGATTGAGGATTGAAGATTGAGTATTGAGGATTGAAGATTGAGGATTGTGGGTTGAGGATTGAGGATTATGAATGAGGGCTGAGGGTTGAGGATTGAGGTTTGAGGACTGAAGACTGAGGATTGTGGATTGAGAATTGAGGATTGAGGATTGAGGATTGAAGATTGAGGATTGGGTATTGAGGATTGAAGAATGAGGATTGAGGATTTAGGATTGAGGATTGAGCATTGAAGGTTGAGTATTGAGGATTGAAGATTGACGATTGAGGATTGAGGATTGAGTGTTGAGGATTGACGATTGAGGATTCAGAATTGAGGGTTGAGGATTGAAGATTGGGTATTGAGGATTGAAGATTGAGTATTCACCATTGGAGGTTGACGATTGAGGATTGAGGATTGAGGATCGAGTATTGAGGATTGAGGATTGAAGATTGAGTATTGAGGATTGAAGATTGAGGTTTGGGGACTGAGTGTTGAAGATTGAGGATTGAAGATTGAGGATTGGGGACTGAGTGTTGAGGGTTGAGTGATGAGAATTGATGTTTGTGGATAGAGCTTTGAAGATTGCAGGTTGAGTATTGAGTATTGAAAACTGTGAATTGAGGATATTCTATTGAGGATTGGGGATTGATAACAGATTGTTGAGGACTGAGGGCTGAAGATTGAGGATTCAGGATTGAGGATTCGGGATTGATGTTTGAGGACTGAGGATTGAGGGTTGAAGATTGAGCATTGAGGATTGAAAACTGTGAATTGATGAAATTCTATTGAGGATTGAGGATTGAAGATTGAGGATTGGGGATTGAGGATTGAAGATTGAGTGTTCAGGATTGGAGATTGACGATTGAGGATTGCGGATTGAGGATCGAGGAATGAGGATTGAGGATTGAAAATTGAGTACTGAGGATTGAAGATTGAGGATTGGGGACTGAGTGTTGAGGATTGAGGTTTGAATATTGAGGATTGGGGACTGCGTGTTGAGGGTTGAGTGATGAGAATTGATGTTTGTGGATAGAGATTTGAAGATTGCAGGTTGAGTATTGCGTATTGAAAACTGTGAATTGATGATATTCTATTGAGGATTGAGGATTGACAACTGATTGTTGAGGACTCAGGTCTGAAGATTGAGGATTCAGGATTCAGGATTGAGGATTGAGGATGAGGGATGAGGGTTGAGGATTGAGGTTTGAGGACTGAGGACTGAGGACTGAGGATTGAGGATTGAAGATTGAGGATTGGGGACTGAGTGTTGAGGATTGAGGTTTGAATATTGAGGATAGGGGACTGCGTGTTGAGGGTTGAGTGATGAGAATTGATGTTTGTGGATAGAGATTTGAAGATTGCAGGTTGAGTATTGCGTATTGAAAACTGTGAATTGATGATATTCTATTGAGGATTGAGGATTGACAACTGATTGTTGAGGACTCAGGTCTGAAGATTGAGGATTCAGGGTTCAGGATTGAGGATTGAGGATGAGGGATGAGGGTTGAGGATTGAGGTTTGAGGACTGAGGACTGAGGATTGAGGATTGAGAATTGTGGATTGAGGATTGAGGATTGAGGATTGAGGATTGAGAATTGAGGACTGAGGATTGAAGATTGAGTATTGAGCATTGATGATTGACGAGTGAGGATTGAAGATTGAGGATTGACGGTGAGCACTGAGGACTGAGGATTGAAGATTGAGAATTGAGTATTGAGGATTGAGGATTGAGGATTGAAGATTGAGTATTGGGTATTGAGGGTTGAAGAATGAGGATTGAAAATTGAGGATTGAGGATTGAGTATTGAGGATTGAGGATTGAGGGTTGACGATTGAGGATTGAGGATGAGGGCTGAGGGTTGAGGATTCAGGTTTGAGGACTGAGGACTGAGGATTGAGGATTTAGGATTGAGGATTGAGGATTGAGGATTGAGGATTGAGGATTGAGGATTGAGAATTGAGGACTGAGGATTGAAGATTGAGTATTGAGCATTGAAGATTGACGATTGAGGATTGAAGATTGAGGATTGACGGTGAGGACTCAGAGCTGAGGATTGAGGATTGAGAATTGAGTATTGAGGATTGAGGATTGAGGATTGAGGATTGAAGATTGAGTATTGGGTATTGAGGATTGAAGAATGAGGATTGAAAATTGAGGATTGAGGATTGAGAATTGAGGATTGAGGATTGAGGGTTGAGGATTGAGGATTGAGGTTGAGGGCTGAGGGTTGAGGATTGAGGTTTGAGGACTGAGGACTGAGGATTGAGGATTGAGGATTGAGGATTGAGGATTGAGGATTGAAGATTGAGGATTGGGTATTGAGGATTGAAGAATGAGGATTGAGTATTGAGGTTTGAGGATTGAGGATTGAAGATTGAGTATTGAGGAGTGAAGATTGGCGATTGAGGATTGAGGATCGAGGATTGACGATTGATGATTGAGGATTGAGGATTGAGGGTTGAGGATTGAAGACTGAGTATTGAGGATTGAAGATTGAGGATTGAGGATTGAGGATTGAGGATTGGGGTTTGAGGTTTGAAGATTGAGGATTGGGGACTGAGTATTGATGGTTGTGTGATGAGAATTGATGTTTGTGGATAGAGATCTGAAGATTCCAGATTGAGTATTGAGTATTGAAAACTGTGAATTGAGGATATTCCATTGAGGATTGGGTATTCACAACTGATTGTTGAGCACTGAGGGCTGAAGATTGAGGATTCAGGATTGAGGATTCGGGATTGAGGTTTGAGGACTGAGGACTGAGGATAGAAGGTTGAGTATTGAGGATTGAATATTGAGTATTCAGGATTGGAGATTGGCGATTGAGGATTGAGGATAGAGGATCGAGTATTGAGGATTGAGGATTGAAGATTGAGTATTGAGGATTGAAGGTTGAGGATTGGGGACTGAGTGTTGAGGATTGAGGATTGAAGATTGAAGATTGGGGACTGAGTGTTGAGGGTTGAGTGATGAGAATTGATGTTTGTGGATAGAGATTTGAAGATTGCAGGTTGAGTATTGAGTATTGAAAACTGTGAATTGAGGATATTCTATTGAGGATTGGGTTATTGACAACTGATTGTTGAGGACTGAGGGCTGAAGATTGAGGATTCAGGATTGAGGATTCGGGATTGAGGTTTGAGGACTGAGGATTGAGGGTTGAAGATTGAGCATTGTGGATTGAAAACTGTGAATTGATGAAATTCTTTTCAGGATTGAGGATTGAGGATTGAGGATTGAGGATTGAGGATTGAGGATGAGGGCTGAGGGTTGAGGATTGAGGTTTGAGGACTGAGGACTGACGATTGAGGATTGAGAATTGTGGATTGAGGATTGAGGATTAAAGATTGACGATTGTGAATTGGGTATTGAGGATTGAAGAATGAGGGTTGAGGTGTGAGGTTTGAGGATTGAGGATTGAAGATTGAGTATTGAGGATTGCAGACTGACGATTGAGGATTGAGGATTGAGGATTGAGGATTGAGGATTGAGGATTGAGGACTGAGGATTGAAGATTGTGTATTGAGCATTGAAGATTGACGATTGAGGATTGAAGATTGAGGATTGACGGTGAGGACTGAGGACTGAGGATTGGGGATTGAGAATTGAGTGTTGAGGATTGAGGATTGAGGATTGAAGATTGAGTATTGAGTATTGAGGATTGAAGAATGAGGATTGAAAATTGAGTATTGAGGATTGAGAATTGAGGATTGAGGATTGAGGATTGAAGATTGAGGATTGGGTATTGAGGATTGAAGAATGAGGATTGAGGATTGAGGGCTGAGGATTGAGGATTGAAGATTGAGTATTGAGGATTGAATATTGACGATTGAGGATTGAGGATTGAGGTTTGAAGATTGAGGATTGGGGACTGAGTATTGATGGTTGAGTGATGAGAATTGATGTTTGTGGATAGAGATCTGAAGATTCCAGATTGAGTATTGAGTATTGAAAACTGTGAATTGAGGATATTCTATAGAGGATTGGGTATTCGCAACTGATTGTTGAGCACTGCGGGCTGAAGATTGAGGATTCAGGATTGAGGATTCGGGATTGAGGTTTGAGGACTGAGGACTGAGGATTGAAGGTTGAGTATTGAGGATTGAAGATTGAGTATTCAGGATTGGAGATTGGCGATTGAGGATTGAGTATTGAGGATTGAGGATTGAGGATTGAGGATTGAGGATTGAGAATTGAGGACTGAGGATTGAAGATTCAGTATTGGGCATTGAAGATTGACGATTGAGGATTGAAGATTGAGGATTGACGGTGATGACTGAGGACTGAGGATTGAGGATTGAGAATTGAGTATTGAGGATTGAGGATTGAGGATTGAAGATTGAGTATTGGGTATTGAGTATTGAAGAATGAGGATTGAAAATTGAGGATTGAGGATTGAGAATTGAGGGTTGAGGATTGAGGATTGAAGATTGAGGATTGGGTATTGAGGATTGAAGAATGAGGATTGAGGATTTAGGATTGAGTATTGAAGATTGAGTATTGAGGTTTGAGGATTGAGGATTGAAGACTGAGTATTGGGTATTGAGGATTGAAGAATGAGGATTGAAAATTGAGGATTGAGGATTGATGATTGAGGATTGAGGATTGAGGGTTGAGGTTTGAAGATTGAGGATTGGGCACTGAGTATTGAGGGTTGAGTGATGAGAATTGATGTTTGTGGATATTGATCTGAAGATTGCAGATTGAGTATTGAGTATTAAAAACTGTGAATTGAGGATATTCTATTGAATATTGAGGATTGACAACTGATCGTTGAGGACTCAGGGCTGAAAGTTGAGGATTCAGGATTGAGGATTCAGGATTGAGGTTTGAGGACTGAGGATTGAGGATTGAGGATTCAGGATTGAGGATTGAGGATCGAAGATTGAGGATTGGGTATTGAGGATTGAACATTGAGGATTGAGGGATGAGGATTGAGGATTGAGGATTGAGGATTGAAGATTGAGGATTCGGTATTGACGATTGAAGTATGAGCATTGAGGATTGAGGATTGAGGATTGAGGATTGCAGATTGAGTATTGAGGATTGAAGGTTGAGGATTGGGGATTGAGGATTGGGGATTGAGGATTAAAGATTGAGGATTGAGAATTGGGTATTGAGGATTGAAGAATGAGGATTGAGGTGTGAGGATTGAGGATTGAGGATTGAAGATTGAGTATTGGGGATTGAAGATTGAGGATTGAGGATTGAGGATTGAGGATTGAGGATTGAAGATTGAGGATTGGGGATTGAGGATTGAGGATTGAAGATTGAGTATTGAGGATTGAAGACTGACGATTGAGGATTGAGGATTGAGGATTGAGGATTGAGGATTGAGTATTGAAGATTGAGTATTGAGGTTTGAGGATTGAGGATTGAAGATTGAGGATTGAGGATTGAGGATGAGGGATGAGGGTTGAGGATTGAGATTTGAGGACTGAGGACTGAGGATTGAGGATTGAGAATTGTGGATTGAGGATTGAGGATTAAAGATTGACGATTGTGAATTGGGTATTGAGGATTGAAGGATGAGGGTTGAGGTGTGAGGATTGAGGATTGAGGATTGAAGATTGAGTATTGAGTATTGAAGACTGACGATTGAGGATTGAGGACTGAGGATTGAGGATTGAGGATTGAGGATTGAGGATTGAGGATTGAGAATTGAGGACTGAGGATTGAAGATTGAGTATTGAGAATTGAAGATTGACGATTGAGGATTGAAGATTGAGGATTGACGGTGAGGACTGAGGACTGAGGATTGAGGATTGAGAATTGAGTATTGAGGATTGAGGATTGAGGATTGAAGATTGAGTATTGGGTATTGAGGATTGAAGAATGAGGATTGAAAATTGAGGATTGAGGATTGAGGATTGAGGATTGAGGTTTGAGGGTCGAGGATTGAGGATTGAGGATTGAGGATGAGGGCTGAGGTTTGAGGATTGAGGTTTGAGGACTGAGGACTGAGGATTGAGGATTGAGGACTGAGGATTGAGGATTGAGGATTGAGGATTGAGGATTGAGGATTGAGAATTGAGGACTGAGGATTGAAGATTGAGTATTGAGCATTGAAGATTGACGATTGAGGATTGAAGATTGAGGATTGACGGTGAGGACTGAGGACTGAGGATTGAGGATTGAGAATTGAGTATTGAGGATTGAGGATTGAGGATTGAAGATTGAGTATTGGGTATTGAGGATTGAAGAATGAGGATTGAAAATTGAGGATTGAGGATTGAGGATTGAGGATTGAGGTTTGAGGGTCGAGGATTGAGGATTGAGGATTGAGGATGAGGGCTGAGGTTTGAGGATTGAGGTTTGAGGACTGAGGACTGAGGATTGAGGATTGAGGATTGAGGATTGAGGATTGAGGATTGAAGATTGAGGATTGGGTATTGAGGACTGAAGAATGAGGATTGAGTATTGAGGTTTGAGGATTGAGGATTGAAGATTGAGTATTGAGGATTGAAGATTGGCGATTGAGGATAGAGGATTGAGGATTGAAGATTGACGATTGAGGATTGAGTGTTGAGGATTGAGGATTGAGGATTGATGATTGAGGATTGAGGATTGAGGGTTGAGGTTTGAAGATTGAGGATTGGGGACTGAGTATTGAGGGTTGAGTGATGAGAATTGATGTTTGTGGATAGAGACCTGAAGATTGCAGATGAAGTATTGAGTATTGAAAACTGTGCATTGCGGATACTCTATTGAGGATTGAGGATTGACAACTGATCGTTGAGGACTCAGGGCTGAAGGTTGACGATCCAGGATTGAGGTTTGACTACTGATTGTAGAGGCCTGAGGGCCGAAGATTGAGGATTCAGGATTGAGGATTCAGAATTGAGGTTTGAGGACTCAGGATTGAGGATTGAAGATTGAGTATTGAGGATTGAAGATTGAGGATTGTGGGTTGAGGATTGAGGATTATGGATGAGGGCTGAGGGTTGAGGATTGAGGCTTGAGGACTGAAGACTGAGGATTGTGGATTGAGAATTGAGGATTGAGGATTGAGGATTGAAGATTGAGGATTGGGTATTGAGGATTGAAGAATGAGGATTGAGGATTTAGGATTGAGGATTGAGCATTGAAGGTTGAGTATTGAGGATTGAAGGTTGACGATTGAGGATTGAGGATTGAGTGTTGAGGATTGATGATTGAGGATTCGGGATTGAGGGTTGAGGATTGAAGATTGAGTATTGAGGACTGAAGATTGAGGATTGAGGATCGAGTATTGAGGATTGAGGATTGAAGATTGAGTATTGAGGATTGAAGATTGAGGATTGGGGACTGAGTGTTGAAGATTGAGGATTGAAGATTGAGGATTGGGGACTGAGTGTTGAGGGTTGAGTGATGAGAATTGATGTTTGTGGATAGAGATTTGAAGATTGCAGGTTGAGTATTGAGTATTGAAAACTGTGAATTGAGGATATTCTATTGACGATTGTGGATTGACAATTGATTGTTGAGGACTGAGGGCTGAAGATTGAAGATTCAGTATTGAGGATTCGTGATTGAGGTTTGAGGACTGAGGATTGGGTATTGAGGATTGAAGAATGAGGATTGAGGATTGAGGGCTGAGGATTGAGGATTGAAGATTGAGTATTGAGGATTGAAGATTGACGATTGAGGATTGAGGATTGAGGTTTGAAGATTGAGGATTGGGCACTGAGTATTGAGGGTTGAGTGATGAGAATTGATGTTTGTGGATATCGATCTGAAGATTGCAGATTGAGTATTGAGTATTAAAAACTGTGAATTGAGGATATTCTATTGAATATTGAGGATTGACAACAGATCGTTGAGGACTCAGGGCTGAAGGTTGAGGATTCAGGATTGAGGATTCAGGATTGAGGTTTGAGGACTGAGGATTGAGGATTGAGGATTGAGGATTGAGGATTGAGGATCGAAGATTGAGGATTGGGTATTGAGGATTGGACATTGAGGATTGAGGGATGAGGATTGAGGATTGAGGATTGAGGATTGAAGATTGAGGATTCGGTATTGACGATTGAAGTATGAGGATTGAGGCTTGAGGATTGAGGATTGAGGATTGCAGATTGAGTATTGAGGATTGAAGGTTGAGGATTGAGGATTGAGGATTGGGGATTGAGGATTATAGATTGAGGATTGAGAATTGGGTATTGAGGATTGAAGAATGAGGATTGAGGTGTGAGGATTGAGGATTGAGGATTGAAGATTGAGTATTGAGGATTGAAGATTGAGGATTGAGGATTGAGGATTGAGGATTGAGGATTGAAGATTGAGGATTGGGGATTGAGGATTGAGGATTGAAGATTGAGTATTGAGGATTGAAGACTGACGATTGAGGATTGAGGATTGAGGATTGAGGATTGAGGATGGAGTATTGAAGATTGAGTATTGAGGTTTGAGGATTGAGGATTGAAGATTGAGGATTGAGGATTGAGGATGAGTAATGAGGGTTGAGGATTGAGATTTGAGGACTGAGGACTGAGGATTGAGGATTGAGAATTGTGGATTGTGGATTGAGGATTAAAGATTGACGATTGTGAATTGGGTATTGAGGATTGAAGAATGAGGGTTGAGGTGTGAGGATTGAGGATTGAGGATTGAAGATTGAGTATTGAGGATTGAAGACTGACGATTGAGGATTGAGGACTGAGGATTGAGGATTGAGGATTGAGGATTGAGGATTGAGGATTGAGAATTGAGGACTGAGGATTGAAGATTGAGTATTGAGCATTGAAGATTGACGATTGAGGATTGAAGATTGAGGATCGACGGTGAGGACTGAGGACTGAGGATTGAGGATTGAGAATTGAGTATTGTGGATTGAGGATTGAGGATTGAAGATTGAGTATTGGGTATTGAGGATTGAAGAATGAGGATTGAAAATTGAGGATTGAGGATTGAGGTTTGAGGATTGAGGATTGAGGGTTGAGGATTGAGGATTGAGGATGAGGGCTGAGGTTTGAGGATTGAGGTTTGAGGACTGAGGACTGAGGATTGAGGATTGAGGATTGAGGATTGAGGATTGAGGATTGAAGATTGAGGATTGGGTATTGAGGACTGAAGAATGAGGATTGAGTATTGAGGTTTGAGGATTGAGGATTGAAGATTGAGTATTGAGGATTGAAGATTGGCGATTGAGGATTGACGATTGAGGATAGAAGATTGACGATTTAGGATTGAGGGTTGAGGATTGAGGATTGAGGATTGATGATTGAGGATTGAGGATTGAGGGTTGAGGTTTGAAGATTGAGGATTGGGGACTGAGTATTGAGGGTTGAGTGATGAGAATTGATGTTTGTGGATAGAGACCTGAAGATTGCAGATGGAGTATTGAGTATTGAAAACTGTGCATTGAGGATACTCTATTGAGGATTGAGGATTGACAACTGATCGATGAGGAGTCAGGGCTGAAAGTTGAGGATCCAGGATTGAGGTTTGACTACTGATTGTAGAGGCCTGAGGGCCGAAGATTGAGGATTCAGGATTGAGGATTCAGAATTGAGGTTTGAGGACTGAGGATTGAGGATTGAAGATTGAGTATTGAGGATTAAAGATTGAGGATTGTGGGTTGAGGATTGAGGGTTATGGATGAGGGCTGAGGGTTGAGGATTGAGGTTTGAGGACTGAAGACTGAGGATTGTGGATTGAGAATTGAGGATTGAGGATTGAGGGTTGAAGATTGAGGATTGGGTATTGAGGATTGAAGAATGAGGATTGAGGATTTAGGATTGAGGATTGAGCATTGAAGGTTGAGTATTGAGGATTGAAGATTGACGATTGAGGATTGAGGATTGAGTGTTGAGGATTGATGGTTGAGGATTCGGGATTGAGGGTTGAGGATTGAAGATTGAGTATTGAGGATTGAAGATTGAGGATTGAGGATCGAGTATTGAGGATTGAGAATTGAAGATTGAGTATTGAGGATTGAAGATTGAGGATTGGGGACTGAGTGTTGAAGATTGAGGATTGAAGATTGAGGATTGGGGACTGAGTGTTGAGGGTTGAGTGATGAGAATTGATGTTTGTGGATAGAGATTTGAAGATTGCAGGTTGAGTATTGAGTATTGAAAACTGTGAATTGAGGATATTCTATTGAGGATTGTGGATTGACAATTGATTGTTGTGGACTGAGGGCTGAAGATTGAAGATTCAGTATTGAGGATTCGGAATTGAGGTTTGAGGACTGAGGATTGAGGGTTGAGGATTGAGGATTGATTATTGACTCTTGAGGATTGAGGATTGGGGATTGAGGATTGAAGATTGAGGACTGATGGTTGAGGATTGAGTGTTAACCATTTATGTTTGAGGATTGAGGTTTGATTATTGAATATTGCGGATTGAGTATTGAATCCTGAGAATTCAGGATTTTCTATTAAATATTGAGAATTGAGGATTGATGATTGAGTATTGAGTAATGATGGTTGAGGTCAGTGCGATGAATAATGAGGATTGAGGATTTGAGGATTGAGGATCGAGGATGAGGGCTGAGGGTTGAGGATTGAGGTTTGAGGATTGAGGATTGAAGATTGAGGATTGGGTATTGCGGATTGAACATTGAGGATTGAGGATTGAGGATTGAGGATTGCGGATTGAGTACGAGGACTGAGGGTTGAGTATTGCTGTTTGAGGTCTGAGGATTGAGGATTGAGGATTGAGAATTGAGGATTGGGGATTGAAGATTGAGGATTGGGTATAGAGGATTGAAGAATGAGGATTGAGGATTGAGGATTGAGGATTGAGGATTGAAGATTGAGTATGGAGGATTGAAGACTGACGATTGAGGACTGAGGATTGAGGATTGATGATTGAGGATTGAGGATTGAAGATTGAGTATTGAGGATTGAAGATTGAGGATTGTGGATTGAGGATTGAAAACTGTGAATTGATGATATTCTATTGAGGATTGAGTATTGACAACTGATTGTTGAGGACTGAGGGCTGAAGAATGAGGATTCAGGGTTGAGGATTCAGGATTGAGGATTCAGGATTGAGGTTTGAGGACTGAGGATTTAGGATTGAGGATTGAGGATTGAGGATTGAAGATTGAAGATTGAGTATTGAGGATTGAGTATTGAGGATTGAGGATTGTGGATTGAGGATTGAGGATGAGGGCTGAGGGTTGTGGATTGATGTTTGAGTATTGAATACTGAGAATTCAGGATATTCTGTTGAGTATTGAGAATTGAGGATTGATGGTTGAGTATTGAGGATTGCGGATTGAGGATTGAGCATTGAGGATTGATGTTTGAGGATTGGGTATTGCGGATTGAACATTGAGGATTGACTATTGAGGATTGAGGATTGAGGGTTGTGGATTTAGGTCGAGGACTGAGGGTTGAGCATTGTTGTTTGAGGTCTGAGGATTGAGTATTGAGGATTGAGAATTGAGGATTGTGGAAGGAAGATTGAGGATTGGGTATTGCGTATTGAACATTGAGGATAGAGGATTGACGATTGAGGTTTGAGGATTGAGGATTGAGGATTGAAGATTGAGTATTTATGACTGAGGATTGAGGACTGAGGATTGAGGATTGAGGATTGAGGATTGAAGATTGTGTATTGAGGATTGAATATTGAGGATTGAGGATTGAGGATTGAGGATTGGGTATTGAGGATTGAAGAATGATGATTGAGGATTGGGTATTGCGTATTGAACATTGAGGATAGAGGTTTGACGATTGAGGTTTGAGGATTGAGGATTGAAGATTGAGGACTGAGTGTTGAGGGTTGAGTGTGAGAATTGATGTTTGTGGATTGAGGTTTGAAGATTGAAGATTGAGGATTGAGTATTGAAAACTGTGAATTGAGGATATTCTATTGAGGATTGTGGATTGACTATTGATTGTTGAGGACTGAGGGCTGAAGATTGAAGATTCAGTATTGAGGATTCGGGATTGAGGTTTGAGGACTGAGGATTGAGTGTTGAGGATTGAGGATTGATTATTGACTCTTGAGGATTGAGGATTGAGGATTGAGGATTGAAGATTGAGGACTGATGGTTGAGGATTGTGTGTTAACCATTTATGTTCGAGGATTGAGGTTTGATTATTGAATATTCCGGATTGAGTATTGAATCCTGAGAATTCAGGATATTCTATTGAGCATGGAGAATTGAGGTTTGATGGTTGAGTATTGAGGATTGATTGCTGAGAATTGTGTGTTGAATATTGAGGATTGGGAATTGAGGATTGATTATTGAAGATTGGGGACTGATGGTTGAGCTTTGAGTGTTGAGAATTGGTGTTTGAGAATTGAGATTCGATGATTGAGTATTGTGGATTGAATATTGAAACCTGAGAATTCAGGATTTTCTATTAAGTATTGAGAATTGAGGATTGATGATTGAGTATTGAGTAATGATGGTTGAGGGCAGTGCGATGAATAATGAGGATTGAGGATTTGAGGATTGAGGATCGAGGATGAGGGCTGAGGGTTGAGGATTGAGGTTTGAGGACTGAGGATTGAGGATTGAGGATTGAGGATTGTGGATTGATGATTGATGATTGAAGATTTAGGATAGGGTATTGCGGATTGAACATTGAGGATTGAGGATTGACGCTTGAGGATTGAGCGTTGATGATGGAGGATCGAAGAGAGAGGACTGAGTGTTGAGGATTGAGTGTTGAGAACTGATGTTTGAGGATTGAGATTTGATTATTGAATATTGTGGATTGAGTATTGAATCATGAGAATTCAGGATATTCTATTGAGTATTGAGAATTGAAGATTGACGGTTGAGCATTGAGGATTGGTGGTTGAGGGTTTTGTGTTGAATATTGAGGATTGAGGATTGAGTATTCAGGATTGAGGATTGAGGATTGAAGATTGAGGATTGGGTATTGAGGATTGAAGAATGAGGATTGAGGATTGGGGATTGAGGGTTGAGGATTGAGGATTGAAGATTGGGTGCTCAGGATTGGAGATTGACGATTCAGGATTGAGTATTGAGGATCGAGGATTGAGGATTGAGGATTGAAGATTGAGTATTGAGGATTGAAGATTGAGGATTTGGGACTGAGTGTTGAGGATTGAGGTTTGAATATTGAGGATTGGGGACTGAGTGTTGAGGGTTGAGTGATGATAATTGATGTTTGAGGATAGAGATTTGAAGATTGCAGGTTGAGTATTGAGTATTGAAAACTGTGAATTGATGATAGTCTATTGAGGATTGAGGATTGACAACTGATTGTTGAGGACACAGGGCTGAAGATTGAGGATTCAGGATAGAGGATTCGGGATTGTGGTTTGAGGACTGAGGATTGAGGATTGAAGATTGAGTATTGAGGATAGGATTGAGGATTGAGGACTGAAGAATGAGGATTGGGGCTTGAGGATTGAGGATTGAGGATTGAAGATTGAGGATTCGGTATTGACGATTGAAGTATGAGGATTGAGGGTTGAGGATTGAGGATTGAGGATTGCAGATTGAGTATTGGGGATTGAAGGTTGAGGAATGAGGATTCAGGATTGAGGATTGAGGATTAAAGATTGAGGATTGAGAATTGGGTATTGAGGATTGAAGAATGAGGATTGAGGTGTGAGGATTGAGGATTGAGGATTGAAGATTGAGGATTGGGGACTGAGTATTGATGGTTGAGTGATGAGAATTGATGTTTGTGGATAGAGATCTGAAGATTCCAGATTGAGTATTGAGTATCGAAAACTGTGAATTCAGGATATTCTATTGAGGATTGGGTATTCACAAGTGATTGTTGAGCCCTGCGGGCTGAAGATTGAGGATTCAGGATTGAGGATTCGGGATTGAGGTTTGAGGACTGAGGACTGAGGATTGAAGGTTGAGTATTGAGGATTGAAGATTGAGTATTCAGGATTGGAGATTGGCGATTGAGGATTGAGGATTGAGGATTGAGGATTGAGAATTGAGGACTGAGGATTGAAGATTCAGTATTGGGCATTGAAGATTGACGATTGAGGATTGAAGATTGAGGATTGACGGTGATGACTGAGGACTGAGGATTGAGGATTGAGAATTGAGTATTGAGGATTGAGGATTGAGGATTGAAGATTGAGTATTGGGTATTGAGTATTGAAGAATGAGGATTGAAAATTGAGGATTGAGGATTGAGAATTGAGGATTGAGGATTGAGGATTGAAGATTGAGGATTTGGTATTGAGGATTGAAGAATGAGGATTGAGGATTTAGGATTGAGGATTGCGGATTGAAGATTGAGTATTGAGGATTGAAGATTGACGATTGAGGATTGAGGATTGAGTGTTGAGGATTGATGATTGAGGATTCAGGATTGAGGGGTGAGGATTGAAGATTGAGTATTGAGGATTGATGATTGAGGATTCAGGATTCTGGATTGAGGATTGAGGTTTGAAGATTGAGGATTGTGGACTGAGTATTGAGAGTTGAGTAATGAGAATTGATGTTTGTGGATAGAGATCTGGAGATTGCAGATTGAGTATTGAGTATTGAAAACTGTGAATTGAGGATATTCTATTGAGGATCGGGGATTGACAACTGATTGTAGAGGACTGACGGCTGAAGATTGAGGATTCAGGATTGAGGATTCGGGATTGAGGTTTGCGGACTGAGGACTGAGGATTGAAGATTGAGTATTGAGGATTGAAGATTGAGTATTCACGATTGGAGATTGACGATTGAGGATTGAGGATTGAGGATTGATGATCGAATATTGAGGATTGAGGATTGAAGATTGAGTATTGAGGATTGAAGATTGAGGATTGGGGACTGAGTGTTGAAGATTGAGGATTGAAGATTGAGGATTGGGGACTGAGTGTTGAGGGTTGAGTGATGAGAATTGATGTTTGTGGATAGAGATTTGAAGATTGCAGGTTGAGTATTGCGTATTGAAAACTGTGAATTGATGATATTCTGTTGAGGATTGAGGATTGACAGCTGATTGTTGAGGACTCAGGTCTGAAGATTGACGATTCAGGATTGAGGACTCAGGATTGAGGTTTGAGGTCTGAGGATTGAGGATTGTGGATTGAGGATTGAGGATTGAGGATTGAGGATTGAAGATTGAAGAATGAGGATTGGGGCTTGAGGATTGAGGATTGATGATTGAAGATTGAGTATTGAGGATTGAAGATTGACGATTGAGGATTGAGGATTGAGGATTGAGGATTGAGGATTGATGATTGAGGATTGAGGATTGAGGGTTGAGGTTTGAAGATTGAGGATTGGGCACTGAGTATTGACGGTTGAGTGATGAGAATTGATGTTTGTGGATACAGATCTGAAGATTGCAGATTTAGTATTGAATGTTGAAAACTGTGAATTGAGGATATTCTATTGAATATTGAGGATTGACAACGGATCGTTGAGGACTCAGGGCTGAAGGTTGAAGATTCAGGATTGAGGATTCAGGATTGAGGTTTTGGGGACTGAGGATTGAGGATTGAGGACTGAGGATTGAGGATTGAGGATTGAAGATTGAGGATTGGGTATTGAGGATTGAACATTGAGGATTGAGGGATGAGGATTGAGGATTGAGGATTGAGGATTGAAGATTGAGGATTCGGTATTGACGATTGAAGTATGAGTATTGAGGATTGAGGATTGAGGATTGAGGATTGCAGATTGAGTATTGAGGATTGAAGGTTGAGGATTGAGGATTGAGGATTGAGGATCGAGGATTAAAGATTGAGGATTGAGAATTGGGTATTGAGGATTGAAGAATGAGGATTGCGGTGTGAGGATTGAGGATTGAGGATTGAAGATTGAGTATTGAGGATTGAAGATTGAGGATTGAGGATTGAGGATTGAGGATTGAGGATTGAAGATTGAGGATTGGGGATTGAGGATTGAGGATTGAAGATTGAGTATTGAGGATTGAAGACTGACGATTGAGGATTGAGGATTGAGGATTGAGGATTGAGGATTGAGTATTGTAGATTGAGTATTGAGGTTTGCGGATTGACGATTGAAGATTGAGGATTGAGGATTCAGGATGAGGGATGAGGGTTGAGGATTGAGGTTTGAGGACTGAGGGCTGAGGATTGAGGATTGAGAATTGTGAATTGAGGATTGAGGATTAAAGATTGAGGATTGTGAATTGGGTATTGAGGATTGAAGAATGAGGGTTGAGGTGTGAGGATTGAGGATTGAGGATTGAAGATTGAGTATTGAGGATTGAAGACTGACAATTGAGGATTGAGGATTGAGGATTGAGGATTGAGGATTGAGGATTGAGGATTGAGGATTGAGGATTGAGGGTTGAGAATTGAGGACTGAGGATTGAAGATTGAGTATTGAGCATTGAAGATTGACGATTGAGGATTGAAGATTGAGGATTGACGGCGAGGACTGAGGACTGAGGATTGAGGATTGAGAATTGAGTATTGAGGATTGAGGATTGAGGATTGAAGATTGAGTATTGGGTATTGAGTATTGAAGAATGAGGATTGAAAATTGAGGATTGGGGATTGAGAATAGAGGATTGAGGATTGAGGATTGAAGATTGAGGATTGGGTATTGAGGATTGAAGGATGAGGATTGAGGATTGAGGGTTGAGGATTGAGGATTGAAGATTGAGTATTGAGTATTGAGGATTGAGGATTGAGGATTGAAGATTGAGTATTGGGTATTGAGGATTGAAGAATGAGGATTGAAAATTGAGGATTGAGGATTGAGAATTGAGGATTGAGGATTGAGGATTGAAGATTGAGGATTGGGTATTGAGGATTGAAGGATGAGGATTGAGGATTGAGGGTTGAGGATTGAGGATTGAAGATTGAGTATTGAGGATTGAAGATTGACGATTGAGGATTGAGGATTGAGGTTTGAGGATTGAGGATTTATGATTGAGGATTGAGGATTGAGGGTTGAGGTTTGAAGATTGAGGATTGGGCACTGAGTATTGAGGGTTGAGTGATGAGAATTGATGTTTGTGGATATTGATCTGAAGATTGCAGATTGAGTATTGAGTATTAAAAACTGTGAATTGAGGATATTCTATTGAATATTGAGGATTGACAACTGATCGTTGAGGACTCAGGGCTGAAGGTTGAGGATTCAGGATTGAGGATTCAGGATTGAGGTTTGAGGACTGAGGATTGAGGATTGAGGATTGAGGATTGAGGATTGAGGATTGAAGATTGAGGATTGGGTATTGAGGATTGAACATTGAGGATTGAGGGATGAGGATTGAGGATTGAGGATTGAGGATTGAAGATTGAGGATTCGGTATTGACGATTGAAGTATGAGGATTGAGGATTGAGGATTGAGGATTGAGGATTGCAGATTGAGTATTGAGGATTGAAGGTTGAGGATGGAGGATTGAGGATTGGGGATTGAGGATTAAAGGTTGAGGATTGAGAATTGGGTATTGAGGATTGAAGAATGAGGATTGAGGTGTGAGGATTGAGGATTGAGGATTGAAGATTGAGTATTGAGGATTGAACATTGAGGATTGAGGATTGAGGATTGAGGACTGAGGATTGAAGATTGAGGATTGGGGATTGAGGATTGAGGATTGAAGATTGAGTATTGAGGATTGAAGACTGTCGATTGAGGATTGAGGATTGAGGATTGAGGATTGAGGATTGAGTATTGAAGATTGAGTATTGAGGTTTGAGGATTGAGGATTGAAGATTGAGGATTGAGGATTGAGGATGAGGGATGAGGGTTGAGGATTGAGATTTGAGGCCTGAGGACTGAGGATTGAGAATTGAGAATTGTGGATTGAGGATTGAGGATTAAAGATTGACGATTGTGAATTGGGTATTGAGGATTGAAGAATGAGGGTTGAAAATTGAGGATTGAGGATTGAGGATTGAGGATTGAGGATTGAGGGTTGAGGATTGAGGATTGAGGATGAGGGCTGAGGTTTGAGGATTGAGGTTTGAGGACTGAGGACTGAGGATTGAGGATTGAGGATTGAGGATTGAGGATTGCGGATTGAAGATTGAGGATTGGGTATTGAGGACTGAAGAATGAGGATTGAGTATTGAGGTTTGAGGATTGAGGATTGAAGATTGAGTATTGAGGATTGAAGATTGGCGATTGAGGATTGAGGATTGAGGATTGAGTATTGATGATTGAGGATTGAGGATTGAGGGTTGAGGATTGAAGACTGAGTATTGAGGATGGAAGATTGAGGATTGAGGATTGAGGATTGAGGATTGGGGTTTGAAGTTTGAAGATTGAGGATTGGGGACTGAGTATTGATGGTTGAGTGATGAGAATTGATGTTTGTGGATAGAGATCTGAAGATTCCAGGTTGAGTATTGAGTATTGAAAACTGTGAATTGAGGATATTCCATTGAGGATTGTGTATTCACAACTGATTGTTGAGCACTCAGGGCTGAAGATTGAGGATTCAGGATTGAGGATTCGGGATTGAGGTTTGAGGACTGAGGACTGAGGATTGAAAGTTGAGTATTGAGGATTGAAGATTGAGTATTCAGGATTGGAGGTCGGCGATTGAGGATTGAGGATAGAGGATCGAGTATTGAGGATTGAGGATTGAAGATTGAGGATTGGGGACTGAGTGTTGAGGGTTGAGTGATGAGAACTGATGTTTGTGGATAGAGATTTGAAGATTGCAGGTTGAGTATTGAGTATTGAAAACTGTGAATTGAGGATATTCTATTGAGGATTGGGTTACTGATAACTGATTGTTGAGGACTGAGGGCTGAAGATTGAGGAATCAGGATTGAGGATACAGGATTGAGGTTTGAGGACTGAGGAATGAGGGTTGAAGATTGAGCATTGAGGATTGAAAACTGTGAATTGACGAAATTCTATTGAGGATTGAGGATTGAGGATTGAGGATTGAGGATGAGGTCTGAGGGTTGAGGATTGAGGTTTGAGGACTGAGGACTGAGGATTGAGGATTGAGTATTCAGGATTGAGGATTGAGGATTGAAGATTGTGGATTGGGTATTGAGGATTGAAGAATGAGGATCGAGGATTAAGGATTGAGGATTGAGGATTGAGGATTGAAGATTGGGTGTTCAGGATTGGAGATTGGCGATTGAGGATTGAGTATTGAGGATCGAGGATTGAGGATTGAGGATTGAAGATTGAGTATTGGGGATTGAAGATTGAGTATTTGGGACTGAGTGTTGAGGATTGAGGTTTGAATACTGAGGATTGGGGACTGAGTGTTGAGGGTTGTGTGATGATAATTGATGTTTGTGGATAGAGATTTGAAGATTGCAGGTTGAGCATTGAGTATTGAAAACTGTGAATTGATGATAGTCTATTGAGGATTGAGGATTGACAACTGATTGTTGAGGACTCAGGGCTGAAGATTGAGGATTCAGGATTGAGGATTCGGGATTGAGGTTTGAGGACTGAGGATTGAGGATTGAAGATTGAGTATTGAGGATTGAGGATTGAGGATTGAGGATTGAAGAATGAGGATTGGGGCTTGAGGATTGAGGATTGAGGATTGAAGATTGAGTATTGAGGATTGAAGACTGACGATTGAGGACTGAGGATTGAGGATTGATGATTGAGGATTGAGGATTGAAGATTGAGTATTGAGGATTGAAGATTGAGGATTGTGGATTGAGGATTGAAAACTGTGAATTGATGATATTCTATTGAGGATTGAGTATTCACAACTGATTGTTGAGGACTGAGGGCTGAAGAATGAGGATTCAGGATTGAGGATTCAGGATTGAGGTTTGAGGACTGAGGATTGAGGATTGAGGATTGAGGATTGTGGATTGATGATTGATGATTGAAGATTTAGGATAGGGTATTGCGGATTGAACATTGAGGATTGAGGATTGACGCTTGAGGATTGAGGGTTGATGATGGAGGATCGAAGAGAGAGGACTGAGTGTTGAGGATTGAGTGTTGAGAACTGATGTTTGAGGATTGAGATTTGATTATTGAATATTGTGGATTGAGTATTGAATCATGAGAATTCAGGATATTCTATTGAGTATTGAGAATTGAAGATTGACGGTTGAGCATTGAGGATTGGTGGTTGAGGGTTTTGTGTTGAATATTGAGGATTGAGGATTGAGTATTCAGGATTGAGGATTGAGGATTGAAGATTGAGGATTGGGTATTGAGGATTGAAGAATGAGGATTGAGGATTGGGGATTGAGGGTTGAGGATTGAGGATTGAAGATTGGGTGCTCAGGATTGGAGATTGACGATTCAGGATTGAGTATTGAGTATCGAGGATTGAGGATTGAGGATTGAGGATTGAGTATTGAGGATTGAAGATTGAGGATTTGGGACTGAGTGTTGAGGATTGAGGTTTGAATATTGAGGATTGGGGACTGAGTGTTGAGGGTTGAGTGATGATAATTGATGTTTGAGGATAGAGATTTGAAGATTGCAGGTTGAGTATTGAGTATTGAAAACTGTGAATTGATGATAGTCTATTGAGGATTGAGGATTGACAACTGATTGTTGAGGACACAGGGCTGAAGATTGAGGATTCAGGATAGAGGATTCGGGATTGAGGTTTGAGGACTGAGGATTGAGGATTGAAGATTGAGTATTGAGGATAGGATTGAGGATTGAGGACTGAAGAATGAGGATTGGGGCTTGAGGATTGAGGATTGAGGATTGAAGATTGAGGATTCGGTATTGACGATTGAAGTATGAGGATTGAGGGTTGAGGATTGAGGATTGAGGATTGCAGATTGAGTATTGAGGATTGAAGGTTGAGGAATGAGGATTCAGGATTGAGGATTGAGGATTAAAGATTGAGGATTGAGAATTGGGTATTGAGGATTGAAGAATGAGGATTGAGGTGTGAGGATTGAGGATTGAGGATTGAAGATTGAGGATTGGGGACTGAGTATTGATGGTTGAGTGATGAGAATTGATGTTTGTGGATAGAGATCTGAAGATTCCAGATTGAGTATTGAGTATCGAAAACTGTGAATTCAGGATATTCTATTGAGGATTGGGTATTCACAACTGATTGTTGAGCCCTGCGGGCTGAAGATTGAGGATTCAGGATTGAGGATTCGGGATTGAGGTTTGAGGACTGAGGACTGAGGATTGAAGGTTGAGTATTGAGGATTGAAGACTGACAATTGAGGATTGAGGATTGAGGATTGAGGATTGAGGATTGAGGATTGAGGATTGAGGATTGAGGATTGAGGATTGAGAATTGAGGACTGAGGATTGAAGATTGAGTATTGAGCATTGAAGATTGACGATTGAGGATTGAAGATTGAGGATTGACGGTGAGGACTGAGGACTGAGGATTGAGGATTGAGAATTGAGTATTGAGGATTGAGGATTGAGGATTGAAGATTGAGTATTGGGTATTGAGTATTGAAGAATGAGGATTGAAAATTGAGGATTGGGGATTGAGAATTGAGGATTGAGGATTGAGGATTGAAGATTGAGGATTGGGTATTGAGGATTGAAGGATGAGGATTGAGGATTGAGGGTTGAGGATTGAGGATTGAAGATTGAGTATTGAGTATTGAGGATTGAGGATTGAGGATTGAAGATTGAGTATTGGGTATTGAGTATTGAAGAATGAGGATTGAAAATTGAGGATTGAGGATTGAGAATTGAGGATTGAGGATTGAGGATTGAAGATTGAGGATTGGGTATTGAGGATTGAAGGATGAGGATTGAGGATTGAGGGTTGAGGATTGAGGATTGAAGATTGAGTATTGAGGATTGAAGATTGACGATTGAGGATTGAGGATTGAGGTTTGAGGATTGAGGATTTATGATTGAGGATTGAGGATTGAGGGTTGAGGTTTGAAGATTGAGGATTGGGCACTGAGTATTGAGGGTTGAGTGATGAGAATTGATGTTTGTGGATATTGATCTGAAGATTGCAGATTGAGTATTGAGTATTAAAAACTGTGAATTGAGGATATTCTATTGAATATTGAGGATTGACAACTGATCGTTGAGGACTCAGGGCTGAAGGTTGAGGATTCAGGATTGAGGATTCAGGATTGAGGTTTGAGGACTGAGGATTGAGGATTGAGGATTGAGGATTGAGGATTGAGGATTGAAGATTGAGGATTGGGTATTGAGGATTGAACATTGAGGATTGAGGGATGAGGATTGAGGATTGAGGATTGAGGATTGAAGATTGAGGATTCGGTATTGACGATTGAAGTATGAGGATTGAGGATTGAGGATTGAGGATTGAGGATTGCAGATTGAGTATTGAGGATTGAAGGTTGAGGATGGAGGATTGAGGATTGGGGATTGAGGATTAAAGGTTGAGGATTGAGAATTGGGTATTGAGGATTGAAGAATGAGGATTGAGGTGTGAGGATTGAGGATTGAGGATTGAAGATTGAGTATTGAGGATTGAACATTGAGGATTGAGGATTGAGGATTGAGGACTGAGGATTGAAGATTGAGGATTGGGGATTGAGGATTGAAGATTGAGGATTGGGTATTGAGGATTGAAGATTGACGATTGAGGATTGAGGATTGAGTGTTGAGGATTGATGATTGAGGATTCAGGATTGAGGGGTGAGGATTGAAGATTGAGTATTGAGGATTGATGATTGAGGATTCAGGATTCTGGATTGAGGATTGAGGTTTGAAGATTGAGGATTCAGGATTGAGGGGTGAGGATTGAAGATTGAGTATTGAGGATTGATGATTGAGGATTCAGGATTCTGGATTGAGGATTGAGGTTTGAAGATTGAGGATTGTGGACTGAGTATTGAGAGTTGAGTAATGAGAATTGATGTTTGTGGATAGAGATCTGGAGATTGCAGATTGAGTATTGAGTATTGAAAACTGTGAATTGAGGATATTCTATTGAGGATCGGGGATTGACAACTGATTGTAGAGGACTGACGGCTGAAGATTGAGGATTCAGGATTGAGGATTCGGGATTGAGGTTTGCGGACTGAGGACTGAGGATTGAAGATTGAGTATTGAGGATTGAAGATTGAGTATTCACGATTGGAGATTGACGATTGAGGATTGAGGATTGAGGATTGATGATCGAATATTGAGGATTGAGGATTGAAGATTGAGTATTGAGGATTGAAGATTGAGGATTGGGGACTGAGTGTTGAAGATTGAGGATTGAAGATTGAGGATTGGGGACTGAGTGTTGAGGGTTGAGTGATGAGAATTGATGTTTGTGGATAGAGATTTGAAGATTGCAGGTTGAGTATTGCGTATTGAAAACTGTGAATTGATGATATTCTGTTGAGGATTGAGGATTGACAGCTGATTGTTGAGGACTCAGGTCTGAAGATTGACGATTCAGGATTGAGGACTCAGGATTGAGGTTTGAGGTCTGAGGATTGAGGATTGTGGATTGAGGATTGAGGATTGAGGATTGAGGATTGAAGATTGAAGAATGAGGATTGGGGCTTGAGGATTGAGGATTGATGATTGAAGATTGAGTATTGAGGATTGAAGATTGACGATTGAGGATTGAGGATTGAGGATTGAGGATTGAGGATTGATGATTGAGGATTGAGGATTGAGGGTTGAGGTTTGAAGATTGAGGATTGGGCACTGAGTATTGACGGTTGAGTGATGAGAATTGATGTTTGTGGATACAGATCTGAAGATTGCAGATTTAGTATTGAATGTTGAAAACTGTGAATTGAGGATATTCTATTGAATATTGAGGATTGACAACGGATCGTTGAGGACTCAGGGCTGAAGGTTGAAGATTCAGGATTGAGGATTCAGGATTGAGGTTTTGGGGACTGAGGATTGAGGATTGAGGACTGAGGATTGAGGATTGAGGATTGAAGATTGAGGATTGGGTATTGAGGATTGAACATTGAGGATTGAGGGATGAGGATTGAGGATTGAGGATTGAGGATTGAAGATTGAGGATTCGGTATTGACGATTGAAGTATGAGTATTGAGGATTGAGGATTGAGGATTGAGGATTGCAGATTGAGTATTGAGGATTGAAGGTTGAGGATTGAGGATTGAGGATTGAGGATCGAGGATTAAAGATTGAGGATTGAGAATTGGGTATTGAGGATTGAAGAATGAGGATTGCGGTGTGAGGATTGAGGATTGAGGATTGAAGATTGAGTATTGAGGATTGAAGATTGAGGATTGAGGATTGAGGATTGAGGATTGAGGATTGAAGATTGAGGATTGGGGATTGAGGATTGAGGATTGAAGATTGAGTATTGAGGATTGAAGACTGACGATTGAGGATTGAGGATTGAGGATTGGGGATTGAGGATTGAGTATTGTAGATTGAGTATTGAGGTTTGCGGATTGACGATTGAAGATTGAGGATTGAGGATTCAGGATGAGGGATGAGGGTTGAGGATTGAGGTTTGAGGACTGAGGGCTGAGGATTGAGGATTGAGAATTGTGAATTGAGGATTGAGGATTAAAGATTGAGGATTGTGAATTGGGTATTGAGGATTGAAGAATGAGGGTTGAGGTGTGAGGATTGAGGATTGAGGATTGAAGATTGAGTATTGAGGATTGAAGACTGACAATTGAGGATTGAGGATTGAGGATTGAGGATTGAGGATTGAGGATTGAGGATTGAGGATTGAGGATTGAGGATTGAGAATTGAGGACTGAGGATTGAAGATTGAGTATTGAGCATTGAAGATTGACGATTGAGGATTGAAGATTGAGGATTGACGGCGAGGACTGAGGACTGAGGATTGAGGATTGAGAATTGAGTATTGAGGATTGAGGATTGAGGATTGAAGATTGAGTATTGGGTATTGAGTATTGAAGAATGAGGATTGAAAATTGAGGATTGGGGATTGAGAATAGAGGATTGAGGATTGAGGATTGAAGATTGAGGATTGGGTATTGAGGATTGAAGGATGAGGATTGAGGATTGAGGGTTGAGGATTGAGGATTGAAGATTGAGTATTGAGTATTGAGGATTGAGGATTGAGGATTGAAGATTGAGTATTGGGTATTGAGGATTGAAGAATGAGGATTGAAAATTGAGGATTGAGGATTGAGAATTGAGGATTGAGGATTGAGGATTGAAGATTGAGGATTGGGTATTGAGGATTGAAGGATGAGGATTGAGGATTGAGGGTTGAGGATTGAGGATTGAAGATTGAGTATTGAGGATTGAAGATTGACGATTGAGGATTGAGGATTGAGGTTTGAGGATTGAGGATTTATGATTGAGGATTGAGGATTGAGGGTTGAGGTTTGAAGATTGAGGATTGGGCACTGAGTATTGAGGGTTGAGTGATGAGAATTGATGTTTGTGGATATTGATCTGAAGATTGCAGATTGAGTATTGAGTATTAAAAACTGTGAATTGAGGATATTCTATTGAATATTGAGGATTGACAACTGATCGTTGAGGACTCAGGGCTGAAGGTTGAGGATTCAGGATTGAGGATTCAGGATTGAGGTTTGAGGACTGAGGATTGAGGATTGAGGATTGAGGATTGAGGATTGAGGATTGAAGATTGAGGATTGGGTATTGAGGATTGAACATTGAGGATTGAGGGATGAGGATTGAGGATTGAGGATTGAGGATTGAAGATTGAGGATTCGGTATTGACGATTGAAGTATGAGGATTGAGGATTGAGGATTGAGGATTGAGGATTGCAGATTGAGTATTGAGGATTGAAGGTTGAGGATGGAGGATTGAGGATTGGGGATTGAGGATTAAAGGTTGAGGATTGAGAATTGGGTATTGAGGATTGAAGAATGAGGATTGAGGTGTGAGGATTGAGGATTGAGGATTGAAGATTGAGTATTGAGGATTGAACATTGAGGATTGAGGATTGAGGATTGAGGACTGAGGATTGAAGATTGAGGATTGGGGATTGAGGATTGAGGATTGAAGATTGAGTATTGAGGATTGAAGACTGTCGATTGAGGATTGAGGATTGAGGATTGAGGATTGAGGATTGAGTATTGAAGATTGAGTATTGAGGTTTGAGGATTGAGGATTGAAGATTGAGGATTGAGGATTGAGGATGAGGGATGAGGGTTGAGGATTGAGATTTGAGGCCTGAGGACTGAGGATTGAGAATTGAGAATTGTGGATTGAGGATTGAGGATTAAAGATTGACGATTGTGAATTGGGTATTGAGGATTGAAGAATGAGGGTTGAAAATTGAGGATTGAGGATTGAGGATTGAGGATTGAGGATTGAGGGTTGAGGATTGAGGATTGAGGATGAGGGCTGAGGTTTGAGGATTGAGGTTTGAGGACTGAGGACTGAGGATTGAGGATTGAGGATTGAGGATTGAGGATTGCGGATTGAAGATTGAGGATTGGGTATTGAGGACTGAAGAATGAGGATTGAGTATTGAGGTTTGAGGATTGAGGATTGAAGATTGAGTATTGAGGATTGAAGATTGGCGATTGAGGATTGAGGATTGAGGATTGAGTATTGATGATTGAGGATTGAGGATTGAGGGTTGAGGATTGAAGACTGAGTATTGAGGATGGAAGATTGAGGATTGAGGATTGAGGATTGAGGATTGGGGTTTGAAGTTTGAAGATTGAGGATTGGGGACTGAGTATTGATGGTTGAGTGATGAGAATTGATGTTTGTGGATAGAGATCTGAAGATTCCAGGTTGAGTATTGAGTATTGAAAACTGTGAATTGAGGATATTCCATTGAGGATTGTGTATTCACAACTGATTGTTGAGCACTCAGGGCTGAAGATTGAGGATTCAGGATTGAGGATTCGGGATTGAGGTTTGAGGACTGAGGACTGAGGATTGAAAGTTGAGTATTGAGGATTGAAGATTGAGTATTCAGGATTGGAGGTCGGCGATTGAGGATTGAGGATAGAGGATCGAGTATTGAGGATTGAGGATTGAAGATTGAGGATTGGGGACTGAGTGTTGAGGGTTGAGTGATGAGAACTGATGTTTGTGGATAGAGATTTGAAGATTGCAGGTTGAGTATTGAGTATTGAAAACTGTGAATTGAGGATATTCTATTGAGGATTGGGTTACTGATAACTGATTGTTGAGGACTGAGGGCTGAAGATTGAGGAATCAGGATTGAGGATACAGGATTGAGGTTTGAGGACTGAGGAATGAGGGTTGAAGATTGAGCATTGAGGATTGAAAACTGTGAATTGACGAAATTCTATTGAGGATTGAGGATTGAGGATTGAGGATTGAGGATGAGGTCTGAGGGTTGAGGATTGAGGTTTGAGGACTGAGGACTGAGGATTGAGGATTGAGTATTCAGGATTGAGGATTGAGGATTGAAGATTGTGGATTGGGTATTGAGGATTGAAGAATGAGGATCGAGGATTAAGGATTGAGGATTGAGGATTGAGGATTGAAGATTGGGTGTTCAGGATTGGAGATTGGCGATTGAGGATTGAGTATTGAGGATCGAGGATTGAGGATTGAGGATTGAAGATTGAGTATTGGGGATTGAAGATTGAGTATTTGGGACTGAGTGTTGAGGATTGAGGTTTGAATACTGAGGATTGGGGACTGAGTGTTGAGGGTTGTGTGATGATAATTGATGTTTGTGGATAGAGATTTGAAGATTGCAGGTTGAGCATTGAGTATTGAAAACTGTGAATTGATGATAGTCTATTGAGGATTGAGGATTGACAACTGATTGTTGAGGACTCAGGGCTGAAGATTGAGGATTCAGGATTGAGGATTCGGGATTGAGGTTTGAGGACTGAGGATTGAGGATTGAAGATTGAGTATTGAGGATTGAGGATTGAGGATTGAGGATTGAAGAATGAGGATTGGGGCTTGAGGATTGAGGATTGAGGATTGAAGATTGAGTATTGAGGATTGAAGACTGACGATTGAGGACTGAGGATTGAGGATTGATGATTGAGGATTGAGGATTGAAGATTGAGTATTGAGGATTGAAGATTGAGGATTGTGGATTGAGGATTGAAAACTGTGAATTGATGATATTCTATTGAGGATTGAGTATTCACAACTGATTGTTGAGGACTGAGGGCTGAAGAATGAGGATTCAGGATTGAGGATTCAGGATTGAGGTTTGAGGACTGAGGATTGAGGATTGAGGATTGAGGATTGTGGATTGATGATTGATGATTGAAGATTTAGGATAGGGTATTGCGGATTGAACATTGAGGATTGAGGATTGACGCTTGAGGATTGAGGGTTGATGATGGAGGATCGAAGAGAGAGGACTGAGTGTTGAGGATTGAGTGTTGAGAACTGATGTTTGAGGATTGAGATTTGATTATTGAATATTGTGGATTGAGTATTGAATCATGAGAATTCAGGATATTCTATTGAGTATTGAGAATTGAAGATTGACGGTTGAGCATTGAGGATTGGTGGTTGAGGGTTTTGTGTTGAATATTGAGGATTGAGGATTGAGTATTCAGGATTGAGGATTGAGGATTGAAGATTGAGGATTGGGTATTGAGGATTGAAGAATGAGGATTGAGGATTGGGGATTGAGGGTTGAGGATTGAGGATTGAAGATTGGGTGCTCAGGATTGGAGATTGACGATTCAGGATTGAGTATTGAGTATCGAGGATTGAGGATTGAGGATTGAGGATTGAGTATTGAGGATTGAAGATTGAGGATTTGGGACTGAGTGTTGAGGATTGAGGTTTGAATATTGAGGATTGGGGACTGAGTGTTGAGGGTTGAGTGATGATAATTGATGTTTGAGGATAGAGATTTGAAGATTGCAGGTTGAGTATTGAGTATTGAAAACTGTGAATTGATGATAGTCTATTGAGGATTGAGGATTGACAACTGATTGTTGAGGACACAGGGCTGAAGATTGAGGATTCAGGATAGAGGATTCGGGATTGAGGTTTGAGGACTGAGGATTGAGGATTGAAGATTGAGTATTGAGGATAGGATTGAGGATTGAGGACTGAAGAATGAGGATTGGGGCTTGAGGATTGAGGATTGAGGATTGAAGATTGAGGATTCGGTATTGACGATTGAAGTATGAGGATTGAGGGTTGAGGATTGAGGATTGAGGATTGCAGATTGAGTATTGAGGATTGAAGGTTGAGGAATGAGGATTCAGGATTGAGGATTGAGGATTAAAGATTGAGGATTGAGAATTGGGTATTGAGGATTGAAGAATGAGGATTGAGGTGTGAGGATTGAGGATTGAGGATTGAAGATTGAGGATTGGGGACTGAGTATTGATGGTTGAGTGATGAGAATTGATGTTTGTGGATAGAGATCTGAAGATTCCAGATTGAGTATTGAGTATCGAAAACTGTGAATTCAGGATATTCTATTGAGGATTGGGTATTCACAACTGATTGTTGAGCCCTGCGGGCTGAAGATTGAGGATTCAGGATTGAGGATTCGGGATTGAGGTTTGAGGACTGAGGACTGAGGATTGAAGGTTGAGTATTGAGGATTGAAGACTGACAATTGAGGATTGAGGATTGAGGATTGAGGATTGAGGATTGAGGATTGAGGATTGAGGATTGAGGATTGAGGATTGAGAATTGAGGACTGAGGATTGAAGATTGAGTATTGAGCATTGAAGATTGACGATTGAGGATTGAAGATTGAGGATTGACGGTGAGGACTGAGGACTGAGGATTGAGGATTGAGAATTGAGTATTGAGGATTGAGGATTGAGGATTGAAGATTGAGTATTGGGTATTGAGTATTGAAGAATGAGGATTGAAAATTGAGGATTGGGGATTGAGAATTGAGGATTGAGGATTGAGGATTGAAGATTGAGGATTGGGTATTGAGGATTGAAGGATGAGGATTGAGGATTGAGGGTTGAGGATTGAGGATTGAAGATTGAGTATTGAGTATTGAGGATTGAGGATTGAGGATTGAAGATTGAGTATTGGGTATTGAGTATTGAAGAATGAGGATTGAAAATTGAGGATTGAGGATTGAGAATTGAGGATTGAGGATTGAGGATTGAAGATTGAGGATTGGGTATTGAGGATTGAAGGATGAGGATTGAGGATTGAGGGTTGAGGATTGAGGATTGAAGATTGAGTATTGAGGATTGAAGATTGACGATTGAGGATTGAGGATTGAGGTTTGAGGATTGAGGATTTATGATTGAGGATTGAGGATTGAGGGTTGAGGTTTGAAGATTGAGGATTGGGCACTGAGTATTGAGGGTTGAGTGATGAGAATTGATGTTTGTGGATATTGATCTGAAGATTGCAGATTGAGTATTGAGTATTAAAAACTGTGAATTGAGGATATTCTATTGAATATTGAGGATTGACAACTGATCGTTGAGGACTCAGGGCTGAAGGTTGAGGATTCAGGATTGAGGATTCAGGATTGAGGTTTGAGGACTGAGGATTGAGGATTGAGGATTGAGGATTGAGGATTGAGGATTGAAGATTGAGGATTGGGTATTGAGGATTGAACATTGAGGATTGAGGGATGAGGATTGAGGATTGAGGATTGAGGATTGAAGATTGAGGATTCGGTATTGACGATTGAAGTATGAGGATTGAGGATTGAGGATTGAGGATTGAGGATTGCAGATTGAGTATTGAGGATTGAAGGTTGAGGATGGAGGATTGAGGATTGGGGATTGAGGATTAAAGGTTGAGGATTGAGAATTGGGTATTGAGGATTGAAGAATGAGGATTGAGGTGTGAGGATTGAGGATTGAGGATTGAAGATTGAGTATTGAGGATTGAACATTGAGGATTGAGGATTGAGGATTGAGGACTGAGGATTGAAGATTGAGGATTGGGGATTGAGGATTGAGGATTGAAAATTGAGTATTGAGGATTGAAGACTGTCGATTGAGGATTGAGGATTGAGGATTGAGGATTGAGGATTGAGTATTGAAGATTGAGTATTGAGGTTTGAGGATTGAGGATTGAAGATTGAGGATTGAGGATTGAGGATGAGGGATGAGGGTTGAGGATTGAGATTTGAGGACTGAGGACTGAGGATTGAGAATTGAGAATTGTGGATTGAGGATTGAGGATTAAAGATTGACGATTGTGAATTGGGTATTGAGGATTGAAGAATGAGGGTTGAAAATTGAGGATTGAGGATTGAGGATTGAGGATTGAGGATTGAGGGTTGAGGATTGAGGATTGAGGATGAGGGCTGAGGTTTGAGGATTGAGGTTTGAGGACTGAGGACTGAGGATTGAGGATTGAGGATTGAGGATTGAGGATTGAGGATTGAAGATTGAGGATTGGGTATTGAGGACTGAAGAATGAGGATTGAGTATTGAGGTTTGAGGATTGAGTATTGAAGATTGAGTATTGAGGATTGAAGATTGGCGATTGAGGATTGAGGATTGAGGATTGAGTATTGATGATTGAGGATTGAGGATTGAGGGTTGAGGATTGAAGACTGAGTATTGAGGATTGAAGATTGAGGATTGAGGATTGAGGATTGAGGATTGGGGTTTGAGGTTTGAAGATTGAGGATTGGGGACTGAGTATTGATGGTTGAGTGATGAGAATTGATGTTTGTGGATAGAGATCTGAAGATTCCAGGTTGAGTATTGAGTATTGAAAACTGTGAATTGAGGATATTCCATTGAGGATTGTGTATTCACAACTGATTGTTGAGCACTCAGGGCTGAAGATTGAGGATTCAGGATTGAGGATTCGGGATTGAGGTTTGAGGACTGAGGACTGAGGATTGAAAGTTGAGTATTGAGGATTGAAGATTGAGTATTCAGGATTGGAGGTCGGCGATTGAGGATTGAGGATAGAGGATCGAGTATTGAGGATTGAGGATTGAAGATTGAGGATTGGGGACTGAGTGTTGAGGGTTGAGTGATGAGAACTGATGTTTGTGGATAGAGATTTGAAGATTGCAGGTTGAGTATTGAGTATTGAAAACTGTGAATTGAGGATATTCTATTGAGGATTGGGTTACTGATAACTGATTGTTGAGGACTGAGGGCTGAAGATTGAGGAATCAGGATTGAGGATACAGGATTGAGGTTTGAGGACTGAGGAATGAGGGTTGAAGATTGAGCATTGAGGATTGAAAACTGTGAATTGACGAAATTCTATTGAGGATTGAGGATTGAGGATTGAGGATTGAGGATGAGGTCTGAGGGTTGAGGATTGAGGTTTGAGGACTGAGGACTGAGGATTGAGGATTGAGTATTCAGGATTGAGGATTGAGGATTGAAGATTGTGGATTGGGTATTGAGGATTGAAGAATGAGGATCGAGGATTAAGGATTGAGGATTGAGGATTGAGGATTGAAGATTGGGTGTTCAGGATTGGAGATTGGCGATTGAGGATTGAGTATTGAGGATCGAGGATTGAGGATTGAGGATTGAAGATTGAGTATTGGGGATTGAAGATTGAGTATTTGGGACTGAGTGTTGAGGATTGAGGTTTGAATACTGAGGATTGGGGACTGAGTGTTGAGGGTTGTGTGATGATAATTGATGTTTGTGGATAGAGATTTGAAGATTGCAGGTTGAGCATTGAGTATTGAAAACTGTGAATTGATGATAGTCTATTGAGGATTGAGGATTGACAACTGATTGTTGAGGACTCAGGGCTGAAGATTGAGGATTCAGGATTGAGGATTCGGGATTGAGGTTTGAGGACTGAGGATAGAGGATTGAAGATTGAGTATTGAGGATTGAGGATTGAGGATTGAGGATTGAAGAATGAGGATTGGGGCTTGAGGATTGAGGATTGAGGATTGAAGATTGAGTATTGAGGATTGAAGACTGACGATTGAGGACTGAGGATTGAGGATTGATGATTGAGGATTGAGGATTGAAGATTGAGTATTGAGGATTGAAGATTGAGGATTGTGGATTGAGGATTGAAAACTGTGAATTGATGATATTCTATTGAGGATTGAGTATTGACAACTGATTGTTGAGGACTGAGGGCTGAAGAATGAGGATTCAGGATTGAGGATTCAGGATTGAGGTTTGAGGACTGAGGATTGAGGATTGAGGATTGAGGATTGTGGATTGATGATTGATGATTGAAGATTTAGGATAGGGTATTGCGGATTGAACATTGAGGATTGAGGATTGACGCTTGAGGATTGAGGGTTGATGATGGAGGATCGAAGAGAGAGGACTGAGTGTTGAGGATTGAGTGTTGAGAACTGATGTTTGAGGATTGAGATTTGATTATTGAATATTGTGGATTGAGTATTGAATCATGAGAATTCAGGATATTCTATTGAGTATTGAGAATTGAAGATTGACGGTTGAGCATTGAGGATTGGTGGTTGAGGGTTTTGTGTTGAATATTGAGGATTGAGGATTGAGTATTCAGGATTGAGGATTGAGGATTGAAGATTGAGGATTGGGTATTGAGGATTGAAGAATGAGGATTGAGGATTGGGGATTGAGGGTTGAGGATTGAGGATTGAAGATTGGGTGCTCAGGATTGGAGATTGACGATTCAGGATTGAGTATTGAGGATCGAGGATTGAGGATTGAGGATTGAAGATTGAGTATTGAGGATTGAAGATTGAGGATTTGGGACTGAGTGTTGAGGATTGAGGTTTGAATATTGAGGATTGGGGACTGAGTGTTGAGGGTTGAGTGATGATAATTGATGTTTGAGGATAGAGATTTGAAGATTGCAGGTTGAGTATTGAGTATTGAAAACTGTGAATTGATGATAGTCTATTGAGGATTGAGGATTGACAACTGATTGTTGAGGACACAGGGCTGAAGATTGAGGATTCAGGATAGAGGATTCGGGATTGAGGTTTGAGGACTGAGGATTGAGGATTGAAGATTGAGTATTGAGGATAGGATTGAGGATTGAGGACTGAAGAATGAGGATTGGGGCTTGAGGATTGAGGATTGAGGATTGAAGATTGAGGATTCGGTATTGACGATTGAAGTATGAGGATTGAGGGTTGAGGATTGAGGATTGAGGATTGCAGATTGAGTATTGAGGATTGAAGGTTGAGGAATGAGGATTCAGGATTGAGGATTGAGGATTAAAGATTGAGGATTGAGAATTGGGTATTGAGGATTGAAGAATGAGGATTGAGGTGTGAGGATTGAGGATTGAGGATTGAAGATTGAGGATTGGGGACTGAGTATTGATGGTTGAGTGATGAGAATTGATATTTGTGGATAGAGATCTGAAGATTCCAGATTGAGTATTGAGTATCGAAAACTGTGAATTCAGGATATTCTATTGAGGATTGGGTATTCACAACTGATTGTTGAGCCCTGCGGGCTGAAGATTGAGGATTCAGGATTGAGGATTCGGGATTGAGGTTTGAGGACTGAGGACTGAGGATTGAAGGTTGAGTATTGAGGATTGAAGATTGAGTATTCAGGATTGGAGATTGGCGATTGAGGATTGAGGATTGAGGATTGAGGATTGAGAATTGAGGACTGAGGATTGAAGATTCAGTATTGGGCATTGAAGATTGACGATTGAGGATTGAAGATTGAGGATTGACGGTGATGACTGAGGACTGAGGATTGAGGATTGAGAATTGAGTATTGAGGATTGAGGATTGAGGATTGAAGATTGAGTATTGGGTATTGAGTATTGAAGAATGAGGATTGAAAATTGAGGATTGAGGATTGAGAATTGAGGATTGAGGATTGAGGATTGAAGATTGAGGATTTGGTATTGAGGATTGAAGAATGAGGATTGAGGATTTAGGATTGAGGATTGCGGATTGAAGATTGAGTATTGAGGATTGAAGATTGACGATTGAGGATTGAGGATTGAGTGTTGAGGATTGATGATTGAGGATTCAGGATTGAGGGGTGAGGATTGAAGATTGAGTATTGAGGATTGATGATTGAGGATTCAGGATTCTGGATTGAGGATTGAGGTTTGAAGATTGAGGATTGTGGACTGAGTATTGAGAGTTGAGTAATGAGAATTGATGTTTGTGGATAGAGATCTGGAGATTGCAGATTGAGTATTGAGTATTGAAAACTGTGAATTGAGGATATTCTATTGAGGATCGGGGATTGACAACTGATTGTAGAGGACTGACGGCTGAAGATTGAGGATTCAGGATTGAGGATTCGGGATTGAGGTTTGAGGACTGAGGACTGAGGATTGAAGATTGAGTATTGAGGATTGAAGATTGAGTATTCACGATTGGAGATTGACGATTGAGGATTGAGGATTGAGGATTGATGATCGAATATTGAGGATTGAGGATTGAAGATTGAGTATTGAGGATTGAAGATTGAGGATTGGGGACTGAGTGTTGAAGATTGAGGATTGAAGATTGAGGATTGGGGACTGAGTGTTGAGGGTTGAGTGATGAGAATTGATGTTTGTGGATAGAGATTTGAAGATTGCAGGTTGAGTATTGCGTATTGAAAACTGTGAATTGATGATATTCTGTTGAGGATTGAGGATTGACAGCTGATTGTTGAGGACTCAGGTCTGAAGATTGACGATTCAGGATTGAGGACTCAGGATTGAGGTTTGAGGTCTGAGGATTGAGGATTGTGGATTGAGGATTGAGGATTGAGGATTGAGGATTGAAGATTGAAGAATGAGGATTGGGGCTTGAGGATTGAGGATTGATGATTGAAGATTGAGTATTGAGGATTGAAGATTGACGATTGAGGATTGAGGATTGAGGATTGAGGATTGAGGATTGATGATTGAGGATTGAGGATTGAGGGTTGAGGTTTGAAGATTGAGGATTGGGCACTGAGTATTGACGGTTGAGTGATGAGAATTGATGTTTGTGGATACAGATCTGAAGATTGCAGATTTAGTATTGAGTGTTGAAAACTGTGAATTGAGGATATTCTATTGAATATTGAGGATTGACAACGGATCGTTGAGGACTCAGGGCTGAAGGTTGAAGATTCAGGATTGAGGATTCAGGATTGAGGTTTTGGGGACTGAGGATTGAGGATTGAGGACTGAGGATTGAGGATTGAGGATTGAAGATTGAGGATTGGGTATTGAGGATTGAACATTGAGGATTGAGGGATGAGGATTGAGGATTGAGGATTGAGGATTGAAGATTGAGGATTCGGTATTGACGATTGAAGTATGAGTATTGAGGATTGAGGATTGAGGATTGAGGATTGCAGATTGAGTATTGAGGATTGAAGGTTGAGGATTGAGGATTGAGGATTGAGGATCGAGGATTAAAGATTGAGGATTGAGAATTGGGTATTGAGGATTGAAGAATGAGGATTGAGGTGTGAGGATTGAGGATTGAGGATTGAAGATTGAGTATTGAGGATTGAAGATTGAGGATTGAGGATTGAGGATTGAGGATTGAGGATTGAAGATTGAGGATTGGGGATTGAGGATTGAGGATTGAAGATTGAGTATTGAGGATTGAAGACTGACGATTGAGGATTGAGGATTGAGGATTGAGGATTGAGGATTGAGGATTGAGAATTGAGGACTGAGGATTGAAGATTGAGTATTGAGCATTGAAGATTGACGATTGAGGATTGAAGATTGAGGATTGACGGTGAGGACTGAGGACTGAGGATTGAGGATTGAGAATTGAGTATTGAGGATTGAGGATTGAGGATTGAAGATTGAGTATTGGGTATTGAGTATTGAAGAATGAGGATTGAAAATTGAGGATTGAGGATTGAGAATTGAGGATTGAGGATTGAGGATTGAAGATTGAGGATTGGGTATTGAGCATTGAAGGATGAGGATTGAGGATTGAGGGTTGAGGATTGAGGATTGAAGATTGAGTATTGAGGATTGAAGATTGAAGATTGACGATTGAGGATTGAGGATTGAGGTTTGAGGATTGAGGATTTATGATTGAGGATTGAGGATTGAGGGTTGAGGTTTGAAGATTGAGGATTGGGCACTGAGTATTGAGGGTTGAGTGATGAGAATTGATGTTTGTGGATATTGATCTGAAGATTGCAGATTGAGTATTGAGTATTAAAAACTGTGAATTGAGGATATTCTATTGAATATTGAGGATTGACAACTGATCGTTGAGGACTCAGGGCTGAAGGTTGAGGATTCAGGATTGAGGATTCAGGATTGAGGTTTGAGGACTGAGGATTGAGGATTGAGGATTGAGGATTGAGGATTGAGGATTGAAGATTGAGGATTGGGTATTGAGGATTGAACATTGAGGATTGAGGGATGAGGATTGAGGATTGAGGATTGAGGATTGAAGATTGAGGATTCGGTATTGACGATTGAAGTATGAGGATTGAGGATTGAGGATTGAGGATTGAGGATTGCAGATTGAGTATTGAGGATTGAAGGTTGAGGATGGAGGATTGAGGATTGGGGATTGAGGATTAAAGGTTGAGGATTGAGAATTGGGTATTGAGGATTGAAGAATGAGGATTGAGGTGTGAGGATTGAGGATTGAGGATTGAAGATTGAGTATTGAGGATTGAACATTGAGGATTGAGGATTGAGGATTGAGGACTGAGGATTGAAGATTGAGGATTGGGGATTGAGGATTGAGGATTGAAGATTGAGTATTGAGGATTGAAGACTGTCGATTGAGGATTGAGGATTGAGGATTGAGGATTGAGGATTGAGTATTGAAGATTGAGTATTGAGGTTTGAGGATTGAGGATTGAAGATTGAGGATTGAGGATTGAGGATGAGGGATGAGGGTTGAGGATTGAGATTTGAGGACTGAGGACTGAGGATTGAGAATTGAGAATTGTGGATTGAGGATTGAGGATTAAAGATTGACGATTGTGAATTGGGTATTGAGGATTGAAGAATGAGGGTTGAAAATTGAGGATTGAGGATTGAGGATTGAGGATTGAGGATTGAGGGTTGAGGATTGAGGATTGAGGATGAGGGCTGAGGTTTGAGGATTGAGGTTTGAGGACTGAGGACTGAGGATTGAGGATTGAGGATTGAGGATTGAGGATTGAGGATTGAAGATTGAGGATTGGGTATTGAGGACTGAAGAATGAGGATTGAGTATTGAGGTTTGAGGATTGAGGATTGAAGATTGAGTATTGAGGATTGAAGATTGGCGATTGAGGATTGAGGATTGAGGATTGAGTATTGATGATTGAGGATTGAGGATTGAGGGTTGAGGATTGAAGACTGAGTATTGAGGATTGAAGATTGAGGATTGAGGATTGAGGATTGAGGATTGGGGTTTGAGGTTTGAAGATTGAGGATTGGGGACTGAGTATTGATGGTTGAGTGATGAGAATTGATGTTTGTGGATAGAGATCTGAAGATTCCAGGTTGAGTATTGAGTATTGAAAACTGTGAATTGAGGATATTCCATTGAGGATTGTGTATTCACAACTGATTGTTGAGCACTCAGGGCTGAAGATTGAGGATTCAGGATTGAGGATTCGGGATTGAGGTTTGAGGACTGAGGACTGAGGATTGAAAGTTGAGTATTGAGGATTGAAGATTGAGTATTCAGGATTGGAGGTCGGCGATTGAGGATTGAGGATAGAGGATCGAGTATTGAGGATTGAGGATTGAAGATTGAGGATTGGGGACTGAGTGTTGAGGGTTGAGTGATGAGAACTGATGTTTGTGGATAGAGATTTGAAGATTGCAGGTTGAGTATTGAGTATTGAAAACTGTGAATTGAGGATATTCTATTGAGGATTGGGTTACTGATAACTGATTGTTGAGGACTGAGGGCTGAAGATTGAGGAATCAGGATTGAGGATACAGGATTGAGGTTTGAGGACTGAGGAATGAGGGTTGAAGATTGAGCATTGAGGATTGAAAACTGTGAATTGACGAAATTCTATTGAGGATTGAGGATTGAGGATTGAGGATTGAGGATGAGGTCTGAGGGTTGAGGATTGAGGTTTGAGGACTGAGGACTGAGGATTGAGGATTGAGTATTCAGGATTGAGGATTGAGGATTGAAGATTGTGGATTGGGTATTGAGGATTGAAGAATGAGGATCGAGGATTAAGGATTGAGGATTGAGGATTGAGGATTGAAGATTGGGTGTTCAGGATTGGAGATTGGCGTTTGAGGATTGAGTATTGAGGATCGAGGATTGAGGATTGAGGATTGAAGATTGAGTATTGGGGATTGAAGATTGAGTATTTGGGACTGAGTGTTGAGGATTGAGGTTTGAATACGGAGGATTGGGGACTGAGTGTTGAGGGTTGTGTGATGATAATTGATGTTTGTGGATAGAGATTTGAAGATTGCAGGTTGAGCATTGAGTATTGAAAACTGTGAATTGATGATAGTCTATTGAGGATTGAGGATTGACAACTGATTGTTGAGGACTCAGGGCTGAAGATTGAGGATTCAGGATTGAGGATTCGGGATTGAGGTTTGAGGACTGAGGATTGAGGATTGAAGATTGAGTATTGAGGATTGAGGATTGAGGATTGAGGATTGAAGAATGAGGATTGGGGCTTGAGGATTGAGGATTGAGGATTGAAGATTGAGTATTGAGGATTTAAAATTGACGATTGAGGATTGAGGGTCGAGGATTGAGGATTGAGTATTGATGATTGAGGATTGAGGATTGAGGGTTGAGGTTTGAAGATTGAGGATTGGGGACTGAGTATTGAGGGTTGAGTGATGAGAATTGATGTTTGTGGATAGAGACCTGAAGATTGCAGATGGAGTATTGAGTATTGAAAACTGTGCATTGAGGATACTCTATTGAGGATTGAGGATTGACAACTGATCGTTGAGGACTCAGGGCTGAAGGTTGAGGATCCAGGATTGAGGTTTGACTACTGATTGTAGAGGCCTGAGGGCCGAAGATTGAGGATTCAGGATTGAGGATTCAGAATTGAGGTTTGAGGACTGAGGATTGAGGATTGAAGATTGAGTATTGAGGATTGAAGATTGAGGATTGTGGGTTGAGGATTGAGGATTATGGATGATGGCTGAGGGTTGAGGATTGAGGTTTGAGGACTGAAGACTGAGGATTGTGGATTGAGAATTGAGGATTGAGGATTGAGGATTGAAGATTGAGGATTGGGTATTGAGGATTGAAGAATGAGGATTGAGGATTTAGGATTGAGGAATGAGCATTGAAGGTTGAGTATTGAGGATTGAAGATTGACGATTGAGGATTGAGGATTGAGTGTTGAGGATTGATGATTGAGGATTCGGGATTGAGGGTTGAGGATTGAAGATTGAGTATTGAGGATTGAAGATTGAGGATTGAGAATTGAAAATTGAGGATTGAGGATTGAGGATTGAGGATTGAGGATTGAGGGTTGAGGATTGAGGATTGAAGATGAGGGCTGAGGGTTGAGGATTGAGGTTTGAGGACTGAAGACTGACGATTGGGGATTGAGGATTGAGGATTGAGGATTGAGGATTGAGGATTGAGGATTGAAGATTGAGGATTGGGTATTGAGGACTGAAGAATGAGGATTGAGTATTGAGGTTTGAGGATTGAGAATTGAAGATTGAGTATTGAGGATTGAAGATTGGCGATTGAGGATTGAGGATTGAGGATTGAGGATTGATGATTGAGGATTGAGGATTGAGGGTTGAGGATTGAAGACTGAGGATTGAGGATTGAAGATTGAGGATTGAGGATTGAGGATTGAGGATTGGGGTTTGAGGTTTGAAGATTGAGGATTGGGGACTGAGTATTGATGGTTGAGTGATAAGAATTGATGTTTGTGGATAGATATCTGAAGATTCCAGGTTGAGTATTCAGTATTGAAAACTGTGAATTGAGGATATTCCATTGAGGATTGTGTATTCACAACTGATTCTTGAGCACTGAGGGCTGAAGATTGAGGATTCAGGATTGAGGATTCGGGATTGAGGTTTGAGGACTGAGGACTGAGGATTGAAGGTTGAGTATTGAGGATTGAAGATTGAGTATTCAGGATTGGAGATCGGCGATTGAGGATTGAGTATAGAGGGTCGAGTATTGAGGATTGAGGATTGAAGATTGAGTATTGAGGATTGAGGATTGAGGATTGAGCATTGAGGATTGAAGGTTGAGGATAGTGGATTGAGGATTGAGGATTGAGGACTGAAGATTGAGGATTCGGGACTGAGTGTTGAGGGTTGAGTGATGAGAAATGATGTTTGTGGATAGAGATTTGAAGATTGCTGATTGAGTATTGCGTATTGAAAACTGTGAATTGATGATATTCTATTGAGGATTGAGGACTGACAACTGATTGTTGAGAACTGAGGGCTGAAGGTTGAGGGTTCAGGATTGAGGATTCAGGATTGAGGTTTGAGGACTGAGCATTGAGGATTGAGGATTGAGGATTGAGTATTGAGGATTGAGGATTGAAGATTGAGGATTGGGTACTGCGGAACATTGAGGACTGAGGATTGAGGATTGAGGATTGAGGATTGAGGATTGAGGATTGATGATTGAGGATTGAAGATTCAGTATTGAGGATAGAAGATTGAGAATTGAGGATTGAGGATTGAACGTTCAGGACTGAGTGTTGAGGGTTGAGTGATGAGAATCGATTTTTGTGGATAGAGGTTGGAAGATTGCAGATTGGGTATTGAGTATTGAAAACTGTGAATTGAGGATATTCTACTGAGGATTTAGGATTGACAACTGATTGTTGAGGACTGGGGGCTGAGGATTGAGGATCCAGGGTTGAGGATTAAGGTTTGATGTTTGAGGACTGAGGATTGAGTATTGAGGATTGAATATTGAGGATTGAGGATTGAGAATTGAGGATTGAGAATGAGGGCTGAGGGTTGAGGATTGATGTTTGTGTAATGAATCCTGAGAATTCAGGATATTCTATTGAGTATTAAGAATTGGGGATTGATGGTTGAGTATTGAGGATTGAGGATTGAGGATTGAGGATTGAAGATTGAGTATTGAGGATTGAGGATTGAAGATTGAGGATTGAGGATAGGGTATTGAGGATTGAAGAATGAGGATTGAGGATTGAGGATTGAGGATTGAGGGTAGAAGATTGAGTATTGAGGATTGAAGATTGAGGATAGGGGATTGAGGATTGAAGAATGCGGATTGAGGATTGAGGATTGAGGATTGAGGGTAGAGGATTGAAGATTGAGTATTGAGGATTGAAGATTGAGAATTGAGGATTGAGGATTGAGGATTGAGGATTGAGGATTGAGGATTGAGGATTGAAGATTGAGTATTGAGTATTGAGGATTGAAGATTGAGGATTGGGTACTGCGGATTGAACATTGAGGGTTGAATATTGATGTTTGAGGTCTGAGGATTGAGGATTGAGGATTGAGAATTGAGGATTGAGTATTGAGGATTGAGGATTGAGAATTGAGGATTGAGGATTGAGGATTGAAGATTGAGGATTGGGTATCGAGGATTGAAGAATGAGGATTGAGGATTGAGGATTGAGGATTGAGGATTGAAGATTGAGTATTGAGGATTGAAGATTGATTATTGAGGATTGAGTATTGAAGAATAAGGATTGAGGATTGAGGATTTAAGATTGAGGATTGGGTATTGAGGATTGAAGAATGAGGATTGAGGATTGATGATTGAGGATTGAGGATTGAGGATTGAGGATTGAGGAGTGAGGATTGAGGATTGAGGATTGAAGATTGAGGATTGGGGATTGAGGATTCAGGATTGCGGATTCGGGATTGAGGTTTGAGGACTGAGGATTGAGGTTTGGGGATTGAGGATTGAGGATTGACGCTTGAGGATTGAGGATTGAGGATTGAGGATTGAGGATTGAGGATTGAGGATTGAGGATTGAAGATTGAGTATTGAGGATTGAATATTGAGGTTCGAGGATTGAGGATTGAGGATTGAGGATTGAGGATGAGGGCTGAGGGATGAGGATTGAACGTTGAGGACTGAGTGTTGAGGGTTGCGTTATGAGAATCGATGTTTGTGGATAGAGGTTGGAAGATTGCAGATTGAGTATTGAGTATTGAAATCTGTGAATTAAGGATATTCTATTGAGGATTTAGGATTGACAACTGATAGCTGAGGACTGAGGGCTGAAGATTGAGGATCCAGGGTTGAGGATTAAGGTTTGAGGTTTGAGGACTGAGGATTGAGGATTGAGGATTGAGGATTGAAGGTTGAGGATTGTGGACTGAGGATTGAAGATTGAGGATTGAGGATTGAGGACTGAGGATTGATGATTGAGGATTGAAGATTCAGTATTGAGGATTGAAGGTTGAGAATTGAGGATTGAGGATTGAACGTTGAGGACAGAGTGTTGAGGGTTGCGTTATGAGAATCGATGTTTGTGGATAGAGGTTGGAAGGTTGCAGATTGTGTATTGAGTATTGAAATCTGTGAATTAAGGATATTCTATTGAGGATTTAGGATTTACAACTGATAGTTGAGGACTGAGGGCTGAAGATTGAGGATCCAGGGTTGAGGATTAAGGTTTGAGGTTTGAGGACTGAGGATTGAGGATTGACGATTGAGGATTGAGGATTGAGGATTGATGATTGAAGATTGAGGATTGCGTATTGCGGATTGAACATTGAGGATTGAGGATTGAGGATTGAGGATTGAGGATTGAGGATTGAGGATTGAGGGTTGTGGATTGAGGACGAGGACTGAGGGTTGAGTATTGATGTTTGAGGTCTGAGGATTGAGGGCTGAGGATTGAGAATTGAGAATTGATGATTGAGGATTGAGGATTGAAGATTGAGGATTGGGTATTGAGGATTGAAGAATGAGGATTGAGGATTGATGATTGAACATCGAGGATTGGGGATTGAGGATTCAGGATTGACGATTCGGGATTGAGGTTTGTGGATTGAGGTTTGATTATTGAATATTGTGGATTGAGTATTGAACCATGAGAATTCAGGATATTCTATTGAGTATTGAGAATTGAGGATTGATGATTGAGGATTGAGTATTGAGGAATGAGGATTGAGGATTGGGGATTGAAGATTGAGTATTGAGGATTGAAGGTTGAGGATTGAGGATTGAGGATTGAGCATTGAGGATTGAAGATTGAGGATAGTGGATTGAGGATTGAGGATCGAGGACTGAAGATTGAGGATTGGGGACTGAGTGTTGAGTGTTGAGTGATGAGAATTGATGTTTGTGGATAGAGATTTGAAGATTGCTGTTTGAGTATTGCGTATTGAAAACTGTGAATTGATGATATTCTATTGAGGATTGAGGACTGACAACTGATTGTTGAGAACTGAGGGCTGAAGGTTGAGGGTTCAGGATTGAGGATTCAGGATTGAGGTTTGAGGACTGAGCATTGAGGATTGAGGATTGAGGATTGAGTATTGAGGATTGAGGATTGAAGATTGAGGATTGGGTACTGCGGAACATTGAGGACTGAGGACTGAGGATTGAGGATTGAGGATTGAGGATTGAGGATTGATGATTGAGGATTGAAGATTCAGTATTGAGGATTGAAGATTGAGAATTGAGGATTGAGGATTGAACGTTGAGGTCTGAGTGTTGAGGGTTGAGTGATGAGAATCAATGTTTGTGAATAGAGGTTGGAAGATTGCAGATTGAGTATTGAGTATTGAAAACTGTGAATTGAGGATATTCTACTGAGGATTTAGGATTGACAACTGATTGATGAGGACTGAGGGCTGAAGATTGAGGACCCAGGGTTGAGGACTAAGGTTTGATGTTTGAGGACTGAGGATTGAGGATTGAGGATTGAGGATTGAGGATTGAGGATTGATGATTGAAGATTGAGGATTGTGTATTGCGGATTGAACATTGAGGATCGAGGATTGAGGATTGAAGATTGAGGATTGAGGATTGAATACTCAATATTGATGATTGAAGATTGAGGATTGAGGATTGAGTGTTGTGGATTGAGGACGAGGACTGAGGGTTGAGTATTGATGTTTGAGGTCTGAGGATTGAGGGCTGAGGATTGAGAATTGAGAATTGATGATTGAGGATTGAGGATTGAAGATTGAGGATTGGGTATTGAGGATTGAAGAATGAGGATTGAGGATTGATGATTGAAGATTGAGGATTGGGGATTGAGGATTCAGGATTGACGATTCGGGATTGAGGATTGATGATTGAAGATTGAGGATTGGGGATTGAGGATTCAGGCTTGAGGATTCGGCATTGAGGTTTGAGGATTGAGATTTGATTATTGAATATTGTGGATTGAGTATTGAACCATGAGAATTCAGGATACTCTATTGAGTATTGAGAATTGAGGATTGATGATTGAGTATTGAGGATTGGTGGATGAGGGTTTTGTGTTGAATATTGAGGATTGGGGATTGAGGATTGAGGATTGAGGATTGAGTATTGAAGACTGAGGATTGATGACTGAGGATTGAGGATTGAGGATTGAGGATTGAGGATTGAGGATTGAAGAATGAGTATTGAGGATTGAATATTGAGGATTGAGGACTGAGAATTGAGGATTGAGAATGAGGGCTGAGGGTTGAGGATTGATGTTTGTGTATTGAATCCTGAGAATTCAGGATTTTCTATTGAGTATTGAGAATTGGGGATTGATGGTTGAGTATTGAGGATTGAGGATTGAGGATTGAGGATTGAAGATTGAGTATTGAGGATTGAGGACTGAAGATTGAGGATTGGGTACTGCGGATTGAACATTGTGTGTTGAGTATTGATGTTTGAGGTCAGAGGATTGAGGATTGAGGATTGAATATTGAGGATTGAGGATTGAGGATTGAGCATTGAGGATTGAGTATGAGGGCTGAGGGTTGAGGATAGATGTTTGTGTATTGAATCCTGAGAATTCAGGATATTCTATTGAGTATTGAGAATTGAGGATTGATGGTTGAGTATTGAGGATTGAGAATTGAGGATTGAGGATTGAGTATTGAAGATTGAGGATTGATGATTGATGATTGAGTATTGAGGAATGAGGATTGAGGATTGAGGATTGAAGATTGAGTATTGAGGATTGAAGATTGAGGATTGAGGATTGAGGATTGTGCATTGAGGATTGAAGATTGACGACTGGGGATTGAGGATTGAAGATTGAGTATTGAGGATTGAAGACTGACGATTGAGGATTGAGGATTGAGGATTGATGATTGAGGATTCAGGATTGAAGATTGAGTATTGAGGATTGAGGATTGAGTATTGAGGATTGAGGATTGAAGTTTGAGGATTGGGTACTGCGGAACATTGAGGATTGAGGATTGAGTATTGAGCATAGAGGGTTGAGGATTGAAGATTGAGTATTGACGATTGAATATTGAGGATTGAGGATTGAGGGTTGTGGATTGAGGACGAGGACTGAGGGTTGAGTATTGATGTTTGAGGTCTGAGGATTAAGGATTGAGGATTGAGAATTGAGGATTGAGGATTGAAGATAGAGGATTGGGTATTGCGTATTGAACATTGAGGATTGAGGATTGACGATTGAGGATTGAGGATTGAAGATTGAATATTGATGATTGAAGATTGAGGAGTGAGCATTGAGTGTTGTGGACTGAGGACGAGAACTGAGGGTTGAGTATTGATGTTTGAGGTCTGAGGATTGAGGATTGAGGATTGAGAATTGAGGATTGAGGATTGAGGATTGAAGATTGAGGATTGGGTATTGAGGATTGAAGAATGAGGATTGAGGATTGAGGATTGAGGATTGAGGATAGAAGATTGAGTATTGAGGATTGAAGATTGAGGATAGAGGATTGAGGATTGAAGAATGAGGATTGAGGATTGAGGATTGAGGATTGAGGGTAGAGGATTGAAGATTGAGTATTGAGGATTGAAGATTGAGGATTGAGGATTGAGGATTGAGGATTGAGGATTGAGGATTGAGGATTGAGGATTGAAGATTGAGTATTGAGGATTGAGGATTGAAGATTGAGGATTGGGTACTGCGGATTGAACATTGAGGGTTGAGTATTGATGTTTGAGGTCTGAGGATTGAGGATTGAGGATTGAGAATTGAGGATTGAGGATTGAGGATTGAGGATTGAGAATTGAGGATTGAGGATTGAGGATTGAAGATTGAGGATTGGGTATTGAGGATTGAAGAATGAGGATTGAGTATTGAGGATTGAGGATTGAGGACTGAAGATTGAGTATTGAGGATTGAAGATTGATTATTGAGGATAGAGTATTGAAGAATAAGGATTGAGGATTGAGGATTGAGGATTGAGGATTGAAGATTGAGTATTGAGGATTGAGGATTGAGGATTGAAGAATAAGTATTGAGGATTGAATATTGAGGATTGAGGATTGAGAATTGAGGATTGAGAATGAGGGCTGAGGGTTGAGGATTGATGTTTGTGTATTGAATCCTGAGAATTCAGGATATTCTATTGAGTATTGAGAATAGGGGACTGATGGTTGAGTATTGAGGATTGAGGATTGAGGATTGAGGATTGAAGATTGAGTATTGAGGATTGAGGATTGAAGATTGAGGATTGGGTACTGCGGATTGAACATTGTGGGTTGAGTATTGATGTTTGAGGTCAGAGGATTGAGGATTGAGGATTGAAGATTGAGGATTGATGATTGAGGATTGAGGATTGAGGATTGAGGATTGAGGATTGAGGATTGAGGATTGAAGATTGAGGATTGGGGATTGAGGATTCAGGATTGCGGATTCGGGATTGAGGTTTGAGGACTGAGGATTGAGGTTTGGGGATTGAGGATTGAGGATTGACGCTTGAGGATTGAGGATTGAGGATTGAGGATTGAGGATTGAGGATTGAGGATTGAGGATTGAAGATTGAGTATTGAGGATTGAATATTGAGGTTCGAGGATTGAGGATTGAGGATTGAGGATTGAGGGTGAGGGCTGAGGGATGAGGATTGAACGTTGAGGACTGAGTGTTGAGGGTTGCGTTATGAGAATCGATGTTTGTGGATAGAGGTTGGAAGATTGCAGATTGAGTATTGAGTATTGAAATCTGTGAATTAAGGATATTCTATTGAGGATTTAGGATTGACAACTGATAGCTGAGGACTGAGGGCTGAAGATTGAGGATCCAGGGTTGAGGATTAAGGTTTGAGGTTTGAGGACTGAGGTTTGAGGATTGAGGATTGAGGATTGAAGGTTGAGGATTGTGGACTGAGGATTGAAGATTGAGGATTGAGGATTGAGGACTGAGGATTGATGATTGAGGATTGAAGATTCAGTATTGAGGATTGAAGGTTGAGAATTGAGGATTGAGGATTGAACGTTGAGGACAGAGTGTTGAGGGTTGCGTTATGAGAATCGATGTTTGTGGATAGAGGTTGGAAGGTTGCAGATTGTGTATTGAGTATTGAAATCTGTGAATTAAGGATATTCTATTGAGGATTTAGGATTGACAACTGATAGTTGAGGACTGAGGGCTGAAGATTGAGGATCCAGGGTTGAGGATTAAGGTTTGAGGTTTGAGGACTGAGGATTGAGGATTGACGATTGAGGATTGAGGATTGAGGATTGATGATTGAAGATTGAGGATTGCGTATTGCGGATTGAACATTGAGGATTGAGGATTGAGGATTGAGGATTGAGGATTGAGGATTGAGGATTGAAGATTGAATATTGATGATTGAAGATTGAGGATTGAGGATTGAGGGTTGTGGATTGAGGACGAGGACTGAGGGTTGAGTATTGATGTTTGAGGTCTGAGGATTGAGGGCTGAGGATTGAGAATTGAGAATTGATGATTGAGGATTGAGGATTGAAGATTGAGGATTGGGTATTGAGGATTGAAGAATGAGGATTGAGGATTGATGATTGAACATTGAGGATTGGGGATTGAGGATTCAGGATTGACGATTCGGGATTGAGGTTTGTGGATTGAGGTTTGATTATTGAATATTGTGGATTGAGTATTGAACCATGAGAATTCAGGATATTCTATTGTGTATTGAGAATTGAGGATTGATGATTGAGGATTGAGTATTGAGGAATGAGGATTGAGGATTGGGGATTGAAGATTGAGTATTGAGGATTGAAGGTTGAGGATTGAGGATTGAGGATTGAGCATTGAGGATTGAAGATTGAGGATAGTGGATTGAGGATTGAGGATCGAGGACTGAAGATTGAGGATTGGGGACTGAGTGTTGAGTGTTGAGTGATGAGAATTGATGTTTGTGGATAGAGATTTGAAGATTGCTGTTTGAGTATTGCGTATTGAAAACTGTGAATTGATGATATTCTATTGAGGATTGAGGACTGACAACTGATTGTTGAGAACTGAGGGCTGAAGGTTGAGGGTTCAGGATTGAGGATTCAGGATTGAGGTTTGAGGACTGAGCATTGAGGATTGAGGATTGAGGATTGAGTATTGAGGATTGAGGATTGAAGATTGAGGATTGGGTACTGCGGAACATTGAGGACTGAGGACTGAGGATTGAGGATTGAGGATTGAGGATTGAGGATTGATGATTGAGGATTGAAGATTCAGTATTGAGGATTGAAGATTGAGAATTGAGGATTGAGGATTGAACGTTGAGGTCTGAGTGTTGAGGGTTGAGTGATGAGAATCAATGTTTGTGAATAGAGGTTGGAAGATTGCAGATTGAGTATTGTGTATTGAAAACTGTGAATTGAGTATATTCTACTGAGGATTTAGGATTGACAACTGATTGATGAGGACTGAGGGCTGAAGATTGAGGACCCAGGGTTGAGGACTAAGGTTTGATGTTTGAGGACTGAGGATTGAGGATTGAGGATTGAGGATTGAGGATTGAGGATTGATGATTGAAGATTGAGGATTGTGTATTGCGGATTGAACATTGAGGATCGAGGATTGAGGATTGAAGATTGAGGATTGAGGATTGAATACTCAATATTGATGATTGAAGATTGAGGATTGAGGATTGAGTGTTGTGGATTGAGGACGAGGACTGAGGGTTGAGTATTGATGTTTGAGGTCTGAGGATTGAGGGCTGAGGATTGAGAATTGAGAATTGATGATTGAGGATTGAGGATTGAAGATTGAGGATTGGGTATTGAGGATTGAAGAATGAGGATTGAGGATTGATGATTGAAGATTGAGGATTGGGGATTGAGGATTCAGGATTGACGATTCGGGATTGAGGTTTGATTATTGAATATTGTAGATTGAGTATTGAACCATGAGAATTCAGGATATTCTATTGAGTATTGAGAATTGAGGATTGATGATTGAGGATTGAGTATTGAGGAATGAGGATTGAGGATTGAGGATTGAAGATTGAGTATTGAGGATTGAAGAATGAGTATTGAGGATTGAATATTGAGGATTGAGGACTGAGAATTGAGGATTGAGAATGAGGGCTGAGGGTTGAGGATTGATGTTTGTGTATTGAATCCTGGGAATTCAGGATTTTCTATTGAGTATTGAGAATTGGGGATTGATGGTTGAGTATTGAGGATTGAGGATTGAGGATTGAGGATTGAAGATTGAGTATTGAGGATTGAGGACTGAAGATTGAGGATTGGGTACTGCGGATTGAACATTGTGTGTTGAGTATTGATGTTTGAGGTCAGAGGATTGAGGATTGAGGATTGAATATTGAGGATTGAGGATTCAGGATTGAGCATTGAGGATTGAGTATGAGGGCTGAGGGTTGAGGATAGATGTTTGTGTATTGAATCCTGAGAATTCAGGATATTCTATTGAGTATTGAGAATTGAGGATTGATGGTTGAGTATTGAGGATTGAGAATTGAGGATTGAGGATTGAGTATTGAAGATTGAGGATTGATGATTGATGATTGAGTATTGAGGAATGAGGATTGAGGATTGAGGATTGAAGATTGAGTATTGAGGATTGAAGATTGAGGATTGAGGATTGAGGATTGTGCATTGAGGATTGAAGATTGACGACTGGGGATTGAGGATTGAAGATTGAGTATTGAGGATTGAAGACTGACGATTGAGGATTGAGGATTGAGGATTGATGATTGAGGATTCAGGATTGAAGATTGAGTATTGAGGATTGAGGATTGAGTATTGAGGATTGAGGATTGAAGTTTGAGGATTGGGTACTGCGGAACATTGAGGATTGCGGATTGAGTATTGAGCATAGAGGGTTGAGGATTGAAGATTGAGTATTGATGATTGAATATTGAGGATTGAGGATTGAGGGTTGTGGATTGAGGACGAGGACTGAGGGTTGAGTATTGATGTTTGAGGTCTGAGGATTAAGGATTGAGGATTGAGAATTGAGGATTGAGGATTGAAGATAGAGGATTGGGTATTGCGTATTGAACATTGAGGATTGAGGATTGACGATTGAGGACTGAGGATTGAAGATTGAATATTGATGATTGAAGATTGAGGAGTGAGGATTGAGTGTTGTGGACTGAGGACGAGAACTGAGGGTTGAGTATTGATGTTTGAGGTCTGAGGATTGAGGATTGAGGATTGAGAATTGAGGATTGAGGATTGAGGATTGAAGATTGAGGATTGGGTATTGAGGATTGAAGAATGAGGATTGAGGATTGAGGATTGAGGATTGAGGATAGAAGATTGAGTATTGAGGATTGAAGATTGAGGATAGAGGATTGAGGATTGAGGATTGAGGATTGAAGGTTGAGGATTGTGGACCGAGGATTGAAGATTGAGGATTGAGCATTGTGGACTGAGGATTGATGATTGAGGATTGAAGATTCAGTATTGAGGATTGAAGATTGAGAATTGAGGATTGAGGATTGTACGTTGAGGACTGTGTGTTGAGGGTTGCGTGATGAGAATCGATGTTTGTGGATAGAGGTTGGAAGATTGCAGATTGAGTATTGAGTATTGAAATCTGTGAATTGAGGATATTCTATTGAGGATTTAGGATTGACAACAGATAGTTGAGGACTGAGGGCTGAAGAATGAGGATCCAGGGTTGAGGATTAAGGTCTGAGGTTTGAGGACTGAGGATTGAGGATTGAGGATTGAGGATTGAAGGTTGAGGATTGTGGACTGAGGATTGAAGATTGAGGATTGAGGATTGAGGACTGAGGATTGATGATTGAGGATTGAAGATTCAGTATTGAGGATTGAAGGTTGAGAATTGAGGATTGAGGATTGAACGTTGAGGACAGAGTGTTGAGGGTTGCGTTATGAGAATCGATGTTTGTGGATAGAGGTTGGAAGGTTGCAGATTGTGTATTGAGTATTGAAATCTGTGAATTAAGGATATTCTATTGAGGATTTAGGATTGACAACTGATAGTTGAGGACTGAGGGCTGAAGATTGAGGATCCAGGGTTGAGGATTAAGGTTTGAGGTTTGAGGACTGAGGATTGAGGATTGACGATTGAGGATTGAGGATTGAGGATTGATGATTGAAGATTGAGGATTGCGTATTGCGGATTGAACATTGAGGATTGAGGATTGAGGATTGAGGATTGAGGATTGAGGATTGAGGATTGAAGATTGAATATTGATGATTGAAGATTGAGGATTGAGGATTGAGGGTTGTGGATTGAGGACGAGGACTGAGGGTTGAGTATTGATGTTTGAGGTCTGAGGATTGAGGGCTGAGGATTGAGAATTGAGAATTGATGATTGAGGATTGAGGATTGAAGATTGAGGATTGGGTATTGAGGATTGAAGAATGAGGATTGAGGATTGATGATTGAACATTGAGGATTGGGGATTGAGGATTCAGGATTGACGATTCGGGATTGAGGTTTGTGGATTGAGGTTTGATTATTGAATATTGTGGATTGAGTATTGAACCATGAGAATTCAGGATATTCTATTGTGTATTGAGAATTGAGGATTGATGATTGAGGATTGAGTATTGAGGAATGAGGATTGAGGATTGGGGATTGAAGATTGAGTATTGAGGATTGAAGGTTGAGGATTGAGGATTGAGGATTGAGCATTGAGGATTGAAGATTGAGGATAGTGGATTGAGGATTGAGGATCGAGGACTGAAGATTGAGGATTGGGGACTGAGTGTTGAGTGTTGAGTGATGAGAATTGATGTTTGTGGATAGAGATTTGAAGATTGCTGTTTGAGTATTGCGTATTGAAAACTGTGAATTGATGATATTCTATTGAGGATTGAGGACTGACAACTGATTGTTGAGAACTGAGGGCTGAAGGTTGAGGGTTCAGGATTGAGGATTCAGGATTGAGGTTTGAGGACTGAGCATTGAGGATTGAGGATTGAGGATTGAGTATTGAGGATTGAGGATTGAAGATTGAGGATTGGGTACTGCGGAACATTGAGGACTGAGGACTGAGGATTGAGGATTGAGGATTGAGGATTGAGGATTGATGATTGAGGATTGAAGATTCAGTATTGAGGATTGAAGATTGAGAATTGAGGATTGAGGATTGAACGTTGAGGTCTGAGTGTTGAGGGTTGAGTGATGAGAATCAATGTTTGTGAATAGAGGTTGGAAGATTGCAGATTGAGTATTGTGTATTGAAAACTGTGAATTGAGTATATTCTACTGAGGATTTAGGATTGACAACTGATTGATGAGGACTGAGGGCTGAAGATTGAGGACCCAGGGTTGAGGACTAAGGTTTGATGTTTGAGGACTGAGGATTGAGGATTGAGGATTGAGGATTGAGGATTGAGGATTGATGATTGAAGATTGAGGATTGTGTATTGCGGATTGAACATTGAGGATCGAGGATTGAGGATTGAAGATTGAGGATTGAGGATTGAATACTCAATATTGATGATTGAAGATTGAGGATTGAGGATTGAGTGTTGTGGATTGAGGACGAGGACTGAGGGTTGAGTATTGATGTTTGAGGTCTGAGGATTGAGGGCTGAGGATTGAGAATTGAGAATTGATGATTGAGGATTGAGGATTGAAGATTGAGGATTGGGTATTGAGGATTGAAGAATGAGGATTGAGGATTGATGATTGAAGATTGAGGATTGGGGATTGAGGATTCAGGATTGACGATTCGGGATTGAGGTTTGATTATTGAATATTGTAGATTGAGTATTGAACCATGAGAATTCAGGATATTCTATTGAGTATTGAGAATTGAGGATTGATGATTGAGGATTGAGTATTGAGGAATGAGGATTGAGGATTGAGGATTGAAGATTGAGTATTGAGGATTGAAGAATGAGTATTGAGGATTGAATATTGAGGATTGAGGACTGAGAATTGAGGATTGAGAATGAGGGCTGAGGGTTGAGGATTGATGTTTGTGTATTGAATCCTGGGAATTCAGGATTTTCTATTGAGTATTGAGAATTGGGGATTGATGGTTGAGTATTGAGGATTGAGGATTGAGGATTGAGGATTGAAGATTGAGTATTGAGGATTGAGGACTGAAGATTGAGGATTGGGTACTGCGGATTGAACATTGTGTGTTGAGTATTGATGTTTGAGGTCAGAGGATTGAGGATTGAGGATTGAATATTGAGGATTGAGGATTCAGGATTGAGCATTGAGGATTGAGTATGAGGGCTGAGGGTTGAGGATAGATGTTTGTGTATTGAATCCTGAGAATTCAGGATATTCTATTGAGTATTGAGAATTGAGGATTGATGGTTGAGTATTGAGGATTGAGAATTGAGGATTGAGGATTGAGTATTGAAGATTGAGGATTGATGATTGATGATTGAGTATTGAGGAATGAGGATTGAGGATTGAGGATTGAAGATTGAGTATTGAGGATTGAAGATTGAGGATTGAGGATTGAGGATTGTGCATTGAGGATTGAAGATTGACGACTGGGGATTGAGGATTGAAGATTGAGTATTGAGGATTGAAGACTGACGATTGAGGATTGAGGATTGAGGATTGATGATTGAGGATTCAGGATTGAAGATTGAGTATTGAGGATTGAGGATTGAGTATTGAGGATTGAGGATTGAAGTTTGAGGATTGGGTACTGCGGAACATTGAGGATTGCGGATTGAGTATTGAGCATAGAGGGTTGAGGATTGAAGATTGAGTATTGATGATTGAATATTGAGGATTGAGGATTGAGGGTTGTGGATTGAGGACGAGGACTGAGGGTTGAGTATTGATGTTTGAGGTCTGAGGATTAAGGATTGAGGATTGAGAATTGAGGATTGAGGATTGAAGATAGAGGATTGGGTATTGCGTATTGAACATTGAGGATTGAGGATTGACGATTGAGGATTGAGGATTGAAGATTGAATATTGATGATTGAAGATTGAGGAGTGAGGATTGAGTGTTGTGGACTGAGGACGAGAACTGAGGGTTGAGTATTGATGTTTGAGGTCTGAGGATTGAGGATTGAGGATTGAGAATTGAGGATTGAGGATTGAGGATTGAAGATTGAGGATTGGGTATTGAGGATTGAAGAATGAGGATTGAGGATTGAGGATTGAGGATTGAGGATAGAAGATTGAGTATTGAGGATTGAAGATTGAGGATAGAGGATTGAGGATTGAGGATTGAGGATTGAAGGTTGAGGATTGTGGACCGAGGATTGAAGATTGAGGATTGAGCATTGTGGACTGAGGATTGATGATTGAGGATTGAAGATTCAGTATTGAGGATTGAAGATTGAGAATTGAGGATTGAGGATTGTACGTTGAGGACTGTGTGTTGAGGGTTGCGTGATGAGAATCGATGTTTGTGGATAGAGGTTGGAAGATTGCAGATTGAGTATTGAGTATTGAAATCTGTGAATTGAGGATATTCTATTGAGGATTTAGGATTGACAACAGATAGTTGAGGACTGAGGGCTGAAGAATGAGGATCCAGGGTTGAGGATTAAGGTCTGAGGTTTGAGGACTGAGGATTGAGGATTGAGGATTGAGGATTGAAGATTGAATATTGATGATTGAAGATTGAGGATTGAGGATTGAGGGTTGTGGATTGAGGACGAGGACTGAGGGTTGAGTATTGATGTTTGAGGTCTTAGGATTGAGGGCTGAGGATTGAGAATTGAGAATTGATGATTGAGGATTGAGGATTGAAGATTGAGTATTGGGTATTGAGGATTGAAGAATGAGGATTGAGGATTGATGATTCAAGATTGAGGATTGGGGATTGAGGATTCAGGATTGACGATACGGGATTGAGGTTTGTGGATTGAGGTTTGATTATTGAATATTGTGGATTGAGTATTGAACCATGAGAATTCAGGATATTCTATTGAGTAATGAGAATTGAGGATTGATGATTGAGGATTGAGTATTGAGGAATGAGGATTGAGGATTGAGGATTGAAGATTGAGTATTGAGGATTGAAGATTGAGGATTGAGGATTGAGGATTGAACATTGAGTATTGAAGATTGAGGATAGTGGATTGAGGATTGAGGATTGAGGACTGAAGATTGAGGATTGGGGACTGAGTGTTGAGGGTTGAGTGATGCGAATTGATGTTTGTGGATAGAGATTTCAAGATTGCTGATTGAGTATTGCGTATTGAAAACTGTGAATTGATGATATTCTATTGAGGATTGAGGACTGACAACTGATTGTTGAGAACTGAGGGCTGAAGGTTGAGGATTCAGAATTGAGGATTCAGGATTGAGGTTTGAGGACTGAGCATTGAGGATTGAGGATTGAGGATTGAGTATTGAGGATTGAGGATTGAAGATTGAGGATTGGGTACTGCGGAACATTGAGGATTGAGGATTGAAGATTGAGGATTGGGTATTGAGGATTGAAGAATGAGGATTGAGGATTGAGGATTGATGATTGAGGATAGAAGATTGAGTATTGAGGATTGAAGATTGAGGATAGAGGATTGAGGATTGAAGAATGAGGATTGAGGATTGAGGATTGAGGATTGAGGGTAGAGGATTGAAGATTGAGTATTGAGGATTGAAGATTGAGGATTGAGGATTGAGGATTGAGGATTGAGGATTGAGGATTGAGGATTGATGATTGAAGATTGAGTATTGAGGATTGAGGATTGAAGATTGAGGATTGGGTACTGCGGATTGAACATTGAGGGTTGAGTATTGATGTTTGAGGTCTGAGGATTGAGGATTGAGGATTGAGAATTGAGGATTGAGGATTGAGGATTGAGGATTGAGAATTGAGGATTGAGGATTGAGGATTGAAGATTGAGGATTGGGTATTGAGGATTGAAGAATGAGGATTGAGGATTGAGGATTGAGGATTGAGGACTGAAGATTGAGTATTGTGGATTGAAGATTGATTATTGAGGATAGAGTATTGAAGAATAAGGATTGAGGATTGAGGATTGAGGATTGAGGATTGAAGATTGAGTATTGAGGATTGAGGATTGAGGTTTGAGGAATGAGTATTGAAGATTGAGGATTGACGATTGAGGATAGAGGATTGAGGATTGAGGGTTCAGGATTGAGGATTGAGGATTGAGGATTGAAGATTGAGGATTGGGTATTGAGGATTGAAGAATGAGGATTGAGGATTGAGGATTGAGGATTGAGGACTGAAGATTGAGTATTGAGGATTGAAGATTGATTATTGAGGATAGAGTATTGAAGAATAAGGATTGAGGATTGAGGATTGAGGATTGAGGATTGAAGATTGAGTATTGAGGATTGAGGATTGAGGTTTGAGGAATGAGAATTGAAGATTGAGGATTGACGATTGAGGATAGAGGATTGAGGATTGAGGGTTCAGGATTGAGGATTGAAGATTGAGTATTGTGGATTGAAGATTGAGGATTGAGGATTGAGGATTGAAGGTTGAGGATTGTGGACTGAGGATTGAAGATTGAGGATTGAGGATTGAGGACTGAGGAATGATGATTGAGGATTGAAGATTCAGAATTGAGGATTGAAGATTGAGAATTGAGGGTTGAGGATTGAACGTTGAGGACTGAGCGTTGAGGGTTGCGTTATGAGAATCGATGTTTGTGGATAGAGGTTGGAAGATTGCAGATTGAGTATTGAGTATTGAAATCTGTGAATTAAGGATATTCTATTGAGGATTTAGGATTGACAACTGATAGTTGAGGACTGAAGGCCGAAGATTGAGGATCCAGGGTTGAGGATTAAGGTTTGAGGTTTGAGGACTGAGGATTGAGGATTGAGGATTGAGGATTGACGATTGAGGATTGATGATTGAAGATTGAGGATTGCGTATTGCGGATTGAACATTGAGGATTGAGGATTGAGGATTGAGGATAGAGGATTGAGGATTGAAGATTGAATATTGATGATTGAAGGTTGAGGATTGAGGATTGAGGGTTGTGGATTGAGGACCAGGACTGAGGGCTGAGTATTGATGTTTGAGGTCTGGGGATTGAGGGCTGAGGGTTGAGAATTGAGAATTGATGATTGAGGATTGAGAATTGAAGATTGAGGATTGGGTATTGAGGATTGAAGAATGAGGATTGAGGATTGATGATTGAAGATTGAGGATTGGGGATTGAGGATTCAGGATTGACGATTCGGGATTGAGGTTTGTGGATTGAGGATTGATTATTGAATATTGTGGATTGAGTATTGAACCATGAGAATTCAGGATCTTCTATTGAGTATTGAGAATTGAGGATTGATGATTGAGGATTGAGTATTGAGGAATGAGGATTGAGGATTGAGGATTGAAGATTGAGTATTGAGGATTGAAGATTGAGGATTGAGGATTGAGGGTTGAGCATTGAGGATTGAAGATTGAGGATAGTGGATTGAGGATTGAGGATTGAGGACTGAAGATTGAGGATTGGGGACTGAGTGTTGCGGGTTGAGTGATGAGAATTGATGTTTGTGGATAGAGATTTGAAGATAGCTGTTTGAGTATTGCGTATTGAAAACTGTGAATTAATGATATTCTATTGAGGATTGAGGACTGACAACTGATTGTTGAGAACTGAGGGCTGAAGGTTGAGGGTTCAGGATTGAGGATTCAGGATTGAGGTTTGAGGACTGAGCATTGAGGATTGAGGATTGAGGATTGAGTATTGAGGATTGAGGATTGAAGATTGAGGATTGGGTACTGCGGAACATTGAGGACTGATGATTGAGGATTGGGGATTGAGGATTGAGGATTGAGGATTGATGATTGAGGATTGAAGATTCAGTATTGAGGATTGAAGGTTGAGAATTGAGAATTGAGGATTGAACGTTGAGGACTGAGTGTTGAGGGTTGAGTGATGAGAATCGAAGTTTGTGGATAGAGGTTGGAGGATTGCAGATTGAGTATTGAGTATTGAAAACTGTGAATTGAGGATATTCTATTGAGGATTTAGGATTGACAACTGATTGTTGAGGACTGAGGGCTGAAGATTGAGGATCCAGGGATGAGGATTAAGGTTTGATGTTTGAGGACTGAGGATTGAGGATTGAGGATCGAGGATTGAGGATTGAGGATTGATGATTGAAGATTGAGGATTGTGTATTGCGGATTGAACATTGAGGATTGAGGATTGAGGATTGATGATTGAGGATTGAGGATTGAGGATTGAGGATTGAAGATTCAATATTGATGATTGAAGATTGAGGATTGAGGATTGAGTGTTGTGGATTGAGGACGAGGACTGAGGGTTGAGTATTGATGTTTGAGGTCTGAGGATTGAGGGCTGAGGATTGAGAATTGAGAATTGATGATTGAGGATTGAGGATTTAAGATTGAGGATTGGGTATTGAGGATTGAAGAATGAGGATTGAGGATTGATGATTGAAGATTGAGGATTGGGGATTGGGGATTGAGGATTCAGGATTGAGGATTCGGGATTGAGGATTGAGGATTGAGGATTGATGATTGAAGATTGAGGATTGTGTATTGCGGATTGAACATTGAGGATCGAGGATTGAGGACTGAGGATTGAGGATTGAGGATTGAAGATTCAATATTGATGATTGAAGATTGAGGATTGAGGATTGAGTGTTGTGGATTGAGGACGAGGACTGAGGGTTGAGTATTGAAGTTTGAGGTCTGAGGATTGAGGGCTGAGTATTGAGAATTGAGAATTGATGATTGAGGATTGAGGATTTAAGATTGAGGATTGGGTATTGAGGATTGAAGAATGAGGATTGAGGACTGATGATTGAAGATTGAGGATTGGGGATTGAGGATTCAGGATTGAGGATTCGGCATTGAGGTTTGAGGATTGAGATTTGATTATTGAATATTGTGGATTGAGTATTGAACCATGAGAATTCAGGATACTCTATTGAGTATTGAGAATTGAGGATTGATGATTGAGTATTGTGGATTGGTGGTTGAGGGTTTTGTGTTGATTATTGAGGATTGGGGATTGAGGATTGAGGATTGAGGATTGAGTATTGAAGACTGAGGATTGATGACTGAGGATTGAGGATTGAGGATTGAGGATTGAGGATTGAGGATTGAAGAATGAGTATTGAGGATTGAATATTGAGGATTGAGGATTGAGGATTGTGCATTGAGGATTGAAGATTGACGACTGGGGATTGAGGATTGAAGATTGAGTATTGAGGATTGAAGACTGACGATTGAGGATTGAGGATTGAGGATTGATGATTGAGGATTCAGGATTGAAGATTGAGTATTGAGGATTGAAGACTGACGATTGAGGATTGAGGATTGAGGATTGATGATTGAGGATTCAGGATTGAAGATTGAGTATTGAGGATTGAGGATTGAGTATTGAGGATTGAGGATTGAAGATTGAGGATTGGGTACTGCGGAACATTGAGGATTGAGGATTGAGTATTGAGCATAGAGGGTTGACGATTGAAGATTGAGTATTGATGATTGAATATTGAGGATTGAGGATTGAGGGTTGTGGATTGAGGACGAGGACTGAGGGTTGAGTATTGATGTTTGAGGTCTGAGGATTAATGATTGAGGATTGAGAATTGAGGATTGAGGATTGAAGATAGAGGATTGGGTATTGCGTATTGAACATTGAGGATTGAGGATTGACGATTGAGGATTGAGGATTGAAGATTGAGTATTGAGGATTGAAGATTGAGGATTGAGGATTGAGGATTGTGCATTGAGGATTGAAGATTGACGACTGGGGATTGAGGATTGAAGATTGAGTATTGAGGATTGAAGACTGACGATTGAGGATTGAGGATTGAGGATTGATGATTGAGGATTCAGGATTGAAGATTGAGTATTGAGGATTGAGGATTGAGTTTTGAGGATTGAGGATTGAAGATTGAGGATTGGGTACTGCGGAACATTGAGGATTGAGGATTGAGTATTGAGCATAGAGGGTTGAGGATTGAAGATTGAGTATTGATGATTGAATATTGAGGATTGAGGATTGAGGGTTGTGGATTGAGGACGAGGACTGAGGGTTGAGTATTGATGTTTGAGGTCTGAGGATTAAGGATTGAGGATTGAGAATTGAGGATTGAGGATTGAAGATAGAGGATTGGGTATTGCGTATTGAACATTGAGGATTGAGGATTGACGATTGAGGATTGAGGATTGAAGATTGAATATTGATGATTGAAGATTGAGGATTGAGGATTGAGTGTTGTGGACTGAGGACGAGAACTGAGGGTTGAGTATTGATGTTTGAGGTCTGAGGATTGAGGATTGAGGATTGAGAATTGAGGATTGAGGATTGAGGATTGAAGATTGAGGATTGGGTATTGAGGATTGAAGAATGAGGATTGAGGATTGAGGATTGAGGATTGAGGATAGAAGATTGAGTATTGAGGATTGAAGATTGAGGATAGAGGATTGAGGATTGAAGAATGAGGATTGAGGATTGAGGATTGAGGATTGAGGGTAGAGGATTGACGATTGAGTATTGAGGATTGAAGATTGAGGATTGAGGATTGAGGATTGAGAATTGAGGATTGAGGATTGAGGATTGAGGATTGAAGATTGAGTATTGAGGATTGTGGATTGAAGATTGAGGATTGGGTACTGCGGATTGAACATTGAGGGTTGAGTATTGATGTTTGAGGTCTGAGGATTGAGGATTGAGGATTGAGAATTGAGGATTGAGGATTGAGGATTGAGGATTGAGAATTGAGGGTTGAGGATTGAGGATTGAAGATTGAGGATTGGGTATTGAGGATTGAAGAATGAGGATTGAGGATTGAGGATTGAGGTTTGAGGACTGAAGATTGAGTATTGAGGATTGAAGATTGATTATTGAGGATAGAGTATTGAAGAATAAGGATTGAGGATTGAGGATTGAGGAATGAGGATTGAAGATTGAGTATTGAGGATTGAGGATTGAGGTTTGAGGAATGAGAATTGAAGATTGAGGATTGACGATTGAGGATAGAGGATTGAGGAATGAGGGTTCAGGATTGAGGATTGAAGATTGAGTATTGAGGATTGAAGATTGAGGATTGAGGATTGAGGATTGAAGGTTGAGGATTGTGGACCGAGGATTGAAGATTGAGGATTGAGGATTGAGGACTGAGGATTGATGATTGAGGATTGAAGATTCAGTATTGAGGATAGAAGATTGAGAATTGAGGATTGAGGATTGTACGTTGAGGACTGAGTGTTGAGGGTTGCGTGATGAGAATCGATGTTTGTGGATAGAGGTTGGAAGATTGCAGATTGAGTATTGAGTATTGAAATCTGTGAATTGAGGACATTCTATTGAGGATTTAGGATTGACAACTGATAGTTGAGGACTGAGGGCTGAAGAATGAGGATCCAGGTTTGAGGATTAAGGTTTGAGGTTTGAGGACTGAGGATTGAGGATTGAGGATTGAGGATTGAAGATTGAATATTGATGATTGAAGATTGAGGGTTGAGGATTGAGGGTTGTGGATTGAGGACGAGGACTGAGGGTTGAGTATTGATGTTTGAGGTCTTAGGATTGAGGGCTGAGGATTGAGAATTGAGAATTGATGATTGAGGATTGAGGATTGAAGATTGAGGATTGGGTATTGAGGATTGAAGAATGAGGATTGAGGATTGATGATTCAAGATTGAGGATTGGGGATTGAGGATTCAGGATTGACGATTCGGGATTGAGGTTTGTGGATTGAGGTTTGATTATTGAATATTGTGGATTGAGTATTGAACCATGAGAATTCAGGATATTCTATTGAGTAATGAGAATTGAGGATTGATGATTGAGGATTGAGTATTGAGGAATGAGGATTGAGGATTGAGGATTGAAGATTGAGTATTGAGGATTGAAGATTGAGGATTGAGGATTGAGGATTGAACATTGAGTATTGAAGATTGAGGATAGTGGATTGAGGATTGAGGATTGAGGACTGAAGATTGAGGATTGGGGACTGAGTGTTGAGGGTTGAGTGATGCGAATTGATGTTTGTGGATAGAGATTTGAAGATTGCTCATTGAGTATGGCGTATTGAAAACTGTGAATTGATGATATTCTATTGAGGATTTAGGACTGACAACTGATTGTTGAGAACTGAGGGCTGAAGGTTGAGGATTCAGGATTGAGGATTCAGGATTGAGGTTTGAGGACTGAGCATTGAGGATTGAGGATTGAGGATTGAGTATTGAGGATTGATGATTGAAGATTGAGGATTGGGTACTGCGGAACATTGAGGATTGAGGATTGAGTATTGAGGATAGAGGGTTGAGGATTGAAGATTGAGTATTGATGATTGAATGTTGAGGATTGAGGATTGAGGGTTGTGGATTGAGGACGAGGACTGAGGGTTGAGTATTGATGTTTGAGGTCTGGGGATTGAGGGCTGAGGATTGAGAATTGAGAATTGATGATTGAGGATTGTGGATTGAAGATTGAGGATTGGGTATTGAGGATTGAAGAATGAGGATTGAGGATTGATGATTGAAGATTGAGTATTGGGGATTGAGGATTCAGGATTGACGATTCGGGATTGAGGTTTGTGGATTGAGGTTTTATTATTGTATATTGTGGATTGAGTATTGAACCATGAGATTTCAGGATATTCTATTGAGTATTGAGAATTGAGGATTGATGATTGAGGATTGAGTACTGACGAATGAGGATTGAGGATTGAGGATTGAAGATTGAGTATTGAGGATTGAAGATTGAGGATTCAGGATTGAGGATTGAGCATTGAGGATTGAAGATTGAGGATAGTGGATTGAGGATTGAGGATTGAGGACTGAAGATTGAGGATTGGGGACTGAGTGTTGCGGGTTGAGTGATGAGAATTGATGTTTGTGGATAGAGATTTGAAGATTGCTGTTTGAGTATTGCGTATTGAAAACTGTGAATTGATGATATTCTATTGAGGATTGAGGACTGACAACTGATTGTTGAGAACTGAGGGCTGAAGGTTGAGGGTTCAGGATTGAGGATTCAGGATTGAGGTTTGAGGACTGAGCATTGAGGATTGAGGATTGAGGATTGAGTATTGAGGATTGAGGATTGAAGATTGAGGATTGGGTACTGCGGAACATTGAGGACTGATGATTGAGGATTGGGGATTGAGGATTGAGGATTGAGGATTGATGATTGAGGATTGAAGATTCAGTATTGAGGATTGAAGATTGAGAATTGAGGATTGAGGATTGAACGTTGAGGACTGAGTGTTGAGGGTTGAGTGATGAGAATCGATGTTTGTGGATAGAGGTTGGAAGATTGCAGATTGAGTATTGAGTATTGAAAACTGTGAATTGATGATATTCTATTGAGGATTTAGGATTGACAACTGATTGTTGAGGACTGAGGGCTGAAGATTGAGGATCCAGGGATGAGGATTAAGGTTTGATGTTTGAGGACTGAGGATTGAGGATTGAGGATCGAGGATTGAGGATTGAGGATTGATGATTGAAGATTGAGGATTATGTATTGCGGATTGAACATTGAGGATTGAGGATTGAGGATTGAGGATTGAGGATTGAGGATTGAGGATTGAAGATTCAATATTGATGATTGAAGATTGAGGATTGAGGATTGAGTGTTGTGGATTGAGGACGAGGACTGAGGGTTGAGTATTGATGTTTGAGGTCTGAGGATTGAGGGCTGAGGATTGAGAATTGAGAATTGATGATTGACGATTGAGGATTTAAGATTGAGGATTGGGTATTGAGGATTGAGTATTGAGGATTGAGGATTGAAGATTGAGGATTGGGTACTGCGGATTGAACATTGTGGGTTGAGTATTGATGTTTGAGGTCAGAGGATTGAGGATTGAGGATTGAGGATTGAAGATTGAGGATTGATGATTGAGGATTGAGGATTGAGGATTGAGGATTGAGGATTGAAGATTGAGGATTGGGGATTGAGGATTCAGGATTGAGGATTTGGGATTGAGGTTTGAGGATTGAAGATTGAGGATTGGGGATTGAGGATTGACGATTGAGGATTGAGGATTGAGGATTGAGAATTGAGGATTGAGTATTGAGGATTGAGGATTGAAGATTGAATATTGATGATTGAAGATTGAGGATTGAGGATTGAGTGTTGTGGACTGAGGACGAGAACTAAGGGTTCAGTATTGATGTTTGAGGTCTGAGGATTGAGGATTGAGGATTGAGGGTTGAGGATTGAAGATGGAGTATTGAGGATTGAAGATTGAGGATTGAGGGTTGAGGATCATGGATTGAGGATTGGGGATCGAGGATTGAAGATTGAGTATTGAGGATTGAAGATTGAGGATTGAAGATTGAGGATTGAGGATTGAGGATTGAAGATTGAGGGTTGTGGATTGAGGATTGACGATTGAGGATTGAGGATTGAGGATTGAGTATTGAGAATTGAGGATTGAATATTCAGTATTGAGGATTGAAGATTCAGGATTGAGGATTGAGGATTGAAGATTGAGGACTGAGTGTTGAGGGTTGAGTGATGAGAATTGATGTTTGTGGATTGAGATTTGAAGATTGAAGATTGGGGATTGAGTATTGAAATCTGTGAATTGTGGATATTCTATTGAGGATTGAGGATTCACAACTGATTGTTGAGGACTGAGGGCTGAAGATTGAGGATTCAGGGTTGAGGGTCGAGGATGAGGGCTGAGGGTTGAGGATTGAGGTTTGAGGACTGAGGACTGAGGATTGAGGATTGAGAATTGAGGATTGAGGATTGAGGATTGAAGATTGAGGATTGTGTATTGGGGATTGAAGAATGAGGATTGATGATTGAGGATTGAGGACTGAGGATTGAAGATTGAGTATTGAGGGTTGAAGATTGACGATTGAGGATTGAGAATTGAGGATTGAGGATAGAGGCTTGAGGATTGAAGTTTGAGGATTTGGGACTGAGGATTGAAGATTGTGGATTGAGGATTGAGGTTTGAAGATTGAGTATTGAGGATTGAAGACTGACGATTGAGGATTGAGGATTGAGGATTGATGATTGAGGATTGAGGATTGATGATTGAGGATTGAGGATTGAAGATTGAGTATTGAGGATTGATGATTGAGGACTGTGGATTGAGGATTGAGGATACAGTATTGAAGATTGAGTATTGATGATTGAGGATAGAGGATTGAAGATTGAGTATTGAGGATTGAGGATTGAGGATTGAGGATTGAAGATTGAGTATTGAGGAATGAAGATTGAGGATTGAGGATTGAGGATTGAGGATTGAGGATTGAAGACTGAGTATTGTGGACTGAGGATTGAGAATTGAGGATTGAGAATTGAACGTTGAGGACTGAGTGTTGAGGGTTGAGTGATGAGAATCGATGTTTGTGGATAGAGGTTGGAAGATTGCAGATTGAGTGTTGAGTATTGAAAACTGTGAATTGAGGATATTCTATTGAGGATTTAGGATTGACAACTGATTCTTGAGGACGGAGGGCTGCAGATTGAGGATCCATGGTTGAGGATTAAGGTTTGATGTTTGAGGACTGAGGATTGAGGATTGAGGATTGAGGATTGAGGATTGTGGATTGATGATTGAAGATTGAGGATTATGTATTGCGGATTGAACATTGAGGATTGAGGATTGAGGATTGAGGATTGAGGATTGAGGATTGAGGATTGAGGATTGAAGATTCAATATTGATGATTGAAGACTGAGGATTGAGGATTGAGTGTTGTGGATTGAGGACGAGGACTGAGGGTTGAGTATTGATGTTTGAGGTCCGAGGATTGAGGGCTGAGGATTGAGAATTGAGAATTGATGATTGAGGATTGAGGATTGAAGATTGAGGATTGGGTATTGAGGACTGAAGAATGAGGATTGAGGATTGATGATTGAAGATTGAGGATTCGGGATTGAGGATTCAGGATTGAGGATTCGGGATTGAGGTTTGAGGATTGAGGTTTGATTATTGAATATTGTGGGTTGAGTATTGAACCATGAGAATTCAGGATATTCTATTGAGTATTGAGAATTGAGGATTGATGGTTGAGTATTGAGGATTGGTTGTTGAGGGTTTTGTGTTGTATATTGAGGATTGAGGATTGAGGATTGAGGATTGAGTATTGAAGGTTGAGGATTGATGACTGAGGATTGAGGATTGAGGATTGAGGATTGAGGATTGAGGATTGAAGATTGAGTATTGAGGATTGAATATTGAGGATTGAGGATTGAGAATTGAGGATTGAGGATGAGGGCTGAGGGTTGAGGATTGATGTTTGTGTGTTGAATCCTGAGAATTCAGGATATTCTATTGAGTATTGAGAATTGGGTATTGATGGTTGAGTATTGAGGATTGAGGATTGAGGATTGAGGATTGAGGATTGAAGATTGTGTATTGAGGATTGAGGATTGAAGATTGAGGATTGGGTACTGCCGATTGAACATTGAGGATTGAGGATTAAGTATTGAAGAATGAGGATTGAGGATTGAGGATTGAGTATTGAAGAATGAGGATTGAGGATTGAGGATTGAGGATTGAGGATTGAGGATTGCTGATTGAGGATTGAAGATTCAGTATTGAGGATTGAAGATTGAGAATTGAGGATTGAGGGTTGAACGTTGAGGACTGAGTGTTGAGGGTTGAGTGATGAGAATCGATGTTTGTGGATAGAGGTTGGAAGATTGCAGATTGAGTATTGAGTATTGAAAACTGTGAATTGAGGATATTCTATTGAGGATTTAGGATTGACAACTGATTGTTGAGGACTGAGGGCTGAAGATTGAGGATCCAGGGTTGAGGATTAAGGTTTGATGTTTGAGGACTGAGGATTGAGGGTTGAGGATTGAGGATTGAGGATTGAGGATTGAAGATTGAGTATTGAGGATTGAAGATTGAGGATTGAGGATTGTGGATTGAGCATTGGGGATTGAAGATTGACGATTGGGGATTGAGGATTGAACATTGAGTATTGAGGATTGGAGACTGACGATTGAGGATTGAGGATTGAGGATTGAGGATTGAGGATTGATGATTGAGGATTGAAGATTCAGTATTGAGGATTGAAGATTGAGAATTGAGGATTGAGGGTTGAACGTTGAGGACTGAGTGTTGAGGGTTGAGTGATGAGAATCGAAGTTTGTGGATAGAGGTTGGAAGATTGCAGATTGAGTATTGAGTATTGAAAACTGTGAATTGAGGATATTCTATTGAGGATTTAGGATTGACAACTGATTGTTGAGGACTGAGGGCTGAAGATTGAGGATCCAGGGTTGAGGATTAAGGTTTGATGTTTGAGGACTGAGGATTGAGGGTTGAGGATTGAGGATTGAGGATTGAGGATTGAGGATTGAGGATTGTGGATTGATGATTGAAGATTGAGGATTATGTATTGCGGATTGAACATTGAGGATTGAGGATTGAGGATTGAGGATTGATGTTTGAGGACTGAGGATTGAGGGTTGAGGATTGAGGATTGAGGATTGAGGATTGAGGATTGAGGATTGAGGATTGAGGATTGAAGATTCAATATTGATGATTGAAGACTGAGGATTGAGTATTGAGTGTTGTGGATTGAGGACGAGGACTGAGGGTTGAGTATTGATGTTTGAGGTCCGACGATTGAGGGCTGAGGATTGAGAATTGAGAATTGATGATTCAGGATTGAGGATTGAAGATTGAGGATTGGGTATTGAGGACTGAAGAATGAGGATTGAGGATTGATGATTGAAGATTGAGGATTTGGGATTGAGGATTCAGGATTGAGGATTCGGGATTGAGGTTTGAGGATTGAGGTTTGATTATTGAATATTGTGGATTGAGTATTGAACCATGAGAATTCAGGATATTCTATTGAGTATTGAGAATTGAGGATTGATGGTTGAGTATTGAGGATTGGTTGTTGAGGGTTTTGTGTTGAATATTGAGGATTGAGGATTGAGGATTGAGGATTGAGTATTGAAGATTGAGGATTGATGACTGAGGATCGAGGATAGAGGATTGAGGATTGAGGATTGAGGATTGAAAATTGAGTATTGAGGATTGAATATTGAGGATTGAGGATTGAGAATTGAGGATTGAGGATGAGGGCTGAGGGTTGAGGATTGATGTTTGTGTGTTGAATCCTGAGAATTCAGGATATTCTATTGAGTGTTGAGAATTGGGTATTGATGGTTGAGTATTGAGGATTGAGGATTGAGGATTGAGGATTGAGGATTGAAGATTGAGTATTGAGGATTGAGGATTGAAGATTGAGGATTGGGTACTGCGGATTGAACATTGAGGGTTGAGTATTGATGTTTGAGGTCTGAGGATTGAGGATTGAGGATTGAAGATTGAGGATTGATGACTGAGGATTGAGGATTGAGGATTGAGGATTGAAGATTGAGTATTGAGGAATAAAGATTGAGGATTGAGGATTGAGGATTGAGGATTGAGGATTGAAGACTGAGTATTGTGGACTGAGGATTGAGAATTGAGGATTGAGAATTGAACGTTGAGGACTGAGTGTTGAGGGTTGAGTGATGAGAATCGATGTTTGTGGATAGAGGTTGGAAGATTGCAGATTGAGTATTGAGTATTGAAAACTGTGAATTGAGGGTATTCTAGTGAGGATTTAGGATTGACAACTGATTGTTGAGGACGGAGGGCTGCAGATTGAGGATCCAGGGTTGAAGATTAAGGTTTGATGTTTGAGGACTGAGGATTGAGGATTGAGGATTGAGGATTGAGGATTGTGGATTGATGATTGAAGATTGAGGATTATGTATTGCGGATTGAACATTGAGGATTGAGGATTGAGGATTGAGGATTGAGGATTGAGGATTGAGGATTGAGGATTGAAGATTCAATATTGATGATTGAAGACTGAGGATTGAGGATTGAGTGTTGTGGATTGAGGACGAGGACTGAGGGTTGAGTATTGATGTTTGAGGTCCGAGGATTGAGGGCTGAGGATTGAGAATTGAGAATTGATGATTCAGGATTGAGGATTGAAGATTGAGGATTGGGTATTGAGGACTGAAGAATGAGGATTGAGGATTGATGATTGAAGATTGAGGATTTGGGATTGAGGATTCAGGATTGAGGATTCGGGATTGAGGTTTGGGGATTGAGGTTTGATTATTGAATATTGTGGATTGAGTATTGAACCATGAGAATTCAGGATATTCTATTGAGTATTGAGAATTGAGGATTGATGGTTGAGTATTGAGGATTGGTTGTTGAGGGTTTTGTGTTGTATATTGAGGATTGAGGATTGAGGATTGAGGATTGAGTATTGAAGATTGAGGATTGATGACTGAGGATTGAGGATTGAGGATTGAGGATTGAGGATTGAGGATTGAAGATTGAGTATTGAGGATTGAATATTGAGGATTGAGGATTGAGAATTGAGGATTGAGGATGAGGGCTGAGGGTTGAGGATTGATGTTTGTGTGTTGAATCCTGAGAATTCAGGATATTCTATTGAGTATTGAGAATTGGGTATTGATGGTTGAGTATTGAGGATTGAGGATTGAGGATTGAGGATTGAGGATTGAAGACTGTGTATTGAGGATTGAGGATTGAAGATTGAGGATTGGGTACTGCGGATTGAACATTGAGGGTTGAGTATTGATGTTTGAGGTCTGAGGATTGAGGATTGAGGATTGAAGATTGAGGATTGAGGATTGAGGATTGAGGGTTGAGCATTGAGGATTGAAGATTGACGACTGGGGATTGAGGATTGAAGATTGAGTATTGAGGATTGAAGACTGACGTTTGAGGATTGAGGATTGAGTATTGAGGATTGTGGATAGAGAATTGAAGATTGAGTATTGAGGATTGAAGATTGAGGATTGTGGATTGAGGATTGAGGATTGAGGATAAGGGCTGAGCGTTGAGGATTGATGTTTGTGTATTGAATCCTGAGAATTCAGGATATTCTATACAGTATTGAGAATTGGGGATTGAAGGTTGAGTATTGAGGATTGAGGATTGAGGATTGAGGATTGAGTATTGAAGATTGAGGATTGATGATTGAGGATTGAGGATTGAGGATTGAGGATTGAGGGTTGAGGATTGAAGATTGAGTATTGAGGATTGAAGATTGAGGATTGAGGATTGAGGATTGAGCATTGAGGATTGAAGATTGACGACTGGGGAATAAGGATTGAAGATTGAGGATTGAGGATTGAGGATTGAAGATTGAGTATTGAGGATTGAGGATTGAAGGTTGAGGATTGGGTACTGCGGATTGAACATTGAGGGTTGAGTATTGATGTTTGAGTTCTGAGGATTGAGGATTGAGGATTGAAGATTGAGGAGTGATGATTGAGGATTGAGGATTGAGGATTGAGGATTGAAGATTGAGTATTGAGGAATGAAGATTGAGGATTGAGGATTGAGGATTGAGCATTGAGGATTGAAGATTGACGACTGGGGATTGAGGATTGAAGAGTGAGTATTGAGGATTGAAGACTGACGTTTGAGGATTGAGGATTGAGTATTGAGGATTGAGGATAGAGGATTGAAGATTGAGTATTGAGGATTGAAGATTGAGGATTGTGGATTGAGGATTGAGGATTGAGGATAAGGGCTGAGCGTTGAGGATTGATGTTTGTGTATTGAATCATGAGAATACAGGATATTCTATACAGTATTGAGAATTGGGGATTGATGGTTGAGTATTGAGGTTTGAGGATTGAGGATTGAGGATTGAGTATTGAAGATTGAGGATTGATGATTGAGGATTGAGGATTGAGGATTGAGGATTGAGGGTTGAGGATTGAAGATTGAGTATTGAGGATTGAAGATTGAGGATTGAGGATTGAGGATTGAGCATTGAGGATTGAAGATTGACGACTGGGGAATAAGGATTGAAGATTGAGGATTGAGGATTGAGGATTGAAGATTGAGTATTGAGGATTGAGGGTTGATGATTGAGGATTGGGTACTGCGGAATGAACATTGAGGGTTGAGTATTGATGTTTGAGGTCAGAGGATTGAGGATTGAGGATTGAGAATTGAGGATTGAGGATTGAGGATTGAGGATTGAGGATTGAGGATTGAGGATTGAGGATTGAAGATTGAGGATTGAAGATTGAGTATTGAGGATTGAATATTGAGGATTGAGGATTAAGTATTGAAGAATGAGGATTGAGGATTGAGGATTGAGTATTGAAGAATGAGGATTGAGGATTGAGGATTGAGGATTGAGGATTGAGGATTGATGATTGAGGATTGAAGATTCAGTATTGAGGGTTGAAGATTGAGAATTGAGGATTGAGGGTTGAACGTTGAGGACTGAGTGTTGAGGGTTGAGTGATGAGAATCGATGTTTGTGGATAGAGGTTGGAAGATTGCAGATTGAGTATTGAGTATTGAAAACTGTGAATTGAGGATATTCTATTGAGGATTTAGGATTGACAACTGATTGTTGAGGACTGAGGGCTGAGGATTGAGGATCCAGGGTTGAGGATTAAGGTTTGATGTTTGAGGACTGAGGATTGAGGGTTGAGGATTGAGGATTGAGGATTGAGGATTGAAGATTGAGTATTGAGGATTGAAGATTGAGGATTGAGGATTGAGGATTGAGCATTGGGGATTGAAGATTGACGATTGGGGATTGAGGATTGAAGATTGAGTATAGAGGATTGCAGACTGACGATTGAGGACTGAGGATTGAGGATTGAGGATTGAGGATTGATGATTGAGGATTGAAGATTCAGTATTGACGATTGAAGATTGAGAATTGAGGATTGAGGATTGAACGTTGAGGACTGTGTGTTGAGGGTTGAGTGATGAGAATCGAAGTTTGTGGATAGAGGTTGGAAGATTGCAGATTGAGTATTGAGTATTGAAAACTGTGAATTGAGGATATTCTATTGAGGATTTAGGATTGACAACTGATTGTTGAGGACTGAGGGCTGAAGATTGAGGATCCAGGGTTGAGGATTAAGGTTTGATGTTTGAGGACTGAGGATTGACGATTGAGGATTGAGGATTGAGGATTGAGTATTGATGATTGAAGATTGAGGATTATGTATTGCGGATTGAACATTGAGGATTGAGGATTGAGGATTGAGGATTGAGGATTGAAGATTCAATATTGATGATTGAAGATTGAGGATTGAGGATTGAGTGTTGTGGATCGAGGACGAGGACTGAGGGTTGAGTATTGATGTTTGAGGTCTGAGGATTGATGGCTGAGGATTGAGAATTGAGAATTGATGATTGAGGATTGAGGATTGAAGATTGAGGATTGGGTATTGAGGACTGAAGAATGAGGATTGAGGATTGATGATTGAAGATTGAGGATTGGGGATTGAGGATTCAGGATTGAGGATTCGGGATTGAGGTTAGAGGATTGAGGTTTGATTATTGAATATTGTGGATTGAGTATTGAACCATGAGAATTCAGGATATTCTATTGAGTATTGAGAATTGAGGATTGATGGTTGAGTATTGAGGATTGGTTGTTGAGGGTTTTGTGTTGAATATTGAGGATTGAGGATTGAGGATTGAGGATTGAGTATTGAAGATTGAGGATTGATGACTGAGGATTGAGGATTGAGGATTGAGGATTGAGGATTGAGGATTGAAGATTGAGTATTGACGATTGAAGACTGACGTTTGGGGATTGAGGATTGAGTATTGAGGATTGAGGATAGAGGTTTGAAGATTGAGTATTAAGGATTGAAGATTGAGGATTGTGGATTGAGGATTGAGGATTGAAGATAAGGGCTGAGCGTTGAGGATTGATGTTTGTGTATTGAATCCTGAGAATTCAGGATATTCTATACAGTATTGAGAATTGGGGATTGATGGTTGAGTATTGAGGATTGAGGATTGAGGATTGAGGATTGAGTATTGAAGATTGAGGATTGAAGATTGAGGATTGAGGATTGAGGATTGAGGGTTGAGGATTGAAGATTGAGTATTGAGGATTGAAGATTGAGGATTGAGGATTGAGGGTTGAGCATTGAGGATTGAAGATTGACGACTGGGGAATAAGGATTGAAGATTGAGGATTGAGGATTGAGGATTGAAGATTGAGTATTGAGGATTGATGGTTGATGATTGAGGATTGGGTACTGCGGATTGAACATTGAGGGTTGAGTATTGATGTTTGAGGTCAGAGGATTGAGGATTGAGGATTGAGAATTGAGGATTGAGGATTGACGATTGAGGATTGAGAATTGAGGATTGAGGATTGAGGATTGAAGATTGAGGATTGAAGATTGAGTATTGAGGATTGAAGATTGAGGATTGAGGATTAAGTATTGAAGAATGAGGATTGAGGATTGAGGATTGAGTATTGAATAATGAGGATTGAGGATTGAGGATTGAGGATTGAGGATTGAGGATTGAGGATTGATGATTGAGGATTGAAGATTCTGTATTGAGGATTGCAGACTGACGATTGAGGATTGAGGATTGAGGATTGAGGATTGAGAATTGATGATTGAGGATTGAAGATTCAGTATTGAGGATAGAAGATTGAGAATTGAGGATTGAGGATTGAACGTTGAGGACTGAGTGTTGAGGGTTGAGTGATGAGAATCGATGTTTGTGGATAGAGGTTGGAAGATTGCAGATTGAGTATTGAGTATTGAAAACTGTGAATTGAGGATATTCTATTGAGGATTTAGGATTGACAACTGATTGTTGAGGACTAAGGGCTGAAGATTGTGGATCCAGGGTTGAGGATTAAGATCTGATGTTTGAGGACTCAGGATGGAGGATTGAGGATTGAGGATTCAGGGTTGAGGATTGAGTATTGTGGATTGAAGATTGAGGATTGAGGATTGAGGATTGAGGACTGAGTATTGAGGATTGAGGATTGAAGACTGAGTATTGAGGATTGAGGATTGAAGATTGAGGATTGGGTACTGCGGATTGAACATTGAGGGTTGAGTATTGATGTTTGAGGTCAGAGGATTGAGGATTGTGGATTGAGAATTGAGGATTGAGGATTGAGGATTGAGGATTGAGAATTGAGGATTGAGGATTGAGGATTGAAGATTGAGGATTGTGTATTGCGGATAGAACATTGAGGATTGAGGATTGAGGATTGAGGATTGAGTATTGAGGATTGAAGATTGAATATCGATAATTGAAGATTGAGGATTGAGGATTGAGGGTTGTGGATTGAGGACGAGGACTGAGGGTTGAGTATTGATGTTTGAGGTCTGAGGATTGAGGGCTGAGGATTGAGAATTGAGAATTGATGATTGAGGATTCAGGACTGAAGATTGAGTATTGCGTATTGAGGATTGAAGAATGAGAATTGAGGATTGATCATTGAGGATTGAGTATTGAGGAATGAGGATTGAGGATTGAGTATTGAAGATTGAGTATTGAGGATTGAAGATTGAGGATTGAGGATTGAAGATTCAGTATTGAGGATTGATGATTGAGAATTGAGGATTGAGGGTTGAACGTTGAGGACTGAGTGTTGAGGGTTGAGTGATGAGAATCGATGTTTGTGGATAGAGGTTGGAAGATTGCAGATTGAGTATTGAGTATTGAAAACTGTGAAATGAGGATATTCTATTGAGGATTTATGATTGACAACTGATTGTTGAGGACTGAGGGCTGAAGATTGAGGATTCAGGATTGAGGATTCAGGATTGAGGTTTGAGGACTGAGCATTGAGGATTGAGGATTGAGGATTGAGTATTGAGGATTGAGGATTGAAGATTGAGGATTGGGTACTGCGGAACATTGAGGATTGAGGATTGAGGATTGAGGATTGAGGATTGAGGATTGAAGATTGAATATTGATGATTGAATATTGAGGATTGAGGATTGAGGGTTGTGGATTGAGGACGAGGTCTGAGGGTTGAGTATTGATGTTTGAGGTCTGAGGATTGAGGATTGAAGATTGAGAATTGAGGATTGAGGATTGAAGATTGAGGATTGGGTATTGCGTATTGAACATTGAGGATTGAGTAGTGACGATTGAGGATTGAGGATTGATGATTGAATATTGATGATCGAAGATTGAGGATTGAGGATTGAGTGTTGTGGACTGAGGACGAGAACTGAGGGTTCAGTATTGATGTTTGAGGTCTGAGGATTGAGGATTGAGGATTGAGGGTTGAGGATTGAAGATTGAGTATTGAGGATTGAAGATTGAGGATTGAGGGTTGAGGATCATGGATTGAGGATTGGGGATCGAGGATTGAAGATTGAGTATTGAGGATTGAAGATTGAGGATTGAAGATTGAGGATTGAGGATTGAGGATTGAAGATTGAGGATTGGGGATTGAGGATTGACGATTGAGGATTGAGGATTGAGGATTGAGAATTGAGGATTGAGGATTGAATATTCAGTATTGAGGATTGAAGATTCAGGATTAAGGATTGAGGATTGAAGATTGAGGACTGAGTGTTGAGGGTTGAGTGCTGAGAATTGATGTTTGTGGATTGAGATTTGAAGATTGAAGATTGGGGATTGAGTATTGAAATCTGTGAATTGTGGATATTCTATTGAGGATTGAGGATTGACAACTGATTGTTGAGGACTGAGGGCTGAAGATTGAGGATTCAGGGTTGAGGGTCGAGGATGAGGGCTGAGGGTTGAGGATTGAGGTTTGAGGACTGAGGACTGAGGACTGAGGATTGAGAATTGAGGATTGAGGATTGAGGATTGAAGATTGAGGATTGTGTATTGGGGATTGAAGAATGAGGATTGATCATTGAGGATTGAGGATTGAGGATTGAGGATTGAAGATTGAGTATTGAGGGTTGAAGATTGACGGTTGAGGATTGAGAATTGAGGATTGAGGATAGAGGATTGAGGATTGAAGATTGAGTATTGAGGATTGAAGATTGAGTATTGAGGATTGAGGCTTGAAGATTGAAGTTTGAGGATTTGGGACTGAGGATTGAAGATTGTGGATTGAGGATTGAGGATTGAAGATTGAATATTGAGGATTGAAGACTGACGATTGAGGATTGAGGATTGAGGATTGATGATTGAGGATTGAGGATTGAAGATTGAGTATTGAGGATTGATGATTGAGGACTGTGGATTGAGGATTGAGGATTGAGTATTGAAGATTGAGTATTGATGATTGAGGATAGAGGATTGAAGATTGAGTATTGAGGATAGAAAGTTGAGGATTGTGGATTGAGGATTGAGGATTGAGGACTGAAGATTGAGGATTGGGGACTGAGTGTTGAGGGCTGAGTGATGAGGATTGATGTTTGTGGATAGAGATTTGAAGACTGCAGATTGAGTATTGAGAATTGAAAACAGTGAATTGATGATATTCTATTGAGGATTGAGGACTGACAACTGATTGTTGTGGACTGAGGGCTGAATATTGAGGATTCCGGATTGAGGATTCAGGATTGAGGTTTGAGGTCTGAGGATTGAGGATTGAGGATTGAGGATTGGGTATTGAGGATTGAGGATTGAAGATTGAGAATTGGTTACTGCGGACTGAACATTGAGGATTGAGGATTGAGGATTGAGGACTGAGGATTGGGGATTGATGATTGAGGATTGAAGATTGAGGATTGGTTACTGCGGATTGAACATTGAGGATTGAGGATTGACGATTGAGGATTGAGAATTGAAGATTGAGAATTGAGGATTGAGGATTGAGGATTGAGGATTGAGGATTGAGGATTGAAGATTGAGTATTGAGGATTGAAGATTGAGGATTGAGGATTGAGGATTGAAGAATGAGGATTGAGGATTGAGGATTGAGGATTGAGGATTGAGGATTGAAGATTGAGTATTGAGGATTGAAGATTGAGGATTGAGGATTGAGGATTGAGGATTGAACATTGAGGATTGAACATTGAGGATTGAGGATTGAGGATTGAGGATTGATGATTGGGGATTCAGGATTGAAGATTGAGTATTGAGGACTGAAGGTTGAGGAATGTGGATTGAGGATTGAGGATTGAGGACTGAAGATTGAGGATTGGGGACTGAGTGTTGAGGGTTGAGTGATGAGAATTGATGTTTGTGTATCGAGATTTGAAGATTGCAGATTGAGTATTGAGTATTGAAAACTGTGAATTGACGATATTCTATTGAGGATTGAGGACTGACAACTGATTGTTGAGAACTGAGGGCTGAAGATTGAGGATTCAAGAATGAGGATTCAGGATTGAGGTTTGAGGACTGAGCATTGAGGATTGAGGATTGAGGATTGAGTATTGAGGATTGAGGATTGAAGATCGAGGATTGGGTACTGCGGAACATTGAGGATTGAGGATTGAGGATTGAGGATTGAGGATTGAGGATTGAAGATTGAATATTGATGATTGAATATTGAGGATTGAGGATTGAGGGTTGTGGATTGAGGACGAGGACTGAGGGTTGAGTACTGATGTTTGAGGTCTGAGGATTGAGGATTGAGGATTGAGAATTGAGGATTGAGGATTGAGGATTGAAAATTGAGTATTGGGTATTGCGTATTGAACATTGAGGATTGAGGATTGACGATTGAGGATTGAGGATTGAAGATTGAATATCGATGATTGAAGATTGAGGATTGAGGATTGAGTGTTGTGGACTGAGGACGAGAACTGAGTGTTGAGTATTGATGTTTGAGGTCTGAGGATTGAGGATTGAGGATTGAGAATTGATGACTGAGGATTGAGGATTGAAGATTGAGGATTGGGTATTGAGGATTGAAGAATGAGGATTGTGGATTGAAGATTGAGTATTGAGGATTGAAGATTGAGGATTGAGGATTGAGTATTGAAGAATGAGGATTGAGGATTAAGGATTGAGGATTGAGGATTGAAGATTGAGTATTGAGGACTGAGGATTGAGGATTGAGGATTGAGGATTGATGATGGAGGATTGAAGATTCAGTATTGAGGATTGAAGATTGAGAATTGAGGATTGAGGATTGAACGTTGAGGACTGAGTTTTGACGGTTGAGTGATGAGAATCGATGATGCTGGATAGAGGTTGGAAGATTGCAGATTGAGTATTGCGTATTGAAAGCTGTGAATTGAGGATATTCTATTGAGGATTTAGGATTGACAACTGATTGTTGAGGACTGAGGGCTGAAGATTGAGGATCCATGGTTGAGGATTAAGGTTTGATGTTTTGGACTGAGGATTGAGGATTGAGTATTGATGTTTGATGTCTGAGGATTGAGGGCTGAGGATTGAGAATTGAGAATCGATGATTGAGGATTGAGGATTGAAGATTGAGGATAGGGTATTGACGGTTGAATAATGAGGATTGAGGATTGACGATTGAAGATTGAGGATTGGGGATTGAGGATTCAGGATTGAGGATTCGGGATTGAGGTTTGAGGATTGAGATTTGATTATTGAATATTGTGGATTGAGTATTGAACCATGAGAATTCAGGATATTCCATTGAGTATTGAGAATTGAGGATTGATGGTTGAGTATTGAGGATTGGTGGTTGAGGGTTTTGTGTTGAATATTGAGGATTGAGGATTGAGGATTGAGGATTGAGTATTGAAGGTTGAGGACTGATGACTGAGGATTGAGGATTGAGGACTGAGGATTGAGGACTGAGGATTGAAGATTGAGTATTGAGGATTGAATATTGAGGATTGAGGATTGAGAGTTGAGGATTGAGGATGAGGGCTGAGGGTTGGGGATTGATGTTTGTGTATTGAATCCTGAGAATTCAGGATATTCTATTGAGTATTGAGTATTGGGGATTGATGGTTGAGTATTGAGGATTGAGGACTGAGGATTGAGGATTTAGGATTGAAGATTGAGTATTGAGGATTGAGGATTCGAGATTGAGGATTGGGTACTGAGGATTGAACATTGAGGGTTGAGTATTGATATTTGAGGTCTGAGGATTGAGGATTGAGGATTGAAGATTGAGGATTGATGATTGAGGATAGAGGATTGAAGATTGAGTATTGAGGATTGAAGGTTGAGGATTGTGGATTGAGGATTGAGGATTGAGGATTGAGGACTGAAGGTTGAGGATTGGGGACTGAGGATTGAGGATTGAGGCTTGAAGATTGAGTATTGAGGATTGGGTATTGAGGATTGAAGAATGAGGATTGAGGATTGAGGATTGAGGATTGAGGATTGAAGATTGAGTATTTAGGATTGAAGACTGACGATTGAGGATTGAGGATTGAGGATTGATGATTGAGGATTCAGGATTGAAGATTGAGTATTGTGGATTGAAGATTGAGGATAGAGGATTGAGGATTGAGGATTGAGTATTGAGGATTGAGGATTGAAGATTGAGTATTGAGGATTGAGGATTGAAGGTTGAGGATTGGGTACTGCGGATTGAACATTGAGGGTTGAGTATTGATGTTTGATGTCTGAGGATTGAGGATTGCGAATTGAGAATTGATGATTGAGGATTGACGATTGAAGATTGAGGATTGGGTATTGAGGACTGAAGAATGAGGATTGAGGATTGATGATTGAAGATTGAGGATTGGGGATTGAGGATTCAGGATTGAGGATTCGGGATTGAGGTTTGAGGATTGAGGTTTGATTATTGAATATTGTGGATTGAGTATTGAGGATTGAGGATTGAGTATTAAAGATTGAGGATTGATGACTGAGGATTGAGGATTGAGGATTGAGGATTGAGGATTGAGGATTGAGGATTGAAGATTGAGTATTATGGATTGAATATTGAGGAATGAGGATTGAGAATTGAGGATTGAGGGTGAGGGCTGAGAGTTGAGGATTGATGTTTGTGTATTGAATCCTGAGAATTCAGGACATTCTTTTGAGTATTGAGAATTGGGTATTGATGGTTGAGTATTGAGGATTGAGGATTGAGGATTGAGGATTGAGGATTGAGCATTGAGGATTGAAGATTGACGACTATGGATTGAGGATTGAAGATTGAGTATTGAGGATTGAAGACTGACGTTTGAGGATTGAGGATTGAGTATTGAGGATTGAGGATAGAGGATTGAAGATTGAGGATTGAGGATTGAGGATTGAGGATTAAAGATTGAGTATTGAGGATTGAATATTGAGGATTGAGGATTGAGGATTAAGGTTTGAGGACGAGGGCTGAGGGTTGAGGTGAGATGTTTGTGTATTGAATCCTGAGAATTCAGGATATTCTCTTGAGTATTGAGAATTGAGGATTGATGGTTGAGTATTGAGGATTGAGGATTGAGGATTGAGGATTGACGCTTGAGGATTGAGGATTGAGGATTGAGGATTGAGGATTGAGGATTGAGGATTGAAGATTGGGGATTGTGGATTGAGGATTGAGGATTGAGGACTGAAGATTGAGGATTGGGGACTGAGTGTTGAGGGTTGAGTGATGAGAATTGATGTTTGTGGATAGAGATTTGAAGATTGCAGATTGTGTATTGAGTATTGAAAACTGTGAATTGATGATATTCTATTGAGGATTGAGGACTGACGACTGATTGCTGAGAACTGAGGGCTGAAGATTGAGGATTCAGGATTGAGGATTCAGGATTGAGGATTCAGGATAGAGGTTTGAGGACTGAGCATTGAGGATTGAGGATTGAGGATTGAGTATTGAGGATTGAGGATTGAAGATTGTGGATTGGGTACTGCGGAACATTGAGGATTGAGGATTGAGGATTGAGGATTGAGGATTGAGGATTGAAGATTGAATATTGATGATTGAATATTGAGGATTGAGGATTGAGGGTTGTGGATTGAGGACGAGGGCTGAGGGTTGAGTACTGATGTTTGAGGTCTGAGGATTGAGGATTGAAGATTGAGAATTGAGGATTGAGGATTGAAGATTGAGGATTGGGTATTGCGTATTGAACATTGAGGATTGAGGATTGACGATTGAGGATTGAGGATTGAAGATTGAATATTGATGATTGAAGATTGAGGATTGAGGAGTGAGTGTTGTGGACTGAGGACGAGAACTGAGGGTTGAGTATTGATGTTTGAGGTCTGAGGATTGAGGATTGAGGATTGAGGATTGAGGATTGAGGATTGAGGATTGAGGATTGAGGATTGAAGATTGAGGATTGATGACTGAGGATTGAGGATTGAGGATTGAGGATTGAGGACTGAGGATTGAAGATTGAGTATTGAGGATTGAATATTGAGGATTGAGGATTGAGAGTTGAGGATTGAGGATGAGGGCTGAGGGTTGAGGATTGATGTTTGTGTATTGAATCCTGGGAATTCAGGATATTCTATTGAGTATTGAGAATTGAGCATTGATGGTTGAGTATTGAGGATTGAGTATTGAAGATTGAGGATTGAGGTTTGAGGATTGAAGATTGAGTATTGAGGATTGAAGATGGAGGATTGAGGATTGAGGGTTGAGGATTGAGGGTTGAGGATTGAGCATTGAGGATTGAAGATTGACGACTAGGGATTGAGGATTGTGGATTGAGGATTGAGGATTGTGGACTGAAGATTGAGGATTGGGGACTGAGTGTTGAGGGTTGAGTGATGAGGATTGATGTTTGTGGATAGAGGTTTGAAGACTGCAGATTGAGTATTGAGTATTGAAAACTGTGAATTGATGATATTCTATCGAGGATTGAGGACTGACAACTGATTGTTGTGGACTGAGGGCTGAAGATTGGGGATTCAGGGTTGAGGATTCAGGATTGACGTTTGAGGACTGAGGACTGAGGATTGAGGATTGAGGATTGGGGATTGAGGATTGAGGATTGAAGATTGAGGATTGGTTACTGCGGATTGAACATTGAGGATTGAGGATTGAGGATTGAGGATTGAGGATTGGGGATTGAGGATTGAGGATTGAAGATTGAGTATTGGTTACTGCGGATTGAATATTGAGGATTGAGGATTGACGATTGAGGATTGAGAATTGAAGATTGAGGATTGAGGATTGAGGATTGAGGATTGAGGATTGAAGATTGAATATTGATGATTGAATATTGAGGATTGAGGGTTGTGGATTGAGGACGAGGACTGAGGGTTGAGTACTGATGTTTGATGTCTGAGGATTGAGGATTGAGGATTGAGAATTGAGGATTGAGGATTGAAAATTGAGGATTGGGTATTGCGCATTGAACATTGAGGATTGAGGTTTGACGATTGAGGATTGAGGATTGAAGATTGAATATTGATGATTGAAGATTGAGGATTGAGGATTGAGTGTTGTGGACTGAGGACGAGAACTGAGGGTTGAGTATTGATGTTTGAGGTCTGAGGATTGAGGATTGAGGATTGAGGATTGAGGATTGAGGATTGAAGATTGAGTATTGAGGATTGCAGGTTGAGGATTGAGAATTGATGGTTGAGTATTGAGGATTGGTGGTTGAGGGTTTTGTGTTGAATATTGAGGATTGAGGATTGAGGATTGAGGATTGAGTATTGAAGATTGAGGATTGATGACTGAGGATTGAGGATTGAGGATTGAGGATTGAGGATTGAGGATTGAGGATTGAAGATTGAGTATTGAGGATTGAATATTGAGGATTGAGGATTGAGAGTTGAAGATTGAGGATGAGGGCTGAGGGTTGAGGATTGATGTTTGTGTATTGAATCCTGAGAATTCAGGATATTCTATTGAGTATTGAGTATTGGGGATTGATGGTTGAGTATTGAGGATTGAGGATTGAGGATTGAGGATTGAGTATTGAAGATTGAGGATTGATGACTGAGGATTGAGGATTGAGGATTGAGGATTGAGGATTGAGGATTGAAATTGAGTATTGAGGATTGAATATTGAAGATTGAGGATTGAGGATGAGGGCTGAGGGTTGAGGATTGATGTTTGAGTATTGAATCCTGGGAATTCAGGATATTCTATTGAGTATTGTGAATTGAGGATTGATGGTTGAGTATTGAGGATTGAGTATTGAAGATTGAGGATTGATGATTGAGGATTGAGGATTCAGGATTGAGGATTGAGGATTGAGGATTGAAGATTGAGTATTGAGGATTGAAGATTGAGGATTGAGGATTGAGTGTTGAGGATTGAGGATTGAGGGTTGAGCATTGAGGATTGAAGATTGACGACTAGGGATTGAGGATTGAAGATTCAGGATTGAGGATTGAGGATTGAGGATTGAGGATTGAGGTTTGAAGATTGAGGATTGGGGATTGAGGATTCAGGATTGAGGATTCGGGATTGAGGATTGAGGACTGAGGATTGAGGTTTGGGGATTGAGGATTGAAGATTGACGCTTGAGGGTTGAGGATTGAGGATTGAGGATTGAGGATTGAGGATTGAGGATTGAAGATTTAGTATTGAGGATTGAATATTGAGGATTGAGGATTGAGGATTGAGGATTGAGGATGAGGCCTGAGGGTTGAGGTAAGATGTTTGTGTATTGAATCCTGAGAATTCAGGATATTGTATTGAGTATTGAGAATTGAGGATTGATGGTTGAGTATTGAGGATTGATGACTGAAGATTGAGGATTGAGTATTGAAGATTGAGGATTGATGATTGAGGATTGAGTATTGAGGAATGAGGATTGAGGATTGAGGATTGAGGATTGAGTATTGAGGATTGGAGGTTGAGGATTGAGGATTGAGGATTGAGGATTGATGATTGAGGATTCAGGATTGAAGATTGAGTATTGAGGATTGAAGGTTGAGGATTGTGGACTGAGGATTGAGGAATGAGGACTGAAGATTGAGGATTGGGGACTGAGTGTTGAGGGATGAGTGATGAGAATTGATGTTAGTGGATCGAGATTTGAAGATTGCAGATTGAGGATTGAGTATTGAAAACTGTGAATTGATGATATTATATTGAGGATTGAGGACTGGCAACTGATTGTTGAGAACTGAGGGCTGATGATTGAGGATTCAAGATTGAGTATTCAGGATTGAGGTTTGAGGACTGAGCATTGAGGATTGAGGATTGATGACTGAGTATTGAGGATTGAGGATTGAAGATTGAGGATTGGGTACTGCGGAACATTGAGGATTGAGTATTGAGGATTGAGGATTGAGGATTGAGGATTGAAGATTGAATATTGATGATTGAATATTGAGGATTGAGGATTGAGGGTTGTGGATTCAGGACGAGGACTGAGGGTTGAGTATTAATGTTTGAGGCCTGAGGATTGAGGATTGAGGATTGAGAATTGAGGATTGAGGATTGATGGTTGAGTATTGAGGATTGAGTTTTGAAGATTGAGGATTGATGATTGAGGATTGAGGACTGAAGATTGAGGATTGAGGATTGAGGATTGAAGATTGAGTATTGAGGATTGAAGATTGAGGATTGAAGACTGACGATTGAGGAGTGAGGATTGAGGATTGATGACTGAGGATTGAGGATTGGGGACTGAGTGTTGAGGGTTGAGTGATGAGAATTGATGTTTGTGGATAGAGATTTGAAGATTGCAGATTGAGTATTGCGTACTGAAAACTGTGAATTGATGATATTCTTTTGAGGATTGAGGACAGAAAGCTGATTGATGAGAACTGAGTGCTGAAGATTGAGGATTCAGGATTGAGGATTCAGGATTGAGGTTTGAGGATTGAGCATTGAGGATTGAGGATTGAGGATTGAGTATTGAGGATCGAGGATTGAAGATTGAGGATTGGGTACTGCGGAACATTGAGGATTGATGATTGAGGATTGAGGATTGATGATTGAGGATTGAAGATTGAATATTGAAGATTGTATGTTGAGGATTGAGGATTGAGTGTTGTGGATTGAGGACGAGGATTGAGGGTTGAGTATTGATGTTTGAGGTCTGAGGATTGAGGACTGAGGATTGAGAATTGAGGATTGAGGATTGAGGATTGGGGATTGAGGATTGAAGATTGAAGATTGAGTATTGAGGATTGAAGATTGAGGATTGAGGATTGAGCATTGAGGGTTGAAGATTGAGGACTGGGGATTGAGGATTGAAGATTCAGTATTGAGAATTGAAGATTGAGGATTGAGGATTGAGGATTGAAGATTAATTACTGAGTGTTGAGGGTTGAGTGCTGAGAATTGATGTTTGTGGATTGAGATTTGAAGATTGAAGGTTGGGGATTGAGTATTGAAATCCGTGAATTGAGGATATTCTATTGAGGATTGAGGATTGACAACTGATTTTTGAGGACTGAGGGCTGAAGATTGAGGGCTCAGGATTGAGGATCGAGGATGAGGGCTGAGGGTTGAGGATTGAGGTTTGAGGACTGAGGACTGAGGATTGAGGATTGAGGATTGAGGATTGATGATTGATGATTGAGGATTGAGAATTGAGAAATGAGGATTGAGGATTGAGGATTGAGGATTGAGTGTTGAAGACTGAGTATTGAGGATTGAAGATTGAGTATTGAGGATTGAGGAATGAAGATTGAGGATTGGGTACTGCGGATTGAACATTGAGGATTGAGTATTGAAGATTGAGGATTGATGATTGAGGATAGAGGATTGAGGATTGAGGATTCAGGATTGAGGATTGAAGATTGAGTATTGAGGATGGAAGGTTGAGGATTGAGGATTGAGGATTGAGGATTGAGGATGAGGGCTGAGGGTTGAGGATAGATGTTTGAGGTCTGAGGATTGAAGGCTGAGGATTGAAAACTGAGAATTGATGATTGAGGATTGAGGATTGAAGATTGAGTATTGGGTATTGAGGATTGAAGCATGAGGATTGAGGATTGATGATTGAAGATTGAGGACTGGAGATTGAGGATTCAGGATTGAGGATTCGGGATTGAGGTTTGAGGATTGAGTATTGAAGATTGAGGATTGATGATTGAGGATAGAGGATTGAGGATTGAGGATTCAGGATTGAGGATTGAGGATTGAGTATCGAGGATTGAAGGTTGAGGATAGAGGATTGAGGATTGAGTATTGAGGATTGAGGATTGAAGATTGAGGATTGGGGACTGAGGATTGAGGATTGAGGATTGAGGATTGAGGATAGAGGATTGAGGATTGAGGATTGAAGATTGAGGATTGAAGATTGAGGATTGGGGACTGAGGATTGAAGATTGAGGACTGAGGATTGAGGATTGAGGATTGAGGATTGAGGATTGAAGATTGAGGATTGGGGATTGAGGATTCAGGATTGAGGATTCGGGATTGAGGTTTGAGGACTGAAGATTGAGGTTTGGGGATTGAGGATTGAGGATTGACGCTTGAGCATTGAGGATACAGGATTGAGGATTGAGGATTGAGGATTGAGGATTGAAGATTGAATATTGATGATTGAAGATTGAGGATTGAGGATTGAGTGTTGTGGACTGAGGACGAGAACTGAGGGTTGAGTATTGATGTTTGAGGTCTGAGGATTGAGGATTGAGGATTGAGGATTGAAGATTGAGTATTGAGGATTGCAGGTTGAGGATTGAGGATTGATGGTTGAGTATTGAGGATTGGTGGTTGAGGGTTTTGTGTTGAATATTGAGGATTGAGGATTGAGGATTGAGGATTGAGTATTGAAGATTGAGGATTGATGACTGAGGATTGAGGATTGAGTATTGAGTATTGAGAATTGAGGATTGATGGTTGAGTATTGAGGATTGATGACTGAAGATTGAGGATTGAGTATTGAAGATTGAGGATTGATGATTGAGGATTGAGTATTGAGGAATGAGGATTGAGGATTGAGGATTGAGGATTGAGTATTGAGGATTGGAGGTTGAGGATTGAGGATTGAGGATTGAGGATTGATGATTGAGGATTCAGGATTGAAGATTGAGTATTGAGGATTGAAGGTTGAGGATTGTGGATTGAGGATTGAGGAATGAGGACTGAAGATTGAGGATTGGGGACTGAGTGTTGAGGGATGAGTGATGAGAATTGATGTTAGTGGATCGAGATTTGAAGATTGCAGATTGAGGATTGAGTATTGAAAACTGTGAATTGATGATATTACATTGAGTATTGAGGACTGGCAACTGATTGTTGAGAACTGAGGGCTGATGATTGAGGATTCAAGATTGAGTATTCAGGATTGAGGTTTGAGGACTGAGCATTGAGGATTGAGGATTGATGACTGAGTATTGAGGATTGAGGATTGAAGATTGAGGATTGGGTACTGCGGAACATTGAGGATTGAGTATTGAGGATTGAGGATTGAGGATTGAGGATTGAAGATTGAATATTGATGATTGAATATTGAGGATTGAGGATTGAGGGTTGTGGATTCAGGACGAGGACTGAGGGTTGAGTATTAATGTTTGAGGCCTGAGGATTGAGGATTGAGGATTGAGAATTGAGGATTGAGGATTGATGGTTGAGTATTGAGGATTGAGTTTTGAAGATTGAGGATTGATGATTGAGGATTGAGGACTGAAGATTGAGGATTGAGGATTGAGGATTGAAGATTGAGTATTGAGGATTGAAGATTGAGGATTGAAGACTGACGATTGAGGAGTGAGGATTGAGGATTGATGACTGAGGATTGAGGATTGGGGACTGAGTGTTGAGGGTTGAGTGATGAGAATTGATGTTTGTGGATAGAGATTTGAAGATTGCAGATTGAGTATTGCGTACTGAAAACTGTGAATTGATGATATTCTTTTGAGGATTGAGGACAGAAAGCTGATTGATGAGAACTGAGTGCTGAAGATTGAGGATTCAGGATTGAGGATTCAGGATTGAGGTTTGAGGATTGAGCATTGAGGATTGAGGATTGAGGATTGAGTATTGAGGATCGAGGATTGAAGATTGAGGATTGGGTACTGCGGAACATTGAGGATTGATGATTGAGGATTGAGGATTGATGATTGAGGATTGAAGATTGAATATTGAAGATTGTATGTTGAGGATTGAGGATTGAGTGTTGTGGATTGAGGACGAGGATTGAGGGTTGAGTATTGATGTTTGAGGTCTGAGGATTGAGGACTGAGGATTGAGAATTGAGGATTGAGGATTGAGGATTGGGGATTGAGGATTGAAGATTGAAGATTGAGTATTGAGGATTGAAGATTGAGGATTGAGGATTGAGCATTGAGGGTTGAAGATTGAGGACTGGGGATTGAGGATTGAAGATTCAGTATTGAGAATTGAAGATTGAGGATTGAGGATTGAGGATTGAAGATTAAGGACTGAGTGTTGAGGGTTGAGTGCTGAGAATTGATGTTTGTGGATTGAGATTTGAAGATTGAAGGTTGGGGATTGAGTATTGAAATCCGTGAATTGAGGATATTCTATTGAGGATTGAGGATTGACAACTGATTTTTGAGGACTGAGGGCTGAAGATTGAGGGCTCAGGATTGAGGATCGAGGATGAGGGCTGAGGGTTGAGGATTGAGGTTTGAGGACTGAGGACTGAGGATTGAGGATTGAGGATTGAGGATTGATGATTGATGATTGAGGATTGAGAATTGAGAAATGAGGATTGAGGATTGAGGATTGAGGATTGAGTGTTGAAGACTGAGTATTGAGGATTGAAGATTGAGTATTGAGGATTGAGGAATGAAGATTGAGGATTGGGTACTGCGGATTGAACATTGAGGATTGAGTATTGAAGATTGAGGATTGATGATTGAGGATAGAGGATTGAGGATTGAGGATTCAGGATTGAGGATTGAAGATTGAGTATTGAGGATGGAAGGTTGAGGATTGAGGATTGAGGAATGAGGATTGAGGATGAGGGCTGAGGGTTGAGGATAGATGTTTGAGGTCTGAGGATTGAAGGCTGAGGATTGAAAACTGAGAATTGATGATTGAGGATTGAGGATTGAAGATTGAGTATTGGGTATTGAGGATTGAAGCATGAGGATTGAGGATTGATGATTGAAGATTGAGGACTGGAGATTGAGGATTCAGGATTGAGGATTCGGGATTGAGGTTTGAGGATTGAGTATTGAAGATTGAGGATTGATGATTGAGGATAGAGGATTGAGGATTGAGGATTCAGGATTGAGGATTGAGGATTGAGTATCGAGGATTGAAGGTTGAGGATAGAGGATTGAGGATTGAGTATTGAGGATTGAGGATTGAAGATTGAGGATTGGGGACTGAGGATTGAGGATTGAGGATTGAGGATTGAGGATAGAGGATTGAGGATTGAGGATTGAAGATTGAGGATTGAAGATTGAGGATTGGGGACTGAGGATTGAAGATTGAGGACTGAGGATTGAGGATTGAGGATTGAGGATTGAGGATTGAGGATTGAAGATTGAGTATTGAGGATTGCAGGTTGAGGATTGAGGATTGATGGTTGAGTATTGAGGATTGGTGGTTGAGGGTTTTGTGTTGAATATTGAGGATTGAGGATTGAGGATTGAGGATTGAGTATTGAAGATTGAGGATTGATGACTGAGGATTGAGGATTGAGGATTGAAGATTGAGTATTGAGGATTGAAGATTGAGGATTCAGGATTGATGATTGAGGATTGAGGATTGAGGATTGAAGATTGAATATTGATGATTGAATATTGAGGATTGAGGATTGAGGGTTGTGGACTGAGGATTGAGGGTTGTGGATTGAGGACGAGGACTGAGGGTTCAGTACTGATGTTTGAGGTCTCAGGATGGAGGATAGAGGATTGAGAATTGAGGATTGCGGATTGAGGATTGAGGATTGAGGATTGAAAATTGAGTATTGAGGATTGAAGGTTGAGGATAGAGGACTGAGGATTGAGTATTGAGAATTGAAGACTGACGATTGAGGATTGAGGATTGAGGATTGATGATTGAGGATTCAGGATTGAAGATTGAGTATTGAGGATTGAGGATTGAGGATTGAGGATTGAGTATTGAGGATTGAAGATTGAGGTTTGAGGTCTGAGGACTGAGGATTGAGGATTGAGAATTGAGGATTGATGGTTGTGTATTGAGGATTGAGGATTGAGGATTGAGTATTGAAGATTGAGGATTGATGATCGAGGATAGAGGATTGAGGATTGAGGATTCAGGATTGAGGATTGAAGATTGAGTATCGAGGATTGAAGGTTGAGGATAGAGGACTGAGGATTGTGTATTGAGGATTGAGGATTGAAGATTGAGGATTGGGGACTGAGGATTGAGGATTGAGGATTGAGGATTGAGGATAGAGGATTGAGGATTGAGGATTGAAGATTCAGGATTGGGGATTGTGGATTCAGGATTGAGGATTCGGAATTGAGGACTGAGGACTGAGGATTGAGGTTTGGGGATTGAGGATTGAGGATTGACGCTTGAGGATTGAGGATTGAGGATTGAGGATTGAGGATTGTGGATTGAGGATTGAAGATTGAGTATTGAGTATTGAATATTGAGGATTGTGGATTGAGGATTGAGGATTGAGGATGAGCGCTTAGGGTTGAGGATAGATGTTTGTGGATTGAATCCTGAGAATTCAGGATATTCTATTGAGTATTGAGAATTGAGGATTGATGGTTGCGTATTGAGGGTTGAGGATTGAGGATTGAAGATTGAGGATTGGGTACTGCGGAACATTGAGGATTGAGGATTGACGATTGAGGATTGAGGATTGAAGATTGAGGATTGAATATTGATGAGCGAATATTGAGGATTGAGGATTGAGGGTTGTGGATTGAGGACGAGGACTGAGGGTTTAGTGTTGATGTTTGAGGTCTGAGGATTGAGGATTGAGGATCGAGAATTGATGATTGAGGATTGAAGATTGAGGATTGGGTATTGCGTATTGAACATTGAGGATTGACGATTGAGGATTGAGGATTGACGATTGAGGATTGAGGATTGAAGATTGAATATTGATGATTGAAGATCGAGGATTGAGGATTGAGTGTTGTGGACCGAGGACGAGAACTGAGGGTTGAGTATTGATGTTTGAGGTCTGAGGATTGAGGATTGAGGATTGAGAATTGAGGATTTAGGATTGAGGATTGAGGATTGAAAATTGAGTATTGAGGATTGAAGATTGAGGATTGAGGGTTGAGGAGCAAGGATTTAAGATTCGGGATCGAGGATTGAAGATTGAGTATTGAAGATTGAAGATTGAGGATTGAGGATTGAGGATTGAGGATTGAGGATTGAGGATTGAAGATTGAGGATTGGGGATTGAGGATTGACGATTGAGGATTGAGGATTGAGGATTGAGAATTGAGGATTGAGGATTGAAGATTGAGTATTGAGGATTGAAGATTGAGGACTGAGGATTGAGGATTGATGATTGAGGACCAAGTATTGAGCGTTGAGTGATGAGAATTGATGTCTGTGTATTGAGATTCAAAGATTGAAGATTGGGGATTGAGTGTTGAACCATGAGAATTCAGGGTATTCTATTAAGTATTGGGAATTGAGAATTTATGGTTGAGTATTGAGGATTGATGGTTGAGGGTTGTGTGTTGAATATTGAGGATTGAGGATTGAGGATCGAAGATTGATGGTTGAGGATTGAGGATTGAGGATTGAGAATTGAGGGTGAGGACTGAGGGTTGAGGATTGAGGTTGGAGGAATGAGTATTGAGGATTGAAGATTGAGGATTGAGGATTGAGGATTGAGCATTGAGGTTTGAAGATTGAGGACTGGGGATTGAGGATTGAAGATTGAGTATTGAGAATTGAAGACTGACGATTGAGGATTGAGGATTGAGGATTGATGGTTGAGGATTCAGGATTGAAGATTGAGGATTGAGGATTGAAGATTGAGGATTGTGGATTGAGGATTGAGGATTGTGGACTGAAGGTTGAGGATTGGGGTCTGAGTGTTGAGGGTTGAGTGATGAGGATTGATGTTTGTGGATAGAGATTTGAAGACTGCAGATTGAGTATTGAGTGTTGAAAACTGTGAATTGATGATATTCTATTGAGGATTGAGGACTGACAACTGATTGTTGAGGACTGAGGGCTGAAGATTGAGGATTCAGGGTTGAGGATTCAGGATTGAGGATTGAGGACTGAGGATTGAGGATTGAGGATTGAGGATTGAGGATTGAGGATTGAGGATTGAATATTGAGAATTGGGTACTGCGGACTGAACATTGAGGATTGAGGATTGAGGATTGAGGATTGAGGATTGAGGATTGAAGATTGAATATTGATGATTGAATATTGAGGATTGAGGATTGAGGGTTGTGGGTTGAGGACGAGGACTGAGGGTTGAGTATTGATGTTTGTGGTCTGAGGATTGAGGATAGAGGATTGAGAATTGAGGATTGCGGATAGAGGATTGAGGATTGAGGATTGAAAATTGAGTATATCGGATTGAAGATTGAGGATTGAGGGTTGAGGATCAAGGATTGAGGATTGGGAATCGAGGATTGAAGATTGAGTATTGGGGATTGAAGATTGAGGATTGAGGATTGAGGATTGAGGATTGAGGATTGAAGATTGAGGATTGGGGATTGAGGATTGACGAATGAGGATTGAGGATTGAGGATTGAGAATTGAGGATTGAGGATTGAAGATTCAGTATTGAGAATTGAAGATTGAGGATTGAGGATTGAGGATTGAAGGTTGAGGACTGAGTGTTGAGGGTTGAGTGCTGAGAATTGATGTTTGTGGATTGAGATTTGAAGATTGAAGGTTGGGGATTGAGTATTGAAATCCGTGAATTGAGGATATTCTATTGAGGATTGAGGATTGACAACTGATTGTTGAGGACTGAGGGCTGAAGATTGAGGGCTCAGGATTGAGGATCGAGGATGAGGGCTGAGGGTTGAGGATTGAGGTTTGAGGACTGAGGACCGAGGATTGAGGATTGAGAATTGAGGATTGATGGTTGTGTATTGAGGATTGAGGATTGAGGATTGAGGATTGAGTATTGAAGATTGAGGATTCATGATTGAGGGTAGAGGATTGAGGATTGAGGATTCAGGATTGAGGACTGAAGATTGAGTATCGAGGATTGAAGGTTGAGGATAGAGGATTGAGAATTGAGTATTGAGGATTGAGGATTGAAGATTGAGGATTGGGGATTGGGGATTGAGGAGTGACGATTGAGGATTGAGGATTGAGGATTGATGATTGATGATTGATGATTGAGGATTGAGAATTGAGAATTGAGGATTGAGGATTGAAGATTGAAGATTGAGTATTGAGGATTGAAGATTGAGGATTGAGGATTGAGGATTGAAGACTGAGTATTGAGGATTGAAGATTGAGTATTGAGGATTGAGGAATGAAGATTGAGGATTGGGTACTGCGGATTGAACATTGAGGATTGATGATTGAAGATTGAGGACTGGAGATTGAGGATTCAGGATTGAGGATTTGGGATTGAGGTTTGAGGATTGAGTATTGAAGATTGAGGATTGATGATTGAGGATAGAGGATTGAGGATTGAGAATTCAGGATTGAGGATTGAAGATTGAGTATCGAGGATTGAAGGTTGAGGATAGAGGATTGAGGATTGAGTATTGAGGATTGAGGATTGAAGATTGAGGATTGGGGACTGAGGATTGAGGATTGAGGATTGAGGATTGAGGATAGAGGATTGAGGACTGAGGATTGAAGATTGAGGATTGAAGATTGAGGATTGGGGACTGAGGATTGAAGATTGAGGGCTGAGGATTGAGGATTGAGGATTGAGGATTGAGGATTGAAGATTGAGGATTGGGGATTGAGGATTCAGGATTGAGGATTCGGGATTGAGGTTTGAGGACTGAAGATTGAGGTTTGGGGATTGAGGATTGAGGATTGACGCTTGAGGATTGAGGATTGAGGATTGAGGATTGAGGATTGAGGATTGAGGATTGAAGATTGAGTATTGAGGATTGAATATTGAGGATTGAGGATTGAGGATTGATGATTGAGGATGAGGGCTGAGGGTTGAGGATAGATGTTTGTGTGTTGAATCCTGAGAATTCAGGATATTCCATTGAGTATTGAGAATTGAGGATTGATGGTTGAGTATTGAGGATTGAGGATTGAGGATTGAGGATTGAGTATTGAAGATTGAGGATTGATGATTGAGGATTGAGTATTGAGGGATGAGGATTGAGGATTGAGGATTGCAGATTGAGTATTGAGGATTGAAGATTGAGGATTGAGTATTGAGGATTGAGCATTGAGGGTTGAAGATTGAGGACTGGGGATTGAGGATTGAAGATTGAGTATTGAGAATTGAAGACTGACGATTGAGGATTGAGGATTGAGGATTGATGATTGAGGATTCAGGATTGAAGATTGAGGATTGAGGATTGAAGATTGAGGATTGTGGATTGAGGATTGAGGATTGAAGATTGAGTATTGAGGATTGAAGATTGAGGATTGAAGACTGACGATTGAGGAGTGAGGATTGAGGATTGATGACTGAGGATTGAGGATTGGGGACTGAGTGTTGAGGGTTGAGTGATGAGAATTGATGTTTGTGGATAGAGATTTGAAGATTGCAGATTGAGTATTGCGTACTGAAAACTGTGAATTGATGATATTCTTTTGAGGATTGAGGACAGAAAGCTGATTGATGAGAACTGAGTGCTGAAGATTGAGGATTCAGGATTGAGGATTCAGGATTGAGGTTTGAGGATTGAGCATTGAGGATTGAGGATTGAGGATTGAGTATTGAGGATCGAGGATTGAAGATTGAGGATTGGGTACTGCGGAACATTGAGGATTGATGATTGAGGATTGAGGATTGATGATTGAGGATTGAAGATTGAATATTGAAGATTGTATGTTGAGGATTGAGGATTGAGTGTTGTGGATTGAGGACGAGGATTGAGGGTTGAGTATTGATGTTTGAGGTCTGAGGATTGAGGACTGAGGATTGAGAATTGAGGATTGAGGATTGAGGATTGGGGATTGAGGATTGAAGATTGAAGATTGAGTATTGAGGATTGAAGATTGAGGATTGAGGATTGAGCATTGAGGGTTGAAGATTGAGGACTGGGGATTGAGGATTGAAGATTCAGTATTGAGAATTGAAGATTGAGGATTGAGGATTGAGGATTGAAGATTAAGGACTGAGTGTTGAGGGTTGAGTGCTGAGAATTGATGTTTGTGGATTGAGATTTGAAGATTGAAGGTTGGGGATTGAGTATTGAAATCCGTGAATTGAGGATATTCTATTGAGGATTGAGGATTGACAACTGATTTTTGAGGACTGAGGGCTGAAGATTGAGGGCTCAGGATTGAGGATCGAGGATGAGGGCTGAGGGTTGAGGATTGAGGTTTGAGGACTGAGGACTGAGGATTGAGGATTGAGGATTGAGGATTGATGATTGATGATTGAGGATTGAGAATTGAGAAATGAGGATTGAGGATTGAGGATTGAGGATTGAGTGTTGAAGACTGAGTATTGAGGATTGAAGATTGAGTATTGAGGATTGAGGAATGAAGATTGAGGATTGGGTACTGCGGATTGAACATTGAGGATTGAGTATTGAAGATTGAGGATTGATGATTGAGGATAGAGGATTGAGGATTGAGGATTCAGGATTGAGGATTGAAGATTGAGTATTGAGGATGGAAGGTTGAGGATTGAGGATTGAGGAATGAGGATTGAGGATGAGGGCTGAGGGTTGAGGATAGATGTTTGAGGTCTGAGGATTGAAGGCTGAGGATTGAAAACTGAGAATTGATGATTGAGGATTGAGGATTGAAGATTGAGTATTGGGTATTGAGGATTGAAGCATGAGGATTGAGGATTGATGATTGAAGATTGAGGACTGGAGATTGAGGATTCAGGATTGAGGATTCGGGATTGAGGTTTGAGGATTGAGTATTGAAGATTGAGGATTGATGATTGAGGATAGAGGATTGAGGATTGAGGATTCAGGATTGAGGATTGAGGATTGAGTATCGAGGATTGAAGGTTGAGGATAGAGGATTGAGGATTGAGTATTGAGGATTGAGGATTGAAGATTGAGGATTGGGGACTGAGGATTGAGGATTGAGGATTGAGGATTGAGGATAGAGGATTGAGGATTGAGGATTGAAGATTGAGGATTGAAGATTGAGGATTGGGGACTGAGGATTGAAGATTGAGGACTGAGGATTGAGGATTGAGGATTGAGGATTGAGGATTGAGGATTGAAGATTGAGTATTGAGGATTGCAGGTTGAGGATTGAGGATTGATGGTTGAGTATTGAGGATTGGTGGTTGAGGGTTTTGTGTTGAATATTGAGGATTGAGGATTGAGGATTGAGGATTGAGTATTGAAGATTGAGGATTGATGACTGAGGATTGAGGATTGAGGATTGAAGATTGAGTATTGAGGATTGAAGATTGAGGATTCAGGATTGATGATTGAGGATTGAGGATTGAGGATTGAAGATTGAATATTGATGATTGAATATTGAGGATTGAGGATTGAGGGTTGTGGACTGAGGATTGAGGGTTGTGGATTGAGGACGAGGACTGAGGGTTCAGTACTGATGTTTGAGGTCTCAGGATGGAGGATAGAGGATTGAGAATTGAGGATTGCGGATTGAGGATTGAGGATTGAGGATTGAAAATTGAGTATTGAGGATTGAAGGTTGAGGATAGAGGACTGAGGATTGAGTATTGAGAATTGAAGACTGACGATTGAGGATTGAGGATTGAGGATTGATGATTGAGGATTCAGGATTGAAGATTGAGTATTGAGGATTGAGGATTGAGGATTGAGGATTGAGTATTGAGGATTGAAGATTGAGGTTTGAGGTCTGAGGACTGAGGATTGAGGATTGAGAATTGAGGATTGATGGTTGTGTATTGAGGATTGAGGATTGAGGATTGAGTATTGAAGATTGAGGATTGATGATCGAGGATAGAGGATTGAGGATTGAGGATTCAGGATTGAGGATTGAAGATTGAGTATCGAGGATTGAAGGTTGAGGATAGAGGACTGAGGATTGTGTATTGAGGATTGAGGATTGAAGATTGAGGATTGGGGACTGAGGATTGAGGATTGAGGATTGAGGATTGAGGATAGAGGATTGAGGATTGAGGATTGAAGATTCAGGATTGGGGATTGTGGATTCAGGATTGAGGATTCGGAATTGAGGACTGAGGACTGAGGATTGAGGTTTGGGGATTGAGGATTGAGGATTGACGCTTGAGGATTGAGGATTGAGGATTGAGGATTGAGGATTGTGGATTGAGGATTGAAGATTGAGTATTGAGTATTGAATATTGAGGATTGTGGATTGAGGATTGAGGATTGAGGATGAGCGCTTAGGGTTGAGGATAGATGTTTGTGGATTGAATCCTGAGAATTCAGGATATTCTATTGAGTATTGAGAATTGAGGATTGATGGTTGCGTATTGAGGGTTGAGGATTGAGGATTGAAGATTGAGGATTGGGTACTGCGGAACATTGAGGATTGAGGATTGACGATTGAGGATTGAGGATTGAAGATTGAGGATTGAATATTGATGAGCGAATATTGAGGATTGAGGATTGAGGGTTGTGGATTGAGGACGAGGACTGAGGGTTTAGTGTTGATGTTTGAGGTCTGAGGATTGAGGATTGAGGATCGAGAATTGATGATTGAGGATTGAAGATTGAGGATTGGGTATTGCGTATTGAACATTGAGGATTGACGATTGAGGATTGAGGATTGACGATTGAGGATTGAGGATTGAAGATTGAATATTGATGATTGAAGATCGAGGATTGAGGATTGAGTGTTGTGGACCGAGGACGAGAACTGAGGGTTGAGTATTGATGTTTGAGGTCTGAGGATTGAGGATTGAGGATTGAGAATTGAGGATTTAGGATTGAGGATTGAGGATTGAAAATTGAGTATTGAGGATTGAAGATTGAGGATTGAGGGTTGAGGAGCAAGGATTTAAGATTCGGGATCGAGGATTGAAGATTGAGTATTGAAGATTGAAGATTGAGGATTGAGGATTGAGGATTGAGGATTGAGGATTGAGGATTGAAGATTGAGGATTGGGGATTGAGGATTGACGATTGAGGATTGAGGATTGAGGATTGAGAATTGAGGATTGAGGATTGAAGATTGAGTATTGAGGATTGAAGATTGAGGACTGAGGATTGAGGATTGATGATTGAGGACCAAGTATTGAGCGTTGAGTGATGAGAATTGATGTCTGTGTATTGAGATTCAAAGATTGAAGATTGGGGATTGAGTGTTGAACCATGAGAATTCAGGGTATTCTATTAAGTATTGGGAATTGAGAATTTATGGTTGAGTATTGAGGATTGATGGTTGAGGGTTGTGTGTTGAATATTGAGGATTGAGGATTGAGGATCGAAGATTGATGGTTGAGGATTGAGGATTGAGGATTGAGAATTGAGGGTGAGGACTGAGGGTTGAGGATTGAGGTTGGAGGAATGAGTATTGAGGATTGAAGATTGAGGATTGAGGATTGAGGATTGAGCATTGAGGTTTGAAGATTGAGGACTGGGGATTGAGGATTGAAGATTGAGTATTGAGAATTGAAGACTGACGATTGAGGATTGAGGATTGAGGATTGATGGTTGAGGATTCAGGATTGAAGATTGAGGATTGAGGATTGAAGATTGAGGATTGTGGATTGAGGATTGAGGATTGTGGACTGAAGGTTGAGGATTGGGGTCTGAGTGTTGAGGGTTGAGTGATGAGGATTGATGTTTGTGGATAGAGATTTGAAGACTGCAGATTGAGTATTGAGTGTTGAAAACTGTGAATTGATGATATTCTATTGAGGATTGAGGACTGACAACTGATTGTTGAGGACTGAGGGCTGAAGATTGAGGATTCAGGGTTGAGGATTCAGGATTGAGGATTGAGGACTGAGGATTGAGGATTGAGGATTGAGGATTGAGGATTGAGGATTGAGGATTGAATATTGAGAATTGGGTACTGCGGACTGAACATTGAGGATTGAGGATTGAGGATTGAGGATTGAGGATTGAGGATTGAAGATTGAATATTGATGATTGAATATTGAGGATTGAGGATTGAGGGTTGTGGGTTGAGGACGAGGACTGAGGGTTGAGTATTGATGTTTGTGGTCTGAGGATTGAGGATAGAGGATTGAGAATTGAGGATTGCGGATAGAGGATTGAGGATTGAGGATTGAAAATTGAGTATATCGGATTGAAGATTGAGGATTGAGGGTTGAGGATCAAGGATTGAGGATTGGGAATCGAGGATTGAAGATTGAGTATTGGGGATTGAAGATTGAGGATTGAGGATTGAGGATTGAGGATTGAGGATTGAAGATTGAGGATTGGGGATTGAGGATTGACGAATGAGGATTGAGGATTGAGGATTGAGAATTGAGGATTGAGGATTGAAGATTCAGTATTGAGAATTGAAGATTGAGGATTGAGGATTGAGGATTGAAGGTTGAGGACTGAGTGTTGAGGGTTGAGTGCTGAGAATTGATGTTTGTGGATTGAGATTTGAAGATTGAAGGTTGGGGATTGAGTATTGAAATCCGTGAATTGAGGATATTCTATTGAGGATTGAGGATTGACAACTGATTGTTGAGGACTGAGGGCTGAAGATTGAGGGCTCAGGATTGAGGATCGAGGATGAGGGCTGAGGGTTGAGGATTGAGGTTTGAGGACTGAGGACCGAGGATTGAGGATTGAGAATTGAGGATTGATGGTTGTGTATTGAGGATTGAGGATTGAGGATTGAGGATTGAGTATTGAAGATTGAGGATTCATGATTGAGGGTAGAGGATTGAGGATTGAGGATTCAGGATTGAGGACTGAAGATTGAGTATCGAGGATTGAAGGTTGAGGATAGAGGATTGAGAATTGAGTATTGAGGATTGAGGATTGAAGATTGAGGATTGGGGATTGGGGATTGAGGAGTGACGATTGAGGATTGAGGATTGAGGATTGATGATTGATGATTGATGATTGAGGATTGAGAATTGAGAATTGAGGATTGAGGATTGAAGATTGAAGATTGAGTATTGAGGATTGAAGATTGAGGATTGAGGATTGAGGATTGAAGACTGAGTATTGAGGATTGAAGATTGAGTATTGAGGATTGAGGAATGAAGATTGAGGATTGGGTACTGCGGATTGAACATTGAGGATTGATGATTGAAGATTGAGGACTGGAGATTGAGGATTCAGGATTGAGGATTTGGGATTGAGGTTTGAGGATTGAGTATTGAAGATTGAGGATTGATGATTGAGGATAGAGGATTGAGGATTGAGAATTCAGGATTGAGGATTGAAGATTGAGTATCGAGGATTGAAGGTTGAGGATAGAGGATTGAGGATTGAGTATTGAGGATTGAGGATTGAAGATTGAGGATTGGGGACTGAGGATTGAGGATTGAGGATTGAGGATTGAGGATAGAGGATTGAGGACTGAGGATTGAAGATTGAGGATTGAAGATTGAGGATTGGGGACTGAGGATTGAAGATTGAGGGCTGAGGATTGAGGATTGAGGATTGAGGATTGAGGATTGAAGATTGAGGATTGGGGATTGAGGATTCAGGATTGAGGATTCGGGATTGAGGTTTGAGGACTGAAGATTGAGGTTTGGGGATTGAGGATTGAGGATTGACGCTTGAGGATTGAGGATTGAGGATTGAGGATTGAGGATTGAGGATTGAGGATTGAAGATTGAGTATTGAGGATTGAATATTGAGGATTGAGGATTGAGGATTGATGATTGAGGATGAGGGCTGAGGGTTGAGGATAGATGTTTGTGTGTTGAATCCTGAGAATTCAGGATATTCCATTGAGTATTGAGAATTGAGGATTGATGGTTGAGTATTGAGGATTGAGGATTGAGGATTGAGGATTGAGTATTGAAGATTGAGGATTGATGATTGAGGATTGAGTATTGAGGGATGAGGATTGAGGATTGAGGATTGCAGATTGAGTATTGAGGATTGAAGATTGAGGATTGAGTATTGAGGATTGAGCATTGAGGGTTGAAGATTGAGGACTGGGGATTGAGGATTGAAGATTGAGTATTGAGAATTGAAGACTGACGATTGAGGATTGAGGATTGAGGATTGATGATTGAGGATTCAGGATTGAAGATTGAGGATTGAGGATTGAAGATTGAGGATTGTGGATTGAGGATTGAGGATTGTGGACTGAAGGTTGAGGATTGGGGTCTGAGTGTTGAGGGTTGAGTGATGAGGATTGATGTTTGTGGATAGAGATTTGAAGACTGCAGATTGAGTATTGAGTGTTGAAAACTGTGAATTGGTGATATTCTATTGAGGATTGAGGACTGACAACTGATTGTTGAGGACTGAGGGCTGAAGATTGAGGATTCAGGATTGAGGATTCAGGATTGAGGATTGAGGACTGAGGATTGAGGATTGAGGATTGAGGATTGAGGATTGAGGATTGAGGATTGAAGATTGAAGATTGAATATTGATGAGGGAATATTGAGGATTGAGGATTGAGGGTTGTGGATTGAGGACGAGGACTGAGGGTTTAGTGTTGATGTTTGAGGTCTGAGGATTGAGGATTGAGGATCGAGAATTGATGATTGAGGATTGAAGATTGAGGATTGGGTATTGCGTATTGAGCATTGAGGATTGACGATTGAGGATTGAGGATTGACGATTGAGGATTGAGGATTGAAGATTGAATATTGATGATTGAAGATTGAGGATTGAGGATTGAGTGTTGTGGACCGAGGACGAGAACTGAGGGTTGAGTATTGATGTTTGAGTTCTGAGGATTGAGGATTGACGATTGAGAATTGAGGATTGAGGATTGAGGATTGAGGATTGAAAATTGAGTATTGAGGATTGAAGATTGAGGATTGAGGGTTGAGGATCAAGGATTTAGGATTCGGGATCGAGGATTGAAGATTGAGTATTGAAGATTGAAGATTGAGGATTGAGGATTGAGGATTGAGGATTGAGGATTGAGGATTGAGGATTGAAGATTGAGGATTGGGGATTGAGGATTGACGATTGAGGATTGAGGATTGAGGATTGAGAATTGAGGATTGAGGATTGAAGATTGAGTATTGAGGATTGAAGATTGAGGACTGAGGATTGAGGATTGATGATTGAGGACCAAGTGTTGAGCGTTGAGTGATGAGAATTGATGTCTGTGTATTGAGATTTGAAGATTGAAGATTGGGGATTGAGTGTTGAACCATGAGAATTCAGGGTATTCTATTAAGTATTGGGAATTGAGAATTGATGGTTGAGTATTGAGGATTGATGGTTGAGGGTTGTGTGTTGAATATTGAGGATTGAGGATTGAGGATCGAAGATTGATTGTTGAGGATTGAGGATTGAGAATTGAGAATTGAGGGTGAGGACTGAGGGTTGAGGATTGAGGTTTGAGGAATGAGTATTGAGGATTGAGTATTGAGGATTGAAGATTGAGGATTGGGGACTGAGGATTGAAGACTGAGGATTGAGGATTGAGGATTGAGGATTGAGTATTGAAGATTGAGGATTGATGATTGAGGATTGAGGATTCAGGATTGAGGATTGAGGATTGAAGATTGAGTATTGAGCATTGAAGATTGAGCATTGAGGATTCAGGATTGAGGATTGAAGATTGAGGATTGGGGATTGAGGATTCAGGATTGAGGATTCGGGATTGAGGTTTGAGGACTGAGGATTGAGGTTTGGGGATTGAGGATTGAGGATTGACGCTTGAGGATTGATGATTGAGGATTGAGGATTGAGGATTGAGGATTGAGGATTGAAGATTGAGTATTGCGGATTGTATATTGAGGATTGAGGATTGAGGATTGAGGATTGAGGATGAGGGCTGAGGGTTCAGGATAGATGTTTGTGTGTTGAATCCTGAGAATTCAGGATATTCCATTGAGTACTGAGAATTGAGGATTGATGGTTGAGTATTGAGAATTGAGGATTGAGGATTGAGGATTGAGTATTGAAGATTGAGGATTGATGATTGAGGATTGAGTATTGAGGAATGAGGATTGAGGATTGAGGATTGAAGATTGAGTATTGAGGATTGAAGATTGAGGATTGAGGATTGAGGATTGAGCATTGAGTGTTGAAGATTGAGGACTGGGGATTGAGGATTGAAGATTGAGTATTGAGAATTGAAGACTGACGATTGAGGATTGAGGATTGAGGATTGATGATTGAGGATTCACTATTGAAGATTGAGGATTGAGGATTGAAGATTGAGGATTGTGGATTGAGGATTGAGGATTGTGGACTGAAGGTTGAGGATTGGGGTCTGAGTGTTGAGGGTTGAGTGATGAGGACTGGTGTTTGTGGATAGAGATTTGAAGACTGCAGATTGAGTATTGAGTGTTGAAAACTGTGAATTGATGATATTCTATTGAGGATTGAGGACTGACAACTGATTGTTGAGGACTGAGGGCTGAAGATTGAGGATTCAGGATTGAGGATTCAGGATTGAGGATTGAGGACTGAGGATTGAGGATTGAGGATTGAGGATTGAGGAATGAGGATTGAGAATTGAGGATTGATGGTTGTGTATTGAGGATTGAGGATTGAGGATTGAGGATTGAGTATTGAAGATTGAGGATTGATGATTGAGGATTGAGGATTGAGGATTGAGGATTCAGGATTGAGGATTGAAGATTGAGTATCGAGGATTGAAGGTTGAGGATAGAGGATTGAGGATTGAGTATTGAGGATTGAGGATTGAAGATTGAGGATTGGGGACTGAGGATTGAGGATTGAGGATTGAGGATTGAGGATAGAGGATTGAGGATTGAGGATTGAAGATTGAGGATTGAAGATTGAGGATTGAGAGTTGAGGATTGAGGATTGAAGATTGAGTATTGAGGATTGAAGACTGACGATTGAGGATTGAGGATTGAGGATTGAGGATTGAGGATGAGGGCTGAGGCTTGAGGATTGATGTTAGAGTATTGAATCCTGAGAATTCAGAATATTCTATTGAGTATTGAGAATTGAGGGTTGATGGTTGTGTATTGAGGATTGAGGATTGAGGATTGAGGATTGAGGACTGAAGATTGAGTATTGAGGATTGAAGATTGAGGATTGAGGGTTGAGGATCAATGAGTGAGCATTGGGGATCGAGGATTGAAGATTGAGTATTGAAGATTGAAGATTGAGGATTGAGGATTGAGGATTGAGGGTTGATGATTGAAGATTGAGGATTGGGGATTGAGGATTGACGATTGAGGATTGAGGATTGAGGATTGAGAATTGAGGATTGAGGATTGAAGATTGACGACTGGGGATTGAGGATTGAAGATTGAGGATTAAGGATTGAGGATTGGGGATTGGGGATCTAGGATTGGAGATTGATTATTGAGGATTGAAGATTGAGGAATGAGGATGAGGACTGAGGGTTGAGGATTGAGGTTTGACGAACGGGGATTGAGGATTGAGGATTGAGGACTGAGGATTGACGATTGAGTATTGAAGATTGAGGATTGATGACTGAGGATTGAGGATTGAGGGTTGAGGATTGAGGATTGAGGGTTGCAGATTGAGTATTGACCATTGAATATTGAGGGTTGAGCATTGAGAATTGAGGATTGAGGATGAGGGCTGAGGGTTGAGGATTGATGTTTGTGTATTGAATCCTGAGAATTCAGGATATTCTACTGAGCATTAAGAATTGGGGATTGATGGTTGAGTATTGAGGATTGAGGATTGAGGATTGAGGATTGAGTATTAAAGATTGAGGATTGAAGATTGAGGATTAAGGATTGAGGATTGGGGATTGGGGATCTAGGATTGGAGATTGACTATTGAGGATTGAAGATTGAGGAATGAGGATGAGGACTGATAGTTGAGGATTGAGGTTTGACGAACGGGGATTGAGGATTGAGGATTGAGGACTGAGGATTGACGATTGAGTATTGAAGATTGAGGATTGATGACTGAGGATTGAGTATTGAGGATTGGGGATTGCGGATTGAGGATTGAATATTGAGTACTGAGGTATGAATATTGAGGATTGAGGATTGAGGATTGAGGATTGAGGATGAGGCCTGAGGCTTGAGGATTGATGTTTGAGTATTGAATCCAGAGAATTCAGGATATTTTATTGAGTATTGAGAATTGAGGATTGATGGTTTTAGTATTGAGGACTGCGTATTGAAGATTGTGGATTGATGATTGAGGATTGAGGATTCAGGATTGAGGATTGGGGATTGAGGATTGAAAATTGAGTATTGAGGATTGAAGATTGAGGATTGAGGGTTGAGGATCAATGATTGAGGATTGGGGATCGAGGATTGAAGATTGAGTATTGAAGATAGAAGATTGAGGATTGAGGATTGAGGATTGAGGGTTGAGGATTGAAGATTGAGGATTGGGGATTGAGGATTGACGATTGAGGATTGAGGATTGAGGATTGAAGATTGAGGATTGGGGATTGAGGATTCAGGATTGAGGATTCGGGATTAAGGTTTGAGGACTGAGGCTTTGGTTTGGGGATTGAGGATTGACGATTGAGTATTGAAGATTGAGGATTGATGACTGAGGATTGAGTATCGAGGATTGGGGATTGCGGATTGAGGATTGAATATTGAGTATTGAGGTATGAATATTGAGGATTGAGGATTGAGGATTGAGGATTGAGGATGAGGTCTGAGGCTTGAGGATTGATGTTTGAGTATTGAATCCTGAGAATTCAGGATATTTTATTGTGTATTGAGAATTGAGGATTGAGTATTGAAGATTGAGGGTTGATGATTGAGGATTGAGGATTCAGGATTGAGGATTGAGGATTGAGGATTGAGGATTGAATATTGAGTATTGAGCATTGAAGATTGAGGATTGATGGTTGAGGATTGTGGATTGAGGATTGAGGATTGAGGATTGAGGACTGAAGATTGAGGATTGGGGACTCAGTGTTGAGGGTTGAGTGATGAGGATTGATGTTTGTGGATAGAGATTTGAAGACTGCAGAGTGAGTATTGAGTATTGAAAACTGTGAATAGATGATATTCTATTGGGGATTGAGGACTGACAACTGATTGTTGAGGACTGAGGACTGAGGATTGAGGATTGAGGATTGAGGATTGAGGATTGAGTATTCAAGATAGAGGATTGATGATTGAGGATTGTGGATTGAGGATTGAGGATTGAGGATTGAGGATTGAAATTGAGTATTGAGGATTGAATATTGAAGATTGAGGATTGAGGATGAGGGCTGAGGGTTGAGGATTGATGTTTGAGTATTGAATCCTGGGAATTCAGGATATTCTATTGAGTATTGAGAATTGAGCATTGATGGTTGAGTATTGAGGATTGAGTATTGAAGATTGAGGATTGAGGATTGAGGATTGAAGATTGAGTATTGAGGATTGAAGATGGAGGATTGAGGATTGAGGGTTGAGGATTGAGGGTTGAGGATTGAGCATTGAGGATTGAAGATTGACGACTAGGGATTGAGGATTGAGGATTGAGTATTGAGGATTGAAGACTGACGATTGAGGATTGAGGATTGAGGATGAGGGCTGTGGCTTGAGGATTGATGTTGAGTATTGAATCCTGAGAATTCAGGATATTCTATTGAGTATTGAGAATTGAGGGTTGATGGTTGTGTATTGAGGACTGCGGATTGACGATTGAGTATTGAAGATTGAGGATTGATGACTGAGGATTGAGGATTGAGGGTTGAGGATTGAGGATTGAGGATTGCAGATTGAGTATTGAGGATTGAATATTGAGGATTGAGGATTGAGAATTGAGGATTGAGGATGAGGGCTGAGGGTTGAGGATTGATGTTTGTGTATTGAATCCTGAGAATTCAGGATATTCTACTGAGCATTAAGAATTGGGGATTGATGGTTGAGTATTGAGGATTGAGGATTGAGGATTGAGGATTGAGTATTGAAGATTGAGGATAGAAGATTGAGGATTAAGGATTGAGGATTGGGGATTGGGGATCTAGGATTGGAGATTGACTATTGAGGGTTGAAGATTGAGGAATGAGGATGAGGACTGATGGTTGAGGATTGAGGTTTGACGAACGGGGATTGAGGATTGAGGATTGAGGACTGAGGATTGACGATTGAGTATTGAAGATTGAGGATTGATGACTGAGTATTGAGTATTGAGGATTGGGGATTGCGGATTGAGGATTGAATATTGAGTACTGAGGTATGAATATTGAGGATTGAGAATTGAGGATTGAGGATTGAGGATGAGGTCTGAGGCTTGAGGATTGATGTTTGAGTATTGAATCCTGAGAATTCAGGATATTTTATTGAGTATTGAGAATTGAGGATTGATGGTTGAGTATTGAGGATTGCGTATTGAAGATTGAGGATTGATGATTGAGGATTGAGGATACAGGATTGAGGATTGGGGATTGAGGATTGAAGATTGAGTATTGAGGATTGAAGATTGAGGATTGAGGATTGAGGATTGAGGATTGAGGATTGAGGATTGAGCATTGAGGATTGGAGATTGACGACTTGGGTTGAGGATTGAAGATTGAGTATTGAGGATTGAACACTGACGATTGAGGAGTGAGGATTGAGGATTGATGACGGAGGATTGAGGATTGAAGACTGAGTATTGAGGATTGATGATTGAGGGTTGTGGATTGAGGATTGAGGATTGAGGACTAAAGATTGAGGATTGGGGACTGAGTGTTGAGGGTTGAGTGATGAGAATTGATGTTTGTGGATAGAGATTTGAAGATTGCAGATTGAGTATTAAGTATTGAAAACAGTGAATTGATGATACTCTATTGAGGATTGAGGACTGACAACTGATTGTTGAGGACTGAGGGCTTAAGATTGAGGATTCAGGATTGAGGATTCAGGATTGTGGTTTGAGCGTTGAGGCTTGAGGTTTGATGCTTGAGTATTGAATCCTGAGAATTCAGGATATTCTATTGAGTATTGAGAATTGAGGATTGAGGATTGAGGATTGAAGATTGAGTATTTAGGATTGAAGATCGAGGATTGAGGATTGAGGATTGAGCATTGAGGATTGAAGATTGACGACTGGGGATTGAGGATTGAAGATTGAGTATTGAGGGTTGAAGACTGACGATTGAGGATTGAGGATTGAGGATTGATGATTGAGGATTCAGGATTGAAGATTGAGTTTTGAGGATTGAAGATTGAGGATTGTGGATTGAGGATTGAGGATTGAGGACTGAAGATTGAGGATTGGGGACTGAGTGTTCAGGGTTGAGTGATGAGAATTGATGTTGTGGATAGAGATTTGAAGATTGCAGATTGAATATTGCGTACTGAAAACTGTGAATTGATGATATTCTATTGAGGATTGAGGACTGAAAGCTGATTGATGAGAACTGGGGGCTGAAGATTGAGGATTCAGGATTGAGGATTCAGTATTGAGGTTTGAGGATTGAGCATTGAGGATTGAGGATTGAGGATTGAGTATTGAGGATCAAGGATTGAAGATTGAGGATTGGGTACTGCGGAACATTGAGGATTGATGATTGAGGATTGAGGATTGATGATTGAGGATTGAAGATTGAATATTGATGATGGAATGTTGAGGATTGAGGATTGAGTGTTGTGGATTGAGGACGAGGACTGAGGGTTGAGTATTGATGTTTGAGGTCTGAGGATTGAGGACTGAGGATTGAGAATTGAGGATTGAGGATTGAGGATTGAGGATTGAGGATTGAAGATTGAATATTGAGTATTGAGGATTGAAGATTGACGACTGGGGATTGAGGATTGAAGATTGAGTATTGAGGATTGAGGATTGAGGATTGAGGATTGAGTATTGAAGATTGAGGATTGTTGATTGAGGATAGAGGATTGAGGATTGAGGATTCAGGATTGAGGATTGAAGATTGAGTATTGAGGATTGAAGATTGAGGATTGAGGATTGAGGATTGAAGATTGAGGATTGTGGACTGAGGATTGAAGATTGAGGATTGAGGATTGAGGATTGAGGATTGAGGATTGAGGATTGAGGATTGAGGATTGATCATTGAAGATTGAGGATTGGGTATTGCGGATTGAACGTTGAGGATTGAGGATTGAGGATTGAGGATTGAGGATTGAGTATTGAAGATTGAATATTGATGATTGAAGATTGAGGATTGAGGATTGAGGGTTGTGGATTGAGGACGATGACTGAGGGTTGAGCATTGATGTTTGAGGTCTGAGGATTGAAGGCTGAGGATTGAGAATTGAGAATTGATGATTGAGGATTGAGGATTGAAGATTGAGGATTGGGTATTGAGGATTGAAGAATGAGGATTGAGGATTGATGATTGAAGATTGAGGACTGGAGATTGAGGATTCAGGATTGAGGATTCGGGATTGAGGTTTGAGGATTGAGATTTGATTATTGAATATTGTGGATTGAGTACTGAACCACGAGAATTCAGGATATTATATTGAGTATTGAGAATTAAGGATTGATGGTTGAGTATTGAGGATTGGTGGTTGAGGGTTTTGTGTTGAATATTGAGGATTGAGGATTGAGGATTGAGGATTGAGTATTGAAGGTTGAGGATTGAAGAATGAGGATTGAGGAATGAGGATTGAGGATTGAGGATTGAAGATTGAGTATTGAGGGTTGAAGTTTGACGATTGAGGATTGAGAATTGACGATTGAGGATTGAGGATTGAGGATTGAAGATTGAGGATTGTGGACTGAGGATTGAAGATTGAGGATTGAGGATTGAGGATTGAGGATTGAGGATTGAGGATTGAGGATTGAGGATTGATCATTGAAGATTGAGGATTGGGTATTGCGGATTGAACGTTGAGGATTGAGGATTGAGGATTGAGGATTGAGGATTGAGTATTGAAGATTGAATATTGATGATTGAAGATTGAGGATTGAGGATTGAGGGTTGTGGATTGAGGACGATGACTGAGGGTTGAGCATTGATGTTTGAGGTCTGAGGATTGAAGGCTGAGGATTGAGAATTGAGAATTGATGATTGAGGATTGAGGATTGAAGATTGAGGATTGGGTATTGAGGATTGAAGAATGAGGATTGAGGATTGATGATTGAAGATTGAGGACTGGAGATTGAGGATTCAGGATTGAGGATTCGGGATTGAGGTTTGAGGATTGAGATTTGATTATTGAATATTGTGGATTGAGTACTGAACCACGAGAATTCAGGATATTATATTGAGTATTGAGAATTAAGGATTGATGGTTGAGTATTGAGGATTGGTGGTTGAGGGTTTTGTGTTGAATATTGAGGATTGAGGATTGAGGATTGAGGATTGAGTATTGAAGGTTGAGGATTGAAGAATGAGGATTGAGGAATGAGGATTGAGGATTGAGGATTGAAGATTGAGTATTGAGGGTTGAAGTTTGACGATTGAGGATTGAGAATTGACGATTGAGGATTGAGGATTGAGGATTCAGGATTGAGGATTGAGAATTGATGACTGAGGATTGAGGATTGAGGGTTGAGGATTGAGGATTGAGGATTGCAGATTGAGTATTGAGGATTGAATATTGAGGATTGAGGATTGAGAATTGAGGATTGAGGATGAGGGCTGATGGTTGAGGGTTGATGTTTGTGTATTGAATCCTGAGAATTCAGGATATTCTACTGAGCATTAAGAATTGGGGATTGATGGTTGAGTATTGAGGATGGAGGATTGAGGATTGAGGATTGAGTATTGAAGATTGAGGATTGAAGATTGAGGATTAAGGATTGAGGATTGGGGATTGGGGATCTAGGATTGGAGATTGACTATTGAGGATTGAAGGTTGAGGAATGAGGATGAGGACTGATGGTTGAGGATTGAGGTTTGACGAACGGGGATTGAGGATTGAGGATTGAGGACTGAGGATTGACGATTGAGTATTGAAGATTCAGGATTGATGACTGAGGATTGAGTATTGAGGATTGGGGATTGCGGATTGAGGATTGAATATTGAGTACTGAGGTATGAATATTGAGGATTGAGGATTGAGGATTGAGGATTGAGGATGAGGTCTGAGGCTTGAGGATTGATGTTTGAGTATTGAATCCTGAGAATTCAGGATATTTTATTGAGTATTGAGAATTGAGGATTGATGGTTGAGTATTGAGGATTGAGTATTCAAGATTGAGGATTGATGATTGAGGATTGAGGATTCAGGATTGAGGATTGAGGATTGAGGATTGAAGATTGAGTATTGAGGATTGAAGATTGAGGATTGAGGATTGAGGATTGAGGATTCAGGATTGAGGATTGAGCATTGAGAATTGGAGATTGACGACTGGGGATTGAGGATTGAAGATTGAGTATTGAGGATTGAAGACTGACGATTGAGGAGTGAGGATTGAGGATTGATGACTGAGGATTGAGGATTGAAGATTGAGTATTGAGGATTGATGATTGAGGATTGTGGATTGAGGATTGAGGATTGAGGACTGAAGATTGAGGATTGGGGACTGAGTGTTGAGGGTTGAGTGATGAGAATTGATGTTTGTGGATAGAGATTTGAAGATTGCAGATTGAGTATTAAGTATTGAAAACAGTGAATTGATGATACTCTATTGAGGATTGAGGACTGACAACTGATTGTTGAGGACTGACGGCTTAAGATTGAGGATTCAGGATTGAGGATTCAGGATTGAGGTTTGAGCGTTGAGGCTTGAGGATTGATGCTTGAGTATTGAATCCTGAGAATTCAGGATATTCTATTGAGTATTGAGAATTGAGGATTGATGGTTGAGTATTGAGGATTGAGGATTGAGGATTGAGGATTGAGTATTGAAGATTGATGATTGAGGATTGAGTATTGAGGAATGAGGATTGAGTATTGAAGATTGAATATTGATGATTGAAGATTGATGATTGAGGATTGAGGGTTGTGGATTGAAGAATGAGGATTGAGGAATGAGGATTGAGGATTGAGGATTGAAGATTGAGTATTGCGGGTTGAAGTTTGACGATTGAGGAATGAGAATTGACGATTGAGGATAGAGGATTGAGGATTGAAGATTGAGTATTGAGGATTGAAGGTTGAGTATTGAGGATTGAGGGTTGAGGATTGAAGATTGAGTATTGAGGATTGAGGGTTGAGGATTGAGGATTGAGGATTGAGGATTGAGGATTGCAGATTGAGGATTGGGTATTGAGGATTGAAGAATGAGGATTGAGGATTGATGATTGAAGATTGAGGACTGGAGATTGAGGATTCAGGATTGAGGATTCGGGATTGAGGTTTGAGAATTGAGATTTGATTATTGAATATTGTGGATCGAGTACTGAACCATGAGAATTAAGGATATTCTATTGAGTATTGAGAATTAAGGATTGATGGTTGAGTATTGAGGATTGGTGGTTGAGGGTTTTGTGTTGAATATTGAGGATTGAGGATTGAGGATTGAGTATTGAAGGTTGAGGATTGAAGAATGAGGATTGAGGAATGAGGATTGAGGATTGAGGATTGAAGATTGAGTATTGAGGGTTGAAGTTTGACGATTGAGGATTGAGAATTGACGATTGAGGATAGAGGATTGAGGATTGAAGATTGAGTATTGAGGATTGAAGATTGAGGATTGTGGATTGAGAAATGAGGATTGAGGATTGAGGATTGAAGATTGAGTATTGAGGATTGAAGATTGAGGATTGAGGATTGAAGATTGAGTATTGAGGGTTGAAGTTTGACGATTGAGGATTGAGAATTGACGATTGAGGATAGAGGATTGAGGATTGAGGATTGAGGATTAAGGATTGAAAATAGAGTATTGAGGATTGAAGATTGAGGATTGTGGACTGAGGATTGAAGATTGAGGATTGAGGATTGAGGATTGAGGATTGATGATTTAGTATTGAAGATTCAGTATTGAGGATTGAAGATTGAGTATTGAGGATTGAGGATGAGGGCTGAGGGTTGAGGATTGATGTATGTGTATTGAAACCTGAGAATTCAGGATATTCTACTGAGTATTAAGAATTGGGGATTGATGGTTGAGAATTGAGGATTGAGGATTGAGGATTGAGGATTGAGTATTCAAGATTGAGGATTGATGATTGAGGATTGTGGATTGAGGATTGAGGATTGAGGATTCAGGATTGAAATTGAGTATTGAGGATTGAATATTGAAGATTGAGGATTGAGGATGAGGCCTGAGGGTTGAGGATTGATGTTTGAGTATTGAATCCTGGGAATTCAGGATATTCTATTGAGTATTGAGAATTGAGGATTGATGGTTGAGTATTGAGGATTGAGGATTGAGGATTGAAGATTGAGTATTGAGGATTGAAGATTGAGTATTGAGGATTGAGGGTTGAGGATTGAAGATTGAGTATTGAGGATTGAGGGTTGAGGATTGAGGATTGAGGATTGAGGATTGAGGATTGCAGATTGAGTATTGAGAATTGAGGATTGGTGGTTGAGTATCGAGGATTGATGGTTGAGGGTTGTGTGTTGAATATTGAGGATTGAGTATTGAGGATTGAAGATGTAGGATTGAGGATTGAGGATTGAGGACTGAGGATTGAGGATTGAGGATTGAGGATTGAGGATTGAAGATTGAGGATTGGGGATTGAGGATTCAGGATTGAGGATTCGGGATTGAGGTTTGAGGACTGAAGATTGAGGTTTGGGGATTGAGGATTGAGGATTGACGCTTGAGGATTTAGGATTGAGGATTGAGGATTGAGGATTGAGGATTGAGGATTGAGGATTGAAGATTGAGTATTGAGGATTGAATATTGAGGATTGAGGATTGAGGATTGAGGATTCGGGATGAGGGCTGAGGGTTGAGGATAGATGTTTGTGTATTGAATCCTGAGAATTCAGGATGTTCCATTGAGTATTGGGAATTGAGGATTGATGGTTGAGTATTGAGGATTGAGGATTGAGGATTGAGGATTGAGTATTGAAGATTGAGGATTGATGATTGAGGATTGAGTATTGAGGAATGAGGATTGAGGATTGAGGATTGAAGATTGAGTATTGAGGATTGAAGATTGAGGATTGAGGATTGAGGATTGAGCATTGAGGATTGAAGATTGAGGACTGGGGTTGAGGATTGAAGATTGAGTATTGAGAATTGAAGACTGACGATTGAGGATTGAGGATTGCGGATTGATGATTGAGGATTCAGGATTGAAGATTGAGTATTGAGGATTGAAGATTGAGGATTGTTGATTGAGGATTGAGGATTGAGGACTGAAGGTTGAGGATTGGGGACTGAGTGTTGAGGGTTGAGTGATGAGGATTGACGTTTGTGGATAGAGATTTGAAGACTGGAGATTGAGTATTGAGTATTGAAAACAGTGAATTGATGATACTCTATTGAGGATTGAGGTCTGACAACTGATTGTTGAGGACTGCGGGCTTAAGATTGAGGATTCAGGATTGAGGATTCAGGATTGAGGTTTGAGCGTTGAGGCTTGAGGATTGATGCTTGAGTATTGAATCCTGAGAATTCAGGATATTCTATTGAGTATTGAGAATTGAGGATTGATGGTTGAGTATTGAGGATTGAGGATTGAGGATTGTGGATTGAGTATTGAAGATTGAGGATTGATGATTGAGGATTGAGTATTGAGGAATGAGGATTGAGGATTGAGGATTGAAGATTGAGTATTTAGGATTGAAGATCGAGGATTGAGGATTGAGGATTGAGCATTGAGGATTGAAGATTGACGACTGGGGATTGAGGATTGAAGATTGAGTATTGAGGGTTGAAGACTGACGATTGAGGATTGAGGATTGAGGATTGATGATTGAGGATTCAGGATTGAAGATTGAGTTTTGAGGATTGAAGATTGAGGATTGTGGATTGACGATTGAGGATTGAGGACTGAATATTGAGGATTGGGGACTGAGTGTTGAGGGTTGAGTGATGAGGATTGATGTTTGTGGATAGAGATTTGAAGATTGCAGATTGAGTATTGCGTACTGAAAACTGTGAATTGATGATATTCTATTGAGGATTGAGGACTGAAAGCTGATTGATGAGAACTGAGGGCTGAAGATTGAGGATTCAGGATTGAGGATTCAGGATTGAGGTTTGAGGATTGATCATTGAGGATTGAGGATTGAGGATTGAGTATTGAGGATCGAGGATTGAAGATTGAGGACTGGGTACTGCGGAACATTGGGGATTGATGATTGAGGATTGAGGATTGATGATTGAGGATTGAAGATTGAATATTGATGATTGAATGTTGAGGATTGAGGATTGAGTGTTGTGGATTGAGGACGAGGACTGACGGTTGAGTATTGATGTTTGAGGTCTGAGGATTGTGGACTGAGGATTGAGAATTGAGGATTGAGGATTGAGGATTGAGGATTGTGGATTGAAGATTGAATATTGAGTATTGAGGATTGAAGATTGAGGATTGAGGATTGAGGATTGAAGAATGAGGATTGAGGATTGAGGATTGAGGATTGAGGATTGAAGACTGAGTATTGAGGATTAAAGATTGAGGATTGAGGATTGAGGATTGAGGTTTGAGCGTTGAGGCTTGAGGATTGATGCTTGAGTATTGAATCCTGAGAATTCAGGATATTCTATTGAGTATTGAGAATTGAGGATTGATGACTGAGGATTGAGTATTGAAGATTGGGGATTGCGGATTGAGGATTGAATATTGAGTATTGAGGTATGAATATTGAGGATTGAGGATTGAGGATTGAGGATTGAGGATGAGGTCTGAGGCTTGAGAGTTGATGTTTGAGTATTGAATCCTGCGAATTCAGGATATTCTATTGAGTATTGAGAATTGAGGATTGATGGTTGCGTATCGAGGATTGATGGTTGAGGGTTGTGTATTGAATATTGAGGATTGAGTATTGAGGATTGAAGATGTAGGATTGAGGATTGGGGATTGAGAATTGAGGATTGAGTATTGAGGATTGAGGATTGAAGATTGAGGATTGGGGACTGAGGATTGAGGATTGAGGATTGAGGATTGAGGATTGAGGTTTGAGGACTGAAGATTGAGGTTTGGGGATTGAGGATTGAGGATTGAGGATTGAGAATTGAGGATTGAGGATTGAGGATTGAGGATTGAGGATTGAGGATTGAGGATTGAGGATTGGGTATTGAAGATTGAGTATTGAGGATTGAGGAATGAAGATCGAGGATTGGGTACTGCGGATTGAAAATTGAGGGTTGAGTATTGATGTTTGAGGTCTGAGGATTGAGGATTGAGGGTTGAGGATTGAGGATTGAGGATTGAGGATTGAGAATTGAGGATTGAGGATTGAGGATTGAAGATTGAGGATTGGGTATTGAGGATTGAAGAATGAGGATTGAGGATTGAGGATCGAGGATTGAGGATTGAAGATTGAGTATTGAGGATTGAAGATTGAAGATTGAGGATTGAGTATTGAAGAGTAATGATTGAGGACTGAGGATTGACGATTGAGGATTGAAGATTGAGTATTGAGGATTGAGGATTGAGGATTGAGGATTGAGTATTGAAGATTGAGGATTGATGATTGAGGATAGAGGATTGAGGATTGAGTATTCAGGATTGAGGATTGAAGATTGAGTATTGAGGGTTGAAGATTGAGGATTGAGGATTGAGGATTGAAGATTGAGTATTGACGATTGACGATTGAGTATTGAGGATTGAGGGTTGAGGATTGAAGATTGAGTATTGAGGATTGAGTGTTGAGCATTGAGGATTGAGGATTGAGGATTGAGGATTGCAGATTGAGTATTGAGAATTGAGGATTGGTGGTTGAGTATCGAGGATTGATGGTTGAGTGTTGTGTGTTGAATATTGAGGATTGAGTATTGAGGATTGAAGATGTGGGATCGAGGATTGAGGATTGAGAATTGAGGATTGAGTATTGAGGATTGAGGATTGAAGATTGAGGATTGGGGACTGAGGATTGAGGATTGAGGATTGAGGATTGAGGATAGAGGATTGAGGATTGAGGATTGAAGATTGAGGATTGAAGATTGAGGATTGGGGACTGAGGATTGAAGATTGAGGACTGAGGATTGAGGATTGAGGATTGAGGATTGAGGATTGAAGATTGAGGATTGGGGATTGAGGATTCAGGATTGAGGATTCGGGATTGAGGTTTGAGGACTGAAGATTGAGGTTTGGGGATTGAGGATTGAGGATTGACGCTTGAGGATTGAGGATTGAGGATTGAGGATTGAGGATTGAGGATGAGGGCTGAGGGTTGAGGATAGATGTTTGTGTTTGAATCCTGCGAATTCAGGATATTCCATTGAGTATTGAGAATTGAGGGTTGATGGTTGAGTATTGAGGATTGAGGATTGAGGATTGAGGATTGAGTATTGAAGATTGAGGATTGATGATTGAGGATTGAGTATTGAGGAATGAGGATTGAGGATTGAGGATTGAAGATTGAGTATTGAGGATTGAAGATTGAGGATTGAGGATTGAGGATTGAGCATTGAGGATTGAACATTGAGGACTGGGGTTGAGGATTGAAGATTGAGTATTGAGAATTGAAGACTGACGATTGAGGATTGAGGATTGCGGATTGATGATTGAGGATTCAGGATTGAAGACTGAGTATTGAGGATTGAAGATTGAGGATTGTGGATTGAGGATTGAGGATTGAGGACTGAAGGTTGAGGATTGGGGACTGAGTGTTGAGGGTTGAGGATTGAGGATTGAGTATTGAGGATTGAGGATTGAAGATTGAGGATTGGGTACTGCGGAACATTGAGGATTGAGGATTGACGATTGATGATTGAGGATTGAAGATTGAAGATTGAATATTGATGAGGGAATATTGAGGATTGAGGATTGAGGGTTGTGGATTGAGGACGAGGACTGAGGGTTTAGTGTTGATGTTTGAGGTCTGAGGATTGAGGATTGAGGATCGAGAATTGATGATTGAGGATTGAGGATTGTCGATTGAGGATTGAGGATTGAAGATTGAGGATTGAGGATTGAGGATTGAAGATTGAGTATTGAGGATTGAAGATTGAGTATTGAGGATTGAGGGTTGAGGATTGAAGATTGAGTATTGAGGATTGAGGGTTGAGGATTGAGGATTGAGGATTGAGGATTGAGGATTGCAGATTGAGTATTGAGAATTGAGGATTGGTGGTTGAGCATCGAGGATTGATGGTTGAGGGTTGTGTGCTGAATATTGAGGATTGAGTATTGAGGATTGAAGATGTAGGATTGAGGACTGAGGATTGAGAATTGAGGATTGAGTATTGAGGATTGAGGATTGAAGATTGAGGATTGGGGACTAAGGATTGAGGATTGAGGATTGAGGATTGAGGATAGAGGATTGAGGATTGAGGATTGAAGATTGAGGATTGAAGATTGAGGATTGGGGACTGAGGATTGAAGATTGAGGACTGAGGATTGAGGATTGAGGATTGAGGATTGAGGATTGAAGATTGAGGATTGGGGATTGAGGATTCAGGATTGAGGATTCGGGATTGAGGTTTGAGGACTGAAGATTGAGGTTTGGGGACTGAGTGTTGAGGGTTGAGTGATGAGAATTGATGTTTGTGGATAGAGATTTGAAGATTGCAGATTGAGTATTGCGTACTGAAAACTGTGAATTGATGATATCCTATTGAGGATTGAGGACTGAAAGCTGATTGATGAGAACTGAGGGCTGAAGATTGAGGATTCAGGATTGAGGATTCAGGATTGAGGTTTGAGGATTGAGCATTGAGGACTGAGGATTGAGGATTGAGTATTGAGGATCGAGGATTGAAGATTGAGGATTGGATACTGCGGAACATTGGGGATTGATGATTGAGGATTGAGGATTGATGATTGAGGATTGAAGATTGAATATTGATGATTGAATGTTGAGGATTGAGGATTGAGTGTTGTGGATTGAGGACGAGGACTGAGGGTTGAGAATTGATGTTTGAGGTCTGAGGATTGTGGACTGAGGATTGAGAATTGAGGATTGAGGATTGAGGATTGAGGATTGTGGATTGAAGATTGAATATTGAGTATTGAGGATTGAAGATTACGGATTGAGGATTGAGGATTGAAGGATGAGGATTGAGGATTGACGATTGAGGATTGAGGATTGAGGATTGAAGACTGAGTGTTGAGGATTAAAGATTGAGGATTGAGGATTGAGGATTGAAGATTGAGGATTGGGGATTTTGGATTCGGGATTGAGGATTCGGAATTGAGGACTGAGGACTGAGGATTGAGGTTTGGGGATTGAGGATTGAGGATTGACGCTTGAGGATTGAGGATTGAGGATTGAGGATTGAGGATTGAGGTTTGAAGATTGAGTATTGAGTATTGAATATTGAGGATTGAGGATTGAGGATTGAGGATTGAGGATGAGCGCTTAGGGTTGAGGATAGAAGTTTGTGGATTGAATCCTGAGAATTCAGGATATTCTATTGAGTATTGAGGATTGAGGATTGAGGTTTGGGGATTGAGGATTGAGGATTGACGCTTGAGGATTGAGGATTGAGGATAGAGGATTGACGCCTGAGGATTGAGGATTGAGGATTGAGGATTGAGGATTGAGGATAGAGGATTGAAGATTGAGTATTGAGTATTGAATATTGAGGATTGAGGATTGAGGATTGAGCATTGAGGATGAGCGCTTAGGGTTGAGGATAGATGTTTGTGGATTGAATCCTGAGAATTCAGGATATTCTGTTGAGTATTGAGAATTGAGGATTGATGGTTGCGTATTGAGGGTTGAGGATTGAGGATTGAGGATTGAGGATTGGTGATTGAGGATTGAAGATTGCATATTGATGACTGAATGTTGAGGATTGTGGATTGAGTGTTGTGGATTGAGGACGAGGACTGAGGGTTGAGTATTGATGTTTGAGGTCTGAGGATTGAGGACTGAGGATTGAGAATTGAGGATTGAGGATTGAGGATTGAGGATTGAGGATTGAAGATTGAATATTGAGTATTGAGGATTGAAGATTGAGGATTGAGGATTGAGGATTGAAGAATGAGGATTGAGGATTGGGGATTGGGGATCTAGGATTGGAGATTGATTATTGAGGATTGAAGATTGAGGAATGAGGATGAGGACTGAGGGTTGAGGATTGAGGTTTGACGAACGGGGATTGAGGATTGAGGATTGAGGACTGAGGATTGACGATTGAGTATTGAAGATTGAGGATTGATGACTGAGGATTGAGGATTGAGGGTCGAGGATTGAGGATTGAGGATTGCAGATTGAGTATTGAGGATTGAATATTGAGGATTGAGGATTGAGAATTGAGGATTGAGGATGAGGGCTGAGGCTTGAGGATTGATGTTAGTGTATTGAATCCTGAGAATTCAGGATATTCTACTGAGCATTAAGAATTGGGGATTGATGGTTGAGTATTGAGGATTGAGGATTGAGGGTTGAGGATTGAGTATTGAAGATTGAGGATTGAAGATTGAGGAATCAGGATTGAGGATTCAGGATTGAGGTTTGAGGATTGAGCATTGAGGATTGAGGATTGAGGATTGAGTATTGAGGATCGAGGATTGAAGATTGAGGATTGGGTACTGCGGAACATTGAGGATTGGTGATTGAGGATTGAGGATTGATGATTGAGGATTGAAGATTGAATATTGATGACTGAATGTTGAGGATTGTGGATTGAGTGTTGTGGATTGAGGACGAGGACTGAGGGTTGAGTATTGATGTTTGAGGTCTGAGGATTGAGGACTGAGGATTGAGAATTGAGGATTGAGGATTGAGGATTGAGGATTGAGGATTGAAGATTGAATATTGAGTATTGAGGATTGAAGATTGAGGATTGAGGATTGAGGATTGAAGAATGAGGATTGAGGATTGAGGATTGAGGATTGAGGATTGAGGATTGAGGATTGAAGACTGAGTATTGAGGATAGAAGAATGAGGATTGAGGATTGAGGATTGAGGATTGAGGATTGAGGATTGAGGATTGAGTGTTGAAGATTGAGTATTGAGGATTGAGGATTGAAGATTGAGGATTGGGTACTGCGGAACATTGAGGATTGAGGATTGACGATTGAGAATTGAGGATTGAAGATTGAAGATTGAATATTGATGAGGGAATATTGAGGATTGTGGATTGAGGGTTGTGGATTGAGGACGAGGACTGAGGGTTTAGTGTTGATGTTTGAGGTCTGAGGATTGAGGATTGAGGATCGAGAATTGAGGATTGAGGATTGAAGATTGAGGATTGGGTATTGCGTATTGAACATTGAGGATTGAGGATTGACGATTGAGGATTGAGGATTGACGATTGAGGATTGAGGATTGAAGATTGAATATTGATGATTGAAGATTGAGGATTGAGGATTGAGTGTTGTGGACCGAGGACATGAGCTGAGGGTTGAGTATTGATGTTTGAGGTCTGAGGATTGAGGATTGAGGATCGAGAATTGAGAATTGAGGATTGAAGATTGAGGATTGGGTATTGCGTATTGAACATTGAGGATTGAGGATTGACGATTGAGGATTGAGGATTGACGATTGAGGATTGAGGATTGAAGATTGAATATTGATGATTGAAGATTGAGGATTGAGGATTAAGGATTGAGGATTGAGGATTGAGGATTGAAGGTTGAGGATTGAGGATTGAGGATTGAGGATTGAGTATTCATGATTGAAGATTGAGGATTGAGGATTGAGGATTGAGGATTGAGGATTGAAAATTGAGTATTGAGGATTGAAGATTGAGGATTGAGGGTTGAGGATCAAGGATTGAGGATTGGGGATCGAGGATTGAAGATTGAGTATTTAGGATTGAAGATTGAGGATTGAGGATTGAGGATTGAGGATTGAGGATTGAAGATTGAGGATTGGGGATTGAGGATTGAGCATTGAGGATTGGAGATTGACGACTGGGGATTGAGTATTGAAGATTGAGTATTGAGGATTGATGATTGAGGATTGAGGATTGAAGATTGAGTATTGAGGATTGAGGATTGCGGGTTGTGGATTGAGGACGATGACTGACGGTTGAGTATTGATGTTTGAGGTCTGAGGATTGAAGATTGAGGATTGAGAATTGAGGATTGAGGATTGAGGATTAAGGATTGAAAATAGAGTATTGAGGATTGAAGATTGAGGATTGTGGACTGAGGATTGAAGATTGAGGATTGAGGATTGAGGATTGAGGATTGATGATTTAGTATTGAAGATTCAGTATTGAGGATTGAAGATTGAGAATTGAGGATTGAGGATGAGGGCTGAGTGTTGAGGATTGATGTTTGTGATTTGAAACCTGAGAATTCAGGATATTCTAATGAGTATTAAGAATTGGGGATTGATGGTTGAGAATTGAGGATTGAGGATTGAGGATTGAGGATTGAGTATTCAAGATTGAGGATTGATGATTGAGGATTGAGGATTGAGTATTGAGGATTGAAGATTGAGGATTGAGGATTGAGGATTGAGGATTGAGGATTGAGGATTGAGCATTGAGGATTGGAGATTGACGACTGGGGATTGAGGATTGAAGATTGAGTATTGAGGATTGAAGACTGACGATTGAGGATTGAGGATTGAGGATTGAGGATTGAGGATGAGGACTGAGGCTTGAGGATTGATGTTTGAGTATTGAATCCTGAGAATTCAGGATATTCTATTGAGTATTGAGAATTGAGGGTTGATGGTTGTGTATTGAGGATTGAGGATTGAGGATTGAGGATTGAGGATTGAGGATTGAAGATTGAGTATTGATGATCTAAGATTGAGGATTGAGCATTGATGGTTGAGGATTCTGGACGAGGACTGACGGTTGAGGTTTGAGGTTTGAGGGTTGAGGATTGAGGATTGAGGACTGAGGATTAAGGATTGAGGATTGAGCATTGTGGATTGAAGATTGACGACTGGGGATTGAAGATTGAAGATTGAGGATTAAGGTTTGAGGATTGGGGATTGGGGATCTAGGATTGGAGATTGATTATTGAGGATTGAAGATTGAGGAATGAGGATGAGGGCTGAGGGTTGAGGATTGAGGTTTGACGAACGGGGATTGAGGATTGAGGATTGAGGACTGAGGATTGACGATTGAGTATTGAAGATTGAGGATTGATGACTGAGGATTGAGGATTGAGGGTTGAGGATTGAGGATTGAGGATTGCAGATTGAGTATTGAGGATTGAATATTGAGGATTGAGGATTGAGAATTGAGGATTGAGGATGAGGGCTGATGGTTGAGGATTGATGTTTGTGTATTGAATCCTGAGAATTCAGGATATTCTACTGAGCATTAAGAATTGGGGATTGATGGTTGAGTATTGAGGATTGAGGATTGAGGGTTGAGGATTGAGTATTGAAGATTGAGGATTGAAGATTGAGGATTAAGGATTGAGGATTGGGGATTGGGGATCTAGGATTGGAGATTGACTATTGAGGATTGAAGATTGAGGAATGAGGATGAGGACTGATGGTTGAGGATTGAGGTTTGACGAACGGGGATTGAGGATTGAGGATTGAGGACTGAGGATTGACGATTGAGTATTGAAGATTGAGGATTGATGACTGAGTATTGAGTATTGAGGATTGGGGATTGCGGATTGAGGATTGAATATTGAGTACTGAGGTATGAATATTGAGGATTGAGGATTGAGGATTGAGGATTGAGGATGAGGTCTGAGGCTTGAGGATTGATGTGTGAGTATTGAATCCTGAGAATTCAGGATATTTTATTGAGTATTGAGAATTGAGGATTGATGGTTGAGTATTGAGGATTGAGTATTGAAGATTGAGGATTGATGATTGAGGATTGAGGATTGAAGATTGAGTATTGAGGATTGAAGATAGAGGATTGAGGATTGAGGATTGAGGATTGAGGATTGAGGATTGAGCATTGAGGATTGGAGATTGACGACTGGGGTTGAGGATTGAAGATTGAGTATTGAGGATTGAAGACTGACGATTGAGGACTGAAGATTGAGGATTGGGGACTGAGTGTTGAGGGTTGAGTGATGAGAATTGATGTTGTGGATAGAGATTTGAAGATTGCAGATTGAGTATTGCGTACTGAAAACTGTGAATTGATGATATTCTATTGAGGATTGAGGACTGAAAGCTGATTGATGAGAACTGAGGGCTGAAGGTTGAGGATTCAGGATTGAGGATTCAGGATTGAGGTTTGAGGATTGAGCATTGAGGATTGAGGATTGAGGATTGAGTATTGAGGATCGAGGATTGAAGATTGAGGATTGGGTACTGCGGAACATTGAGGATTGATGATTGAGTATTGAGGATTGATGATTGAGGATTGAAGATTGAATATTGATGATTGAATGTTGAGGATTGAGGATTGAGTGTTGTGGATTGAGGACGAGGACTGAGGGTTGAGTATTGATGTTTGAGGTCTGAGGATTGAGGACTGAGGATTGAGAATTGAGGATTGAGGATTGAGGATTGAGGATTGAGGATTGAAGATTGAATATTGAGTATTGAGGATTGAAGATTGACGACTGGGGATTGAGGATTGAAGATTGAGTATTGAGGATTGAGGATTGAGGATTGAGGATTGAGTATTGAAGATTGAGGATTGATGATTGAGGATAGAGGATTGAGGATTGAGGATTCAGGATTGAGGATTGAAGATTGAGTATTGAGGATTGAAGATTGAGGATTGAGGATTGAGGATTGAAGATTGAGGATTGTGGACTGAGGATTGAAGATTGAGGATTGAGGGTTGAGGATTGAGGATTGAGGATTGAGGATTGAGGATTGAGGATTGATCATGGAAGATTGAGGATTGGGTATTGCGGATTGAACATTGAGGATTGAGGATTGAGGATTGAGGATTGAGGATTGAGTATTGAAGATTGAATATTGATGATTGAAGATTGAGGATTGAGGATTGAGGGTTGTGGATTGAGGACGAGGACTGAGGGTTGAGCATTGATGCTTGAGGTCTGAGGATTGAAGGCTGAGGATTGAGAATTGAGAATTGATGATTGAGGATTGAGGATTGAAGATTGAGGATTGGGTATTGAGGATTGATGAATGAGGATTGAGGATTGATGATTGAAGATTGAGGACTGGAGATTGGGGATTCAGGATTGAGTATTCGGGATTGAGGTTTGAGGATTGAGATTTGATTATTGAATATTGTGGATTGAGTACTGAACCATGAGAATTCAGGATATTCTATTGAGTATTGAGAATTAAGGATTGATGGTTGAGTATTGAGGATTGGTGGTTGAGTGTTTTGTGTTGAATATTGAGGATTGAGGATTGAGGATTGAGGATTGAGCATTGAAGGTTGAGGATTGAAGAATGAGGATTGAGGAATGAGGATTGAGGATTGAGGATTGAAGATTGAGTATTGAGGGTTGACGTTTGACGATTGAGGATTGAGAATTGACGATTGACGATAGAGGATTGAGGATTGAAGATTGACTATTGAGGATTGAAGATTGAGTATTGAGGATTGAGGGTTGAGGATTGAAGATTGAGTATTGAGGATTGAGGGTTGAGGATTGAGGATTGAGGATTGAGGATTGAGGATTGCAGATTGAGTATTGAGAATTGAGGATTGGTGGTTGTGTATCAAGGATTGATGGTTGAGGGTTGTGTGTTGAATATTGAGGATTGAGTATTGAGGATTGAAGATGTAGGATTGAGGATTGAGGATTGAGGATTGAGGTTTGAGGATTGAAGATTGAGGATTGGCGATTGAGGATTGACGATTGAGGAATCAGGATTGAGGATTGAGGATTGAGGATCGAAGATTGATTGTTGAGGATTGAGGATTGAGGATTGGGGATTCAGGATTGAGGATTGAAGATTGAGTATCGAGGACTGAAGGTTGAGGATAGAGGATTGAGGATTGAGTATTGAGGATTGAGGATTGAAGATTGAGGATTGGGGACTGAGGATTGAAGATTGAGGATTGAGGATTGAGGATTGAGGATTGAGGATTGAGGATTGAAGATTGAGGATTGGGGATTGAGGATTCAGGATTGAGGATTCGGGATTGAGGTTTGAGGACCGAGGATTGAGGTTTGGGGATTGAGGATTGAGGATTCACGCTTGAGGATTGAGGATTGAGGATTGAGTATTGAGGATTGAGGATTGAGGATTGAAGATTGAGTATTGAGGATTGAATATTGAGGATTGAGGATTGAGGATTGAGGTTTGAGGATGAGGGCTGAGGGTTCAGGGTAGATGTTTGTGTATTGAATCCTGAGAATTCAGGATATTCCATTGAGTATTGAGAATTGAGGATTGAGGATTGAGTATTGAAGATTGAGGATTGATGACTGAGGATTGAGTATTGAGAAATGAGGATTGAGGATTGAGGATTGAAGATTGAGTATTGGGGATTGAAGATTGAGGATTGAGGATTGAGGATTGAGCATTGAGGGTTGAAGATTGAGGACTGGGGATTGAGGATTGAAGATTGAGTATTGACAATTGAAGACTGACGATTGAGGATTGAGGATTGAGGATTGATGATTGAGGATTCAGGATTGATGATTGAGGATTGAGGATTGAAGATTGAGGATTGTGGATTGAGGATTGAGGATTGAGGACTGAAGGTTGAGGATTGGGGTCTGAGTGTTGAGGGTTGAGTGATGAGGATTGATGTTTGTGGATAGAGATTTGAAGACTGCAGATTGAGTAATGAGTGTTGAAAACTGTGAATTGATGATATTCTATTGAGGATTGAGGACTGACAACTGATTGTTGAGGACTGAGGGCTGAAGATTGAGGATTCAGGATTGAGGATTCAGGATTGAGGTTTGAGGACTGAGGGTTGAGGATTGAGGATTGAGGATTGAGGATTGAGGATTGAGGATTGAGGATTGAGGATTGAGGATTGAGCATTGAGGATTGGAGATTGACGACTGGGGATTGAGGATTGAAGATTGAGTATTGAGGATTGAAGACTGACGATTGAGGAGTGAGGATTGAGGATTGATGACTGAGGATTGAGGATTGAAGATTGAGTATTGAGGATTGATGATTGAGGGTTGTGGACTGAGGATTGAGGATTGAGGACTGATGATTGAGGATTGGGGACTGAGTGTTGAGGGTTGAGTGATGAGAATTGATGTTTGTGGATAGAGATTTGAAGATTGCAGATTGAGTATTAAGTATTGAAAACAGTGAATTGATGATACTCTATTGAGGATTGAGGACTGACAACTGATTGTTGAGGACTGAGGGCTGAAGATTGAGGATTCAGGATTGAGGATTCAGGAATGAGGTTTGAGGATTGAGCATTGAGGATTGAGGATTGAGGATTGAGTATTGAGGATCGAGGATTGAAGTTTGAGGATTGGGTACTGCGGAACATTGAGGATTGATGATTGAGGATTGAGGATTGATGATTGAGGATTGAAGATTGAATATTGATGATTGAATGTTGAGGATTGTGGATTGAGTGTTGTGGATTGAGGACGAGGACTGAGGGTTGAGTATTGATGTTTGAGGTCTGAGGATTGAGGACTGAGGATTGAGAATTGAGGATTGAGGATTGAGGATTGAGGATTGAGTATTCAAGATTGAGGATTGATGATTGAGGATTGTGGATTGAGGATTGAGGATTGAGGATTGAGGATTGAAATTGAGTATTGAGGATTGAACATTGAAGATTGAGGATTGAGGATGAGGGCTGAGGGTTGAGGATTGATGTTTGCGTATTGAATCCTGGGAATTCAGGATATTCTATTGAGTATTGAGAATTGAGGATTGATGGTTGAGTATTGAGGATTGAGTATTGAAGATTGAGGATTGATGATTGAGGATTGAGGGTTCAGGATTCAGGATTGAGGATTGAGGATTGAAGATCGAGTATTGAGTATTGAAGATTGAGGATTGAGGATTGAGGATTGAGGGTTGAGGATTGAGGATTGAGGATTGAGCATTGAGGATTGAAGATTGACGACTAGGGATTGGGGATTGAGGATTGAGTATTGAGGATTGGAGACTGACGATTGAGGATTGAGGATTGAGGATGAGGGCTGTGGCTTGAGGATTGATGTTTGAGTATTGAATCCTGAGAATTCAGGATATTCTATTGAGTATTGAGAATTGAGGGTTGATGGTTGTGTATTGAGGATTGAGTATTGAGGATTGAAGATTGAGGATTGAGGATTGAGGATTGAGGATTGAGGATTGAGGATTGAGCATTGAGGATTGGAGATTGACGACTGGGGATTGAGGATTGAAGATTGAGTATTGAGGATTGAAGACTGACGATTGAGGATTGAGGATTGAGGATTGAGGATTGAGGATGAGGACTGAGGCTTGAGGATTAATGTATGAGTATTGAATCCTGAGAATTCAGGATATTCTATTGAGTATTGAGAATTGAGGGTTGATGGTTGTGTATTGAGGATTGAGGACTGAGGATTGAGGACTGAGGATTAAGGATTGAGGATTGAGCATTGTGGATTGAAGATTGACGACTGGGGATTGAGGATTGAAGATTGAGGATTAAGGATTGAGGATTGGGGATTGGGGATCTAGGATTGGAGATTGATTATTGAGGATTGAAGATTGAGGAATGAGGATGAGGACTGAGGGTTGAGGATTGAGGTTTGACGAACGGGGATTGAGGATTGAGGATTGAGGACTGAGGATTGACGATTGAGTATTGAAGATTGAGGATTGATGACTGAGGATTGAGGATTGAGGGTTGAGGATTGAGGATTGAGGATTGCAGATTGAGTATTGAGGATTGAATATTGAGGATTGAGGATTGAGAATTGAGGATTGAGGATGAGGGCTGAGGGTTGAGGATTGATCTTTGTGTATTGAATCCTGAGAATTCAGGATATTCTACTGAGCATTAAGAATTGGGGATTGATGGTTGAGTGTTGAGGATTGAGGATTGAGGGTTGAGGGTTGAGTATTGAAGATTGAGGATTGAAGATTGAGGATTAAGGATTGAGGATTGGGGATTGGGGATCTAGGATTGGAGATTGACTATTGAGGATTGAAGATTGAGGAATGAGGATGAGGACTGATGGTTGAGGATTGAGGTTTGACGAACGGGGATTGAGGATTGAGGATAGAGGTTTGAGGATTGAGTATTGAAGATTGAGGATTGATGATTGAGGATTGAGTATTGAGAAATGAGGATTGAGGATTGAGGATTGAAGTTTGAGTATTGGGGATTGAAGATTGAGGATTGAGGATTGAGGATTGAGCATTGAGGGTTGAAGATTGAGGATTGAGGATTGAGGACTGAAGGTTGAGGATTGGGGTCTGAGTGTTGAGGGTTGAGTGATGAGGATTGATGTTTGTGGATAGAGATTTGAAGACTGCAGATTGAGTAATGAGTGTTGAAAACTATGAATTGATGATATTCTACTGAGGATTGAGGACTGACAACCGATTGTTGAGGACTGAGGGCTGAAGATTGAGGATTCAGGATTGAGGATTCAGGATTGAGGTTTGAGGACTGAGGGTTGAGGGTTGAGGATTGAGGATTGAGGATTGAGGATTGAGGATTGAGGATTGAGGATTGAAGATTGAGCATTGAGGATTGGAGATTGACGACTGGGGATTGAGGATTGAAGATTGAGTATTGAGGATTGAAGACTGACGATTGAGGAGTGAGGATTGAGGATTGATGACTGAGGATTGAGGATTGAAGATTGAGTATTGAGGATTGATGATTGAGGGTTGTGGATTGAGGATTGAGGATTGAGGACTGAAGATTGAGGACTGGGGACTGAGTGTTGAGGGTTGAGTGATGAGAATTGATGTTCGTGGATAGAGATTTGAAGATTGCAGATTGAGTATTAAGTATTGAAAACAGTGAATTGATGATACTGTATTGAGGATTGAGGACTGACAACTGATTGTTGAGGACTGAGGGCTTAAGATTGAGGATTCAGGATTGAGGATTCAGGATTGAGGTTTGAGCGTTGAGGCTTGAGGATTGATGCTTGAGTATTGAATCCTGAGAATTCAGGATATTCTATTGAGTATTGAGAATTGAGGATTGATGGTTGAGTATTGAGGATTGAGGATTGAGGATTGAGGATTGAGTATTGAAGATTGAGGATTGATGATTGAGGATTGAGTATTGAGGAATGAGGATTGAGGATTGAGGATTGAAGATTGAGTATTTAGGATTGAAGATCGAGGATTGAGGATTGAGGATTGAGCATTGAGGATTGAGGATGAGGGCTGAGGCTTGAGGATTGATGTTTGAGTATTGAATCCTGAGAATTCAGCATATTCTATTGAGTATTGAGAATTGAGGGTTGATGGTTGTGTATTGAGGATTGAGGATTGAGGATTGAGGATTGAGGATTGAGGATTGAAGATTGAGTATTGATGATCTAAGATTGAGGATTGAGCATTGATGGTTGAGGATTGTGGACGAGGACTGACGGTTGAGGATTGAGGTTTGAGGGTTGAGGATTGAGGATTGAGGACTGAGGATTAAGGATTGAGGATTGAGCATTGTGGATTGAAGATTGACGACTGGGGATTGAGGATTGAAGATTGAGGATTAAGGATTGAGGATTGGGGATTGGGGATCTAGGATTGGAGATTGATTATTGAGGATTGAAGATTGAGGAATGAGGATGAGGACTGAGGGTTGAGGATTGAGGTTTGACGAACGGGGATTGAGGATTGAGGATTGAGGTCTGAGGATTGACGATTGAGTATTGAAGATTGAGGATTGATGACTGAGGATTGAGGGTTGAGGATTGGGAATTGCGGATTGAGGATTGAATATTGAGTACTGAGGATTGAGTATTGAGGATTGAGGATTGAGAATTGAGGATTGAGGATGGGGGCTGAGGGTTGAGGATTGGTGTTTGTGTATTGAATCCTGAGAATTCAGGATATTCTACTGAGCATTAGGAATTGGCGATTGATGGTTGAGTATTGAGGATTGAGGATTGAGGATTGAGGATTGAGTATTGAAGATTGAGGATTGAAGATTGAGTATTAAGGATTGAGGATTGGGGATTGGGGATCTAGGATTGGAGATTGACTATTGAGGATTGAAGATTGAGGAATGAGGATGAGGACTGATGGTTGAGGATTGAGGTTTGACGAACGGGGATTGAGGATTGAGGATTGAGGACTGAGGATTGACGATTGAGTATTGAAGATTGTGGATTGATGACTGAGGATTGAGTATTGAGGATTGGGAATTGCGGATTGAGGATTGAATATTGAGTACTGAGGTATGAATATTGAGGATTGAGGATTGAGGATTGAGGATTGAGGATGAGGTCTGAGGCTTGAGGATTGATGTTTGAGTATTGAATCCTGAGAATTCAGGATATTTTATTGAGTATTGAGAGTTGAGGATTGATGGTTGAGTATTGAGGATTGTGTATTGAAGATTGAGGATTGATGATTGAGGATTGAGGATTCAGGATTGAGGATTGAGGATTGAGGATTGAAGATTGAGTATTGAAGATTGAAGATTGAGGATTGAGGATTGAGGATTGAGGATTGAGGATTGAGGATTGAGCATTGAGGATTGGAGATTGACGACTGGGTTTGAGGATTGAAGATTAAGTATTGAGGATTGAAGACTGACGATTGAGGTGTGAGGATTGAGGATTGATGACTGAGGATTGAGGATTGAAGATTGAGTATTGAGGATTGATGATTGAGGGTTGTGGATTGAGGATTGAGGATTGAGGACTGAAGATTGAGGATTGGGGACTGAGTGTTGAGGGTTGAGTGATGAGAATTGATGTTTGTGGATAGAGATTTGAAGATTGCAGATTGAGTATTAAGTATTGAAAACAGTGAATTGATGATACTCTATTGAGGGTTGAGGACAGACAGCTGGTTGTTGAGGACTGAGGGCTTAAGATTGAGGATTCAGGATTGAGGATTCAGGATTGAGGTTTGAGCGTTGAGGCTTGAGGATTGATGCTTGAGTATTGAATCCTGAGAATTCAGGATATTCTATTGAGTATTGAGGATTGAGTATTGAAGATTGGGGATTGATGATTGAGGATTGAGGGTTCTGGATTGAGGATTGAAGATTGAGGAATGAGGACGAGGACTGATGGTTGAGGATTGAGGTTTGACGAACGGGGATTGAGGATTGAGGATTGAGGACTGAGGATTGACGATTGAGTATTGAAGATTGTGGATTGATGACTGAGGATTGAGTATTGAGGATTGGGGATTGCGGATTGAGGATTGAATATTGAGTACTGAGGTATGAATGTTGAGGATTGAGGATTGAGGATTGAGGATTGAGGATGAGGTCTGAGGCTTGAGGATTGATGTTTGAGTATTGAATCCTGAGAATTCAGGATATTTTATTGAGTATTGAGAATTGAGGATTGATGGTTGAGTATTGAGGATTGAGTATTGAAGATTGAGGATTGATGATTGAGGATTGAGGATTCAGGATTGAGGATTGAGGATTGAGGATTGAAGATTGAGTATTGAGGATTGAAGATTGAGGATTGAGGATTGAGTATTGAGGATTGAGGATTGAGGATTGAGCATTGAGGATTGGAGTTTGACGACTGGGTTTGAGGATTGAAGATTAAGTATTGAGGATTGAAGACTGACGATTGAGGTGTGAGGATTGAGGATTGATGACTGAGGATTGAGGATTGAAGATTGAGTATTGAGGATTGATGATTGAGGGTTGTGGATTGAGGATTGAGGATTGAGGACTGAAGATTGAGGATTGGGGACTGAGTGTTGAGGGTTGAGTGATGAGAATTGATGTTTGTGGATAGAGATTTGAAGATTGCAGATTGAGTATTAAGTATTGAAAACAGTGAATTGATGATACTCTATTGAGGATTGAGGACTGACAGCTGATTGTTGAGGACTGAGGGCTTAAGATTGAGGATTCAGGATTGAGGATTCAGGATTGAGGTTTGAGCGTTGAGGCTTGAGGATTGATGCTTGAGTATTGAATCCTGAGAATTCAGGATATTCTATTGAGTATTGAGAATTGAGGATTGATGGTTGAGTATTGAGGATTGAGGATTGAGGATTGAGGATTGAGTATTGAAGATTGAGGATTGATGATTGGGGATTGAGTATTGAGAATTGAGGATTGATGATTGAGTATTGAGGATTGTGTATTGAAGATTGAGGATTGATGATTGAGGATTGAGGATTCAGGATTGAGGATTGAGGATTGAGGATTGAAGATTGAGTATTGAAGATTGAAGATTGAGGATTGAGGATTGAGGATTGAGGATTGAGGATTGAGGATTGAGCATTGAGGATTGGAGATTGACGACTGGGTTTGAGGATTGAAGATTAAGTATTGAGGATTGAAGACTGACGATTGAGGTGTGAGGATTGAGGATTGATGACTGAGGATTGAGGATTGAAGATTGAGTATTGAGGATTGATGATTGAGGGTTGTGGATTGAGGATTGAGGATTGAGGACTGAAGATTGAGGATTGGGGACTGAGTGTTGAGGGTTGAGTGATGAGAATTGATGTTTGTGGATAGAGATTTGAAGATTGCAGATTGAGTATTAAGTATTGAAAACAGTGAATTAATGATACTCTATTGAGGGTTGAGGACTGACAGCTGATTGTTGAGGACTGAGGGCTTAAGATTGAGGATTCAGGATTGAGGATTCAGGATTGAGGTTTGAGCGTTGAGGCTTGAGGATTGATGCTTGAGTATTGAATCCTGAGAATTCAGGATATTCTATTGAGTATTGAGGATTGAGTATTGAAGATTGGGGATTGATGATTGAGGATTGAGGGTTCAGGATTGAGGATTGAAGATTGAGGATTGAAGATTGAGTATTGAGGATTGAAGATTGAGGATTGAGGATTGAGGATTGAGGGTTGAGGATTGAGGATTGAGGATTGAGCATTGAGGATTGAAGATTGACGACTAGGGATTGAGGATTGAGGATTGAGTATTGAGGATTGAAGACTGACGATTGAGGATTGAGGATTGAGGATGAGGGCTGTGGCTTGAGGATTGATGTTTGAGTATTGAATCCTGAGAATTCAGGATATTCTATTGAGTATTGAGAATTGAGGGTTGATGGTTGTGTATTGAGGATTGAGTATTGAGGATTGAAGATTGAGGATTGAGGATTGAGGATTGAGGATTGAGGATTGAGGATTGAGGATTGAGCATTGAGGATTGGAGATTGACGACTGGGGATTGAGGATTGAAGATTGAGTATTGAGGATTGAAGACTGACGATTGAGGATTGAGGATTGAGGATTGAGGATTCAGGATGAGGGCTGAGGCTTGAGGATTGATGTTTGAGTATTGAATCCTGAGAATTCAGCATATTCTATTGAGTATTGAGAATTGAGGGTTGATGGTTGTGTATTGCGGATTGAGGATTGAGGATTGAGGATTGAGGATTGAGGATTGAAGATTGAGTATTGATGATCTAAGATTGAGGATTGAGCATTGATGGTTGAGGATTGTGGACGAGGACTGACGGTTGAGGATTGAGGTTTGAGGGTTGAGGATTGAGGATTGAGGACTGAGGATTAAGGATTGAAGATTGAGCATTGTGGATTGAAGATTGACGACTGGGGATTGAGGATTGAATATTGAGGATTAAGGATTGAGGATTGGGGATTGGGGATCTAGGATTGGAGATTGATTATTGAGGATTGAAGATTGAGGAATGAGGATGAGGACTGAGGGTTGAGGATTGAGGTTTGACGAACGGGGATTGAGGATTGAGGATTGAGGTCTGAGGATTGACGATTGAGTATTGAAGATTGAGGATTGATGACTGAGGATTGAGGGTTGAGGGTTGAGGTTTGAGGATTGAGGATTGCAGATTGAGTATTGAGGATTGAATATTGAGGATTGAGGATTGAGAATTGAGGATTGAGGATGGGGGCTGAGGGTTGAGGATTGATGTTTGTGTATTGAATCCTGAGAATTCAGGATATTCTACTGAGCATTAAGAATTGGCGATTGATGGTTGAGTATTGAGGATTGAGGATTGAGGATTGAGGATTGAGTATTGAAGATTGAGGATTGAAGATTGAGTATTAAGGATTGAGGATTGGGGATTGGGGATCTAGGATTGGAGATTGACTATTGAGGAATGAAGATTGAGGAATGAGGACGAGGACTGATGGTTGAGGATTGAGGTTTGACGAACGGGGATTGAGGATTGAGGATTGAGGACTGAGGATTGACGATTGAGTATTGAAGATTGTGGATTGATGACTGAGGATTGAGTATTGAGGATTGGGGATTGCGGATTGAGGATTGAATATTGAGTACTGAGGTATGAATGTTGAGGATTGAGGATTGAGGATTGAGGATTGAGGACGAGGACTGAGGGTTGAGCATTGATGTTTGAGGTCTGAGGACTGAAGTCTGAGGATTGAGAATTGAGAATTGATGATTGAGGATTGAGGATTGAGGATTGAGGATTGAGGATTGAGGATTGAGGATTGAGGATTGAGGATTGAGGATTGAAGATTGAGGATTGGGGATTGAGGATTCAGTATTGAGGATTCGGGATTGAGGTTTGAGGTCTGAGGATTGAGGTTTGGGGATTGAGGATTGAGGATTCACGCTTGAGGATTGAGGATTGAGGATTGAGGATTGAGGATTGAGGATTGAGGATTGAATATTGAGTATTGGGGATTGAATATTGAGGATTGAGGATTGAGGATTGAGGTTTTTGGATGAGGGCTGAGGGTTCAGGATAGATGTTTGTGTATTGAATCCTGAGAATTCAGGATATTCCATTGAGTATTGTGAATTGATGATTGATGGTTGAGTATTGAGGATTGAGGATAGAGGATTGAGGATTGAGTATTGAAGATTGAGGATTGATGATTGAGGATTGAGGATTGAGGATTGAGGATTGAGGATTGAGTGTTGAAGATTGAGTACTGAGGATTGAGGATTGAAGATTGAGGATTGGGTACTCCGGAACATTGAGGATTGAGGATTGACGATTGAGGATTGAGGATTGAAGATTGAAGATTGAATATTGATGAGGGAATATTGAGGATTGTGGATTGAGGGTGGTGGATTGAGGACGAGGACTGAGGGTTTAGTGTTGATGTTTGAGGTCTGAGGATTGAGGATTGAGGATCGAGAATTGAGGATTGAGGATTGAAGATTGAGGATTGGGTATTGCGTATTGAACATTGAGGATTGAGGATTGACGATTGAGGATTGAGGATTGACGATTGAGGATTGAGGATTGAAGATTGAATATTGATGATTGAAGATTGAGGATTGAGGATTGAGTGTTGTGGACCGAGGACGAGAACTGAGGGTTGAGTATTGATGTTTGAGGTCTGAGGATTGAGGATTGAGGATTGAGAATTGAGGATTGAGGATTGAGGATTGAAAATTGAGTATTGAGGATTGAAGATTGAGGATTGAGGGTTGAGGATCAAGGATTGAGGATTGGGGATCGAGGATTGAAGATTGAGTATTGAGAATTGAAGATTGAGGATTGAGGATTGAGGATTGAAGATTGAGGATTGAAGATTGAGGATTAGGGATTGAGGATTGAGCATTGAGGATTGGAGATTGACGACTGGGGATTGAGTATTGAAGATTGAGTATTGAGGATTGATGATTGAGGATTGAGGATTGAAGATTGAGTATTGAGGATTGAGGATTGCGGGTTGTGGATTGAGGACGATGACTGAGGGTTGAGTATTGATGTTTGAGGTCTGAGGATTGAAGATTGAGGATTGAGAGTTGAGGATTGAGGATTGAGGATTAAGGATTGAAAATAGAGTATTGAGGATTGAAGATTGAGGATTGTGGACTGAGGATTGAAGATTGAGGATTGAGGATTGAGGATTGAGGATTGATGATTTAGTATTGAAGATTCAGTATTGAGGATTGAAGATTGAGAATTGAGGATTGAGGATGAGGGCTGAGGGTTGAGGATTGATGTTTGTGTATTGAAACCTGAGAATTCAGGATATTCTACTGAGTATTAAGAATTGGGGATTGATGGTTGAGAATTGAGGATTGAGGATTGAGGATTGAGGATTGAGTATTCAAGATTGAGGATTGATGATTGAGGATTGTGGATTGAGGATTGAGGATTGAGGATTGAGGATTGAAATTGAGTATTGAGGATTGAATATTGAAGATTGAGGATTGAGGATGAGGGCTGAGGGTTGAGGATTGATGTTTGAGTATTGAATCCTGGGAATTCAGGATATTCTATTGAGTATTGAGAATTGAGGATTGATGGTTGAGTATTGAGGATTGAGTATTGAAGATTGGGGATTGATGATTGAGGATTGAGGGTTCAGGATTGAGGATTGAAGATTGAGGATTGAAGATTGAGTATTGAGGATTGAAGATTGAGGATTGAGGATTGAGGGTTGAGGATTGAGGATTGAGGATTGAGCATTGAGGATTGAAGACTGACGACTAGGGATTGAGGATTGAGGATTGAGTATTGAGGATTGAAGACTGACGATTGAGGATTGAGGATTGAGGATGAGGGCTGTGGCTTGAGGATTGATGTTTGAGTATTGAATCCTGAGAATTCAGGATATTCTATTGAGTATTGAGAATTGAGGGTTGATGGTTGTGTATTGAGGATTGAGTATTGAGGATTGAAGATTGAGGATTGAGGATTGAGGATTGAGGATTGAGGATTGAGGATTGAGCATTGAGGATTGGAGATTGACGACTGGGGATTGAGGATTGAAGATTGAGTGTTGAGGATTGAAGACTGACGATTGAGGGTTGAGGATTGAGGATTGAGGATTGAGGATGAGGGCTGAGGCTTGAGGATTGATGTTTGAGTATTGAATCCTGAGAATTCAGCATATTCTATTGAGTATTGAGAATTGAGGGTGGATGGTTGTGTATTGAGGATTGAGGATTGAGGATTGAGGATTGAGGATTGAGGATTGAAGATTGAGTATTGATGATCTAAGATTGAGGATTGAGCATTGATGGTTGAGGATTGTGGACGAGGACTGACGGTTGAGGATTGAGGTTTGAGGGTTGAGGATTGAGGATTGAGGACTGAGGATTAAGGATTGAGGATTGAGCATTGTGGATTGAAGATTGACGACTGGGGATTGAGGATTGAAGATTGAGGATTAAGGATTGAGGATTGGGGATTGGGGATCTAGGATTGGAGATTGATTATTGAGGATTGAAGATTGAGGAATGAGGATGAGGACTGAGGGTTGAGGATTGAGGTTTGACGAACGGGGATTGAGGATTGAGGATTGAGGACTGAGGATTGACGATTGAGTATTGAAGATTGAGGATTGATGACTGAGGATTGAGGGTTGAGGGTTGAGGATTGAGGATTGAGGATTGCAGATTGAGTATTGAGGATTGAATATTGAGGATTGAGGACTGAGAATTGAGGATTGAGGATGGGGGCTGAGGGTTGAGGATTGATGTTTGTGTATTGAATCCTGAGAATTCAGGATATTCTACTGAGCATTAAGAATTGGCGATTGATGGTTGAGTATTGAGGATTGAGGATTGAGGATTGAGGATTGAGTATTGAAGATTGAGGATTGAAGATTGAGGATTAAGGATTGAGGATTGGGGATTGGGTATCTATGATTGGAGATTGACTATTGAGGATTGAAGATTGAGGAATGAGGATGAGGACTGATGGTTGAGGATTGAGGTTTGACGAACGGGGACTGAGGATTGAGGATTGAGGACTGAGGATTGACGATTGAGTATTGAAGATTGAGGATTGATGACTGAGGTTTGAGTATTGAGGATTGGGGATTGCGGATTGAGGATTGAATATTGAGTACTGAGGTATGAATATTGAGGATTGAGGATTGAGGATTGAGGATTGAGGATGAGGTCTGAGGCTTGAGGATTGATGTTTGAGTATTGAATCCTGAGAATTCAGGATATTTTATTGAGTATTGAGAATTGAGGATTGATGGTTGAGTATTGAGGATAGAGTATTGAAGGTTGAGGATTGATGATTGAGGATTGAGGATTCAGGATTGAGGATTGAGGATTGAGGATTGAAGATTGAGTATTGAGGATTGAAGGTTGAGGATTGAGGATTGAGGATTGAGGATTGAGGATTGAGGATTGAGCATTGAGGATTGGAGATTGACGACTGGGTTTGAGGATTGAAGATTAAGTATTGAGGATTGAAGACTGACGATTGAGGTGTGAGGATTGAGGATTGATGACTGAGGATTGAGGATTGAAGATTGAGTATTGAGGATTGATGATTGAGGGTTGTGGATTGAGGATTGAGGATTGAGGACTGAAGATTGAGGATTGGGGACTGAGTGTTGAGGGTTGAGTGATGAGAATTGATGTTTGTGGATAGAGATTTGAAGATTGCAGATTGAGTATTAAGTATTGAAAACAGTGAATTGATGATACTCTATTGAGGATTGAGGACTGGCAACTGATTGTTGAGGTCTGAGGGCTTAAGATTGAGGATTCAGGATTGAGGATTCAGGATTGAGGTTTGAGCGTTGAGGCTTGAGGATTGATGCTTGAGTATTGAATCCTGAGAATTCAGGATATTCTATTGAGTATTGAGAATTGAGGATTGATGGTTGAGTATTGAGGATTGAGGATTGAGGATTGAGGATTGAGTATTGAAGATTGAGGATTGATGATTGAGGATTGAGTATTGAGGAATGAGGATTGAGGATTGAGGATTGAAGATTGAGTATTTAGGATTGAAGATCGAGGATTGAGGATTGAGGATTGAGCATTGAGGATTGAAGATTGACGACTGGGGATTGAGGACTGAAGATTGAGTATTGAGGGTTGAAGACTGACGATTGAGGATTGAGGATTGAGGATTGATTATTGAGGGTTCAGGATTGAAGATTGAGTTTTGAGGATTGAAGATTGAGGATTGTGGATTGAGGATTGAGGATTGAGGACTGAAGATTGAGGATTGGGGACTGAGTGTTGAGGGTTGAGTGATGAGAATTGATGTTGTGGATAGAGATTTGAAGATTGCAGATTGAGTATTGCGTACTGAAAACTGTGAATTGATGATATTCTATTGAGGATTGAGGACTGAAATCTGATTGATGAGAACTGAGGGCTGAAGGTTGAGGATTCAGGATTGAGGATTCAGGATTGAGGTTTGAGGATTGAGCATTGAGGATTGAGGATTGAGGATTGAGTATTGAGGATCGAGGATTGAAGATTGAGGATTGGGTACTGCGGAACATTGAGATTGATGATTGAGGATTGAGGATTGATGATTGAGGATTGAAGATTGAATATTGATAATTGAATGTTGAGGATTGAGGATTGAGTGTTGTGGATTCAGGACGAGGACTGAGGGTTGAGTATTGATGTTTGAGGTCTGAGGATTGAGGACTGAGCATTGAGAATTGAGGATTGAGGATTGAGGATTGAGGATTGAGGATTGAAGATTGAATATTGAGTATTGAGGATTGAAGATTGACGACTGGGGATTGAGGATTGAAGATTGAGTATTGAGGATTGAGGATTGAGGATTGAGGATTGAGTATTGAAGATTGAGGATTGATGATTGAGGATAGAGGATTGAGGATTGAGGATTCAGGATTGAGGATTGAAGATTGAGTATTGAGCATTGAAGATTGAGGATTGAGGATTGAGGATTGAAGATTGAGGATTGTGGACTGAGGATTGAAGATTGAGGATTGGGGACTGAGGATTGAAGATTGAGGATTGAGGATTGAGGATTGAGGATTGAGGATTGAGGATTGAAGATTGAGGATTGGGGATTGAGGATTCAGTATTGAGGATTCGGGATTGAGGTTTGAGGTCTGAGGATTGAGGTTTGGGGATTGAGGATTGAGGATTCACGCTTGAGGATTGAGGATTGAGGATTGAGGATTGAGGATTGGGGACTGAGGATTGAAGATTGATGGTTGAGTGTTGAGGATTGAGGATAGAGGATTGAGGATTGAGTATTGAAGATTGAGGATTGATGATTGAGGATTGAGTATTGAGAAATGAGGATTGAGGATTGAGGATTGAAGATTGAGTATTGGGGATTGAAGATTGAGGATTGAGGATTGAGGATTGAGCATTGAGGGTTGAAGATTGAGGACTGGGGATTGAGGATTGAAGATTGAGTATTGACAATTGAAGACTGACGATTGAGGATTGAGGATTGAGGATTGATGATTGAGGATTCAGGATTGAAGATTGAGGATTGAGGATTGAAGATTGAGGATTGTGGATTGAGGATTGAGGATTGAGGACAGAAGGTTGAGGATTGGGGTCTGAGTGTTGAGGGTTGAGTGATGAGGATTGATGTTTGTGGATAGAGATTTGAAGACTGCAGATTGAGTATTGAGTGTTGAAAACTGTGAATTGATGATATTCTATTGAGGATTGAGGACTGACAACTGATTGTTGAGGACTGAGGGCTGAAGATTGAGGATTCAGGATTGAGGATTCAGGATTGAGGTTTGAGGACTGAGGGTTGAGGATTGAAGATTGGGTACTGAGGATTGAGGATTGAGGATTGAGGATTGAAGATTGAGGATTCGGGATTGAGGTTTGAGGACTGAGGATTGAGGTTTGGGGATTGAGGACTGAGGATTGACGCTTGAGGATTGAGGATTGAGTATTGAAAATTGAGGATTGATGATTGAGGATTGAGTACTGAGAAATGAGGATTGAGGATTGAGGATTGAAGATTGAGTATTGAGGATTGAAGATTGAGGATTCAGGATTGAGGATTGAGCATTGAGTGTTGAAGATTGAGGACTGGGGATTGAGGATTGAAGACTGAGTATTGAGAATTGAAGACTGACGATTGAGGATTGAGGATTGAGGATTGTAGATTGAGGACTGAGGATTAAGGATTGATGATTGAGGATCAAGTGTTGAGCGTTGAATGATGAGAATTGATGTCTGTGTATTGAGATTTGAAGATTGAAGATTGGGGATTGAGTGTTGAACCATGAGAATTCATGATATTCTATTGAGTATAGGGAATTGAGAATTGATGGTTGAGTATTGAGGATTGATGGTTGAGGGTTGTGTGTTGAATATTGAGGATTGAGGATTGAGGATCGAAGACTGATGGTTGAGGATTGAGGATTGAGGATTGGGGATTCAGGATTGAGGATTGAAGATTGAGTATCGAGGATTGAAGGTTGAGGATAGAGGATTGAGGATTGAGTATTGAGGATTGAGGATTGAAGATTGAGGATTGGGGACTGAGGATTGAAGATTGAGGATTGAGGATTGAGGATTGAGGATTGAGGATTGAGGATTGAAGATTGAGGATTGGGGATTGAGGATTCAGGATTGAGGATTCGGGATTGAGGTTTGAGGACTGAGGATTGAGGTTTGGGGATTGAGGATTGAGGATTCACGCATGAGGATTGGGGATTGAGGATTGAGGATTGAGGATTGAGGATTGAGGATTGAAGATTGAGTATTGAGGATTGAATATTGAGGATTGAGGATTGAGGATTGAGGTTTTAGGATGAGGGCTGAGGGTTCAGGATAGATGTTTGTGTATTGAATCCTGAGAATTCAGGATATTCCATTGAGTATTGAGAATTGAGGATTGATGGTTGAGTATTGAGGATTGAGGATAGAGGATTGAGGATTGAGTATTGAAGATTGAGGATTGATGATTGAGGATTGAGTATTGAGAAATGAGGATTGAGGATTGAGGATTGAAGATTAAGTATTGGGGATTGAAGATTGAGGATTGAGGATTGAGGATTGAGCATTGAGGGTTGAAGATTGAGGACTGGGGATTGAGGATTGAAGATTGAGTATTGACAATTGAAGACTGACGATTGAGGATTGAGGATTGAGGATTGATGATTGAGGATTCAGGATTGAAGATTGAGGATTGAGGATTGAAGATTGAGGATTGTGGTTTGAGGATTGAGGATTGAGGACTGAAGGTTGAGGATTGGGGTCTGAGTGTTGAGGGTTGAGTGATGAGGATTGATGTTTGTGGATAGAGATTTGAAGACTGCAGATTGAGTATTGAGTGTTGAAAACTGTGAATTGATGATATTCTATTGAGGATTGAGGACTGACAACTGATTGTTGAGGACTGAGGGCTGAAGATTGAGGATTCAGGATTGAGGATTCAGGATTGAGGTTTGAGGACTGAGGGTTGAGGATTGAGGATTGAGGATTGAGGATTGAGGATTGAGGATTGAGGATTGAGGATTGAGGATTGAGGATTGAGGATTGAAGATTGAGTATTGAGGATTGAATATTGAGGATTGAGGATTGAGGATTGAGGTTTTAGGATGAGGGCTGAGGGTTCAGGATAGATGTTTGTGTATTGAATCCTAAGAATTCAGGATATTCCATTGAGTATTGAGAATTGAGGATTGATGGTTGAGTATTGAGGATTGAGGATAGAGGATTGAGGATTGAGTATTGAAGATTGAGGATTGATGATTGAGGATTGAGTATTGAGAAATGAGGATTGAGGATTGAGTATGGAAGATTGAGTATTGAGGATTGAGGAATGAAGATCGAGGATTGGGTACTGCGGATTGAACTTTGAGGGTTGAGTATTGATGTTTGAGGTCTGAGGATTGAGGATTGAGGATTGAGGATTGAGGATTGAGGATTGAGGATTGAGAATTGAGAATTGAGGATTGAGGATTGAGGATTGAAGATTGAGTATTGGGTATTGAGGATTGAAGAATGAGGATTGAGGATTGAGGATCGAGGATTGAGGATTGAAGATTGAGTATTGAGGATTGAAGATTGAAGATTGAGGATTGAGTATTGAAGAGTAATGGTTGAGGATTGAGGATTGACGATTGAGGATTGAAGATTGAGTATTGAGGATTGAGGATTGAGGATTGAGGATTGAGTATTGAAGATTGAGGATTGATGATTGAGGATAGAGGATTGAGGATTGAGGATTCAGGATTGAGGATTGAAGATTGAGTATTGAGGATTGAAAATTGAGGATTGAGGATTGAGGATTGAAGATTGAGTATTGAGGATTGAAGATTGAGTATTGAGGATTGAGGGTTGAGGATTGAAGATTGAGTATTGAGGATTGAGGGTTGAGGATTGAGGATTGAGGATTGAGGATTGAGGATTGCAGATTGAGTATTGAGAATTGAGGATTGGTGGTTGAGTATCGAGGATTGATGGTTGAGGGTTGTGTTTTGAATATTGAGGATTGAGTATTGAGGATTGAAGATGTAGGATTGAGGATTGAGGATTGAGGATTGAGGTTTGAGGATTGAAGATTGAGGATTGGCGATTGAGGATTGACGATTGAGGATTCAGGATTGAGGATTGAGAATTGAGGATTGAGGATTGAAGATTGAGTATTGAGGATTGAAGATTGAGGACTGAGGATTAAGGATTGATGATTGAGGACCAAGTGTTGAGCGTTCAGTGATGAGAATAGATGTCTGTGTATTGAGATTTGAAGATTGAAGATTGGGGATTGAGTGTTGAACCATGAGAATTCAGGATATTCTATTGAGTATAGGGAATTGAGAATTGATGGTTGAGTATTGAGGATTGATGGTTGAGGGTTGTGTGTTGAATATTGAGGATTGAGGATTGAGGATCGAAGATTGATGGTTGAGGATTGAGGATTGAGGATTGAGGATTCAGGATTGAGGATTGAAGATTGAGTATCGAGGATTGAAGGTTGAGGATAGAGGATTGAGGATTGAGTATTGAGGATTGAGGATTGAAGATTGAGGATTGGGGACTGAGGATTGGAGATTGAGGATTGAGGATTGAGGATTGAGGATTGAGGATTGAGGATTGAAGATTGAGGATTGGGGATTGAGGATTCAGGATTGAGGATTCGGGATTGAGGTTTGAGGACTGAGGATTGAGGTTTGGGGATTAAGGACTGAGGATTGACGCTTGAGGATTGAGGATTGAGGATTGAGGATTGAGGATTGAGGATTGAGGATTGAGGATTGAGGATTGAAGATTGAGGATTCGGGATTGAGGTTTGAGGACTGAGGATTGAGGTTTGGGGATTGAGGACTGAGGATTGACGCTTGAGGATTGAGGATTGAGGATTGAGGATTGAGGATTCAGGATTGAGGATTGAGGATTGAAGATTGAGTATTGAGGATTGAATATTGAGGGTTGAGGATTGAGGATTGAGGATTGAGGATGAGGGCTGAGTGTTCAGGATAGATGTTTGTGTATTGAATCCTGAGGATTCAGGATATTCCATTGAGTATTGAGAATGGAGGATTGATGGTTGTGTATTGAGGATTGAGGATTGAGGATTGAGGATTGAGTATTGAAAATTGAGGATTGATGATTGAGGATTGAGTACTGAGAAATGAGGATTGAGGATTGAGGATTGAAGATTGAGTATTGAGGATTGAAGATTGAGGATTCAGGATTGAGGATTGAGCATTGAGTGTTGAAGATTGAGGACTGGGGATTGAGGATTGAAGACTGAGTATTGAGAATTGAAGACTGACGATTGAGGATTGAGGATTGAGGATTGTAGATTGAGGACTGAGGATTAAGCATTGATGATTGAGGATCAAGTGTTGAGCGTTGAATGATGAGAATTGATGTCTGTGTATTGAGATTTGAAGATTGAAGATTGGGGATTGAGTGTTGAACCATGAGAATTCATGATATTCTATTGAGTATAGGGAATTGAGAATTGATGGTTGAGTATTGAGGATTGATGGTTGAGGGTTGTGTGTTGAATATTGAGGATTGAGGATTGAGGATCGAAGACTGATGGTTGAGGATTGAGGATTGAGGATTGGGGATTCAGGATTGAGGATTGAAGATTGAGTATCGAGGATTGAAGGTTGAGGATAGAGGATTGAGGATTGAGTATTGAGGATTGAGGATTGAAGATTGAGGATTGGGGACTGAGGATTGAAGATTGAGGATTGAGGATTGAGGATTGAGGATTGAGGATTGAGGATTGAAGATTGAGGATTGGGGATTGAGGATTCAGGATTGAGGATTCGGGATTGAGGTTTGAGGACTGAGGATTGAGGTTTGGGGATTGAGGATTGAGGATTCACGCATGAGGATTGGGGATTGAGGATTGAGGATTGAGGATTGAGGATTGAGGATTGAAGATTGAGTATTGAGGATTGAATATTGAGGATTGAGGATTGAGGATTGAGGTTTTAGGATGAGGGCTGAGGGTTCAGGATAGATGTTTGTGTATTGAATCCTGAGAATTCAGGATATTCCATTGAGTATTGAGAATTGAGGATTGATGGTTGAGTATTGAGGATTGAGGATAGAGGATTGAGGATTGAGTATTGAAGATTGAGGATTGATGATTGAGGATTGAGTATTGAGAAATGAGGATTGAGGATTGAGGATTGAAGATTAAGTATTGGGGATTGAAGATTGAGGATTGAGGATTGAGGATTGAGCATTGAGGGTTGAAGATTGAGGACTGGGGATTGAGGATTGAAGATTGAGTATTGACAATTGAAGACTGACGATTGAGGATTGAGGATTGAGGATTGATGATTGAGGATTCAGGATTGAAGATTGAGGATTGAGGATTGAAGATTGAGGATTGTGGTTTGAGGATTGAGGATTGAGGACTGAAGGTTGAGGATTGGGGTCTGAGTGTTGAGGGTTGAGTGATGAGGATTGATGTTTGTGGATAGAGATTTGAAGACTGCAGATTGAGTATTGAGTGTTGAAATCTGTGAATTGATGATATTCTATTGAGGATTGAGGACTGACAACTGATTGTTGAGGACTGAGGGCTGAAGATTGAGGATTCAGGATTGAGGATTCAGGATTGAGGTTTGAGGACTGAGGGTTGAGGATTGAGGATTGAGGATTGAGGATTGAGGATTGAGGATTGAGGATTGAGGATTGAGGATTGAGGATTGAGGATTGAAGATTGAGTATTGAGGATTGAATATTGAGGATTGAGGATTGAGGATTGAGGTTTTAGGATGAGGGCTGAGGGTTCAGGATAGATGTTTGTGTATTGAATCCTGAGAATTCAGGATATTCCATTGAGTATTGAGAATTGAGGATTGATGGTTGAGTATTGAGGATTGAGGATAGAGGATTGAGGATTGAGTATTGAAGATTGAGGATTGATGATTGAGGATTGAGTATTGAGAAATGAGGATTGAGGATTGAGGATTGAAGATTGAGGATTCAGGATTGAGGATTGAAGATTGAGTATCGAGGATTGAAGGTTGAGGATAGAGGATTGAGGATTGAGTATTGAGGATTGAGGATTGAAGATTGAGGATTGGGGACTGAGGATTGGAGATTGAGGATTGAGGATTGAGGATTGAGGATTGAGGATTGAGGATTGAAGATTGAGGATTGGGGATTGAGGATTCAGGATTGAGGATTCGGGATTGAGGTTTGAGGACTGAGAATTGAAGACTGACGATTGAGGATTGAGGATTGAGGATTGATGATTGAGGGTTCAGGATTGAAGATTGGGTACTTAGGATTGAGGATTGAGGATTGAGGATTGAAGATTGAGGATTCGGGATTGAGGTTTGAGGACTGAGGATTGAGGTTTGGGGATTGAGGACTGAGGATTGACGCTTGAGGATTGAGGATTGAGGATTGAGGATTGAGGATTCAGGATTGAGGATTGAGGATTGAAGATTGAGTATTGAGGATTGAATATTGAGGGTTGAGGATTGAGGATTGAGGATTGAGGATGAGGGCTGAGTGTTCAGGATAGATGTTTGTGTATTGAATCCTGAGGATTCAGGATATTCCATTGAGTATTGAGAATGGAGGATTGATGGTTGTGTATTGAGGATTGAGGATTGAGGATTGAGGATTGAGTATTGAAAATTGAGGATTGATGATTGAGGATTGAGTACTGAGAAATGAGGATTGAGGATTGAGGATTGAAGATTGAGTATTGAGGATTGAAGATTGAGGATTCAGGATTGAGGATTGAGCATTGAGTGTTGAAGATTGAGGACTGGGGATTGAGGATTGAAGATTGAGTATTGAGAATTGAAGACTGACGATTGAGGATTGAGGATTGAGGATTGTAGATTGAGGACTGAGGATTAAGGATTGATGATTGAGGATCAAGTGTTGAGCTTTGAATGATGAGAATTGATGTCTGTGTATTGAGATTTGAAGATTGAAGATTGGGGATTGAGTGTTGAACCATGAGAATTCATGATATTCTATTGAGTATAGGGAATTGAGAATTGATGGTTGAGTATTGAGGATTGATGGTTGAGGGTTGTGTGTTGAATATTGAGGATTGAGGATTGAGGATCGAAGACTGATGGTTGAGGATTGAGGATTGAGGATTGGGGATTCAGGATTGAGGATTGAAGATTGAGTATCGAGGATTGAAGGTTGAGGATAGAGGATTGAGGATTGAGTATTGAGGATTGAGGATTGAAGATTGAGGATTGGGGACTGAGGATTGAAGATTGAGGATTGAGGATTGAGGATTGAGGATTGAGGATTGAGGATTGAAGATTGAGGATTGGGGATTGAGGATTCAGGATTGAGGATTCGGGATTGAGGTTTGAGGACTGAGGATTGAGGTTTGGGGATTGAGGATTGAGGATTCACGCATGAGGATTGGGGATTGAGGATTGAGGATTGAGGATTGAGGATTGAGGATTGAAGATTGAGTATTGAGGATTGAATATTGAGGATTGAGGATTGAGGATTGAGGTTTTAGGATGAGGGCTGAGGGTTCAGGATAGATGTTTGTGTATTGAATCCTGAGAATTCAGGATATTCCATTGAGTATTGAGAATTGAGGATTGATGGTTGAGTATTGAGGATTGAGGATAGAGGATTGAGGATTGAGTATTGAAGATTGAGGATTGATGATTGAGGATTGAGTATTGAGAAATGAGGATTGAGGATTGAGGATTGAAGATTAAGTATTGGGGATTGAAGATTGAGGATTGAGGATTGAGGATTGAGCATTGAGGGTTGAAGATTGAGGACTGGGGATTGAGGATTGAAGATTGAGTATTGACAATTGAAGACTGACGATTGAGGATTGAGGATTGAGGATTGATGATTGAGGATTCAGGATTGAAGATTGAGGATTGAGGATTGAAGATTGAGGATTGTGGTTTGAGGATTGAGGATTGAGGACTGAAGGTTGAGGATTGGGGTCTGAGTGTTGAGGGTTGAGTGATGAGGATTGATGTTTGTGGATAGAGATTTGAAGACTGCAGATTGAGTATTGAGTGTTGAAAACTGTGAATTGATGATATTCTATTGAGGATTGAGGACTGACAACTGATTGTTGAGGACTGAGGGCTGAAGATTGAGGATTCAGGATTGAGGATTCAGGATTGAGGTTTGAGGACTGAGGGTTGAGGATTGAGGATTGAGGATTGAGGATTGAGGATTGAGGATTGAGGATTGAGGATTGAGGATTGAGGATTGAGGATTGAAGATTGAGTATTGAGGATTGAATATTGAGGATTGAGGATTGAGGATTGAGGTTTTAGGATGAGGGCTGAGGGTTCAGGATAGATGTTTGTGTATTGAATCCTGAGAATTCAGGATATTCTATTGAGTATTGAGAATTGAGGATTGATGGTTGAGTATTGAGGATTGAGGATAGAGGATTGAGGATTGAGTATTGAAGATTGAGGATTGATGATTGAGGATTGAGTATTGAGAAATGAGGATTGAGGATTGAGGATTGAAGATTGAGGATTCAGGATTGAGGATTGAAGATTGAGTATCGAGGATTGAAGGTTGAGGATAGAGGATTGAGGATTGAGTATTGAGGATTGAGGATTGAAGATTGAGGATTGGGGACTGAGGATTGGAGATTGAGGATTGAGGATTGAGGATTGAGGATTGAGGATTGAGGATTGAAGATTGAGGATTGGGGATTGAGGATTCAGGATTGAGGATTCGGGATTGAGGTTTGAGGACTGAGAATTGAAGACTACGATTGAGGATTGAGGATTGAGGATTGATGATTGAGGGTTCAGGATTGAAGATTGGGTACTTAGGATTGAGGATTGAGGATTGAGGATTGAAGATTGAGGATTCGGGATTGAGGTTTGAGGACTGAGGATTGAGGTTTGGGGATTGAGGACTGAGGATTGACGCTTGAGGATTGAGGATTGAGGATTGAGGATTGAGGATTCAGGATTGAGGATTGAGGATTGAAGATTGAGTATTGAGGATTGAATATTGAGGGTTGAGGATTGAGGATTGAGGATTGAGGATGAGGGCTGAGTGTTCAGGATAGATGTTTGTGTATTGAATCCTGAGGATTCAGGATATTCCATTGAGTATTGAGAATGGAGGATTGATGGTTGTGTATTGAGGATTGAGGATTGAGGATTGAGGATTGAGTATTGAAAATTGAGGATTGATGATTGAGGATTGAGTACTGAGAAATGAGGATTGAGGATTGAGGATTGAAGATTGAGTATTGAGGATTGAAGATTGAGGATTCAGGATTGAGGATTGAGCATTGAGTGTTGAAGATTGAGGACTGGGGATTGAGGATTGAAGACTGAGTATTGAGAATTGAAGACTGACGATTGAGGATTGAGGATTGAGGATTGTAGATTGAGGACTGAGGATTAAGGATTGATGATTGAGGATCAAGTGTTGAGCGTTGAATGATGAGAATTGATGTCTGTGTATTGAGATTTGAAGATTGAAGATTGGGGATTGAGTGTTGAACCATGAGAATTCATGATATTCTATTGAGTATAGGGAATTGAGAATTGATGGTTGAGTATTGAGGATTGATGGTTGAGGGTTGTGTGTTGAATATTGAGGATTGAGGATTGAGGATCGAAGACTGATGGTTGAGGATTGAGGATTGAGGATTGGGGATTCAGGATTGAGGATTGAAGATTGAGTATCGAGGATTGAAGGTTGAGGATAGAGGATTGAGGATTGAGTATTGAGGATTGAGGATTGAAGATTGAGGATTGGGGACTGAGGATTGAAGATCTAGGATTGAGGATTGAGGATTGAGCATTGAGGATTGAAGATTGACGACTGGGGATTGAGGATTGAAGATTGAGTATTGAGGGTTGAAGACTGACGATTGAGGATTGAGGATTGAGGATTGATGATTGAGGACTCAGGATTGAAGATTGAGTCTTGAGGATTGAAGATTGAGGATTGTGGATTGAGGATTGAGGATTGAGGACTGAAGATTGAGGATTGGGGACTGAGTGTTGAGGGTTGAGTGATGAGAATTGACGTTTGTGGATAGAGATTTGAAGATTGCAGATTGAGTATTGCGTACTGAAAACTGTGAATTGATGATATTCTATTGAGGATTGAGGACTGAAAGCTGATTGATGAGAACTTAGGGCTGAAGATTGAGGATTCAGGATTGAGGATTCAGGATTGAGGTTTGAGGATTGAGCATTGAGGATTGAGGATTGAGGATTGAGTATTGAGGATCGAGGATTGAAGATTGAGGATTTGGTACTGCGGAACATTGAGGATTGATGATTGAGGATTGAGGATTGATGATTGAGGATTGAAGATTGATTATTGATGATTGAATGTTGAGGGTTGAGGATTGAGTGTTGTGGATTGAGGACGAGGACTGAGGGTTGAGTATTGACGTTTGAGGTCTGAGGATTGTGGACTGAGGATTGAGAATTGAGGATTGAGGATTGAGGATTGAGGATTGAGGATTGAAGATTGAATATTGAGTATTGAGGATTGAAGATTGAGGATTGAGGATTGAGGATTGAAGAATGAGGATTGAGGATTGAGGATTGAGGACTGAGGATTGAGGATTGAAGACTGAGTAATGAGTATTGAAGATAGAGGATTGAGGATTGAGGATTGAGGATTGAGGATTGAGGATTGAGTATTGAAGATTGAGTATTGAGGGTTGAGGAATGAAGATCGAGGATTGGGTACTGCGGATTGAACATTGAGGGTTGAGTGTTGATGTTTGAGGTCTGAGGATTGAGGATTGAGGATTGAGGATTGAGGATTGAGGATTGAGGATTGAGAATTGAGAATTGAGGATTGAGGATTGAGGATTGAAGATTGAGGATTGGGTATTGAGGATTGAAGAATGAGGATTGAGGATTGAGGATCGAGGATTGAGGATTGAAGATTGAGTATTGAGGATTGAAGATTGAAGATTGAGGATTGAGTATTGAAGAGTAATGATTGAGGATTGAGGATTGACGATTTGGGATTGAAGATTGAGTATTGAGGATTGAGGATTGAGGATTGAGGATTGAGTATTGAAGATTGAGGATTGATGATTGAGGATAGAGGATTGAGGATTGAGGATTCAGGATTGAGGATTTAAGATTGAGTATTGAGGATTGAAGATTGAGGATTGAGGATTGAGGATTGAAGAATGAGTATTGAGGATTGAAGATTGAGTATTGAGGATTGAGGGTTGAGGATTGAAGATTGAGTATTGAGGATTGAGGGTTGAGGATTGAGGATTGAGGATTGAGGATTGAGGATTGCAGATTGAGTATTGAGAATTGAGGATTGGTGGTTGAGTATCGAGGATTGATGGTTGAGGGTTGTGTGTTGAATATTGAGGATTGAGTATTGAGGATTGAAGATGTAGGATTGAGGATTGAGGATTGAGGATTGAGGTTTGAGGATTGAAGATTGAGGATTGGCGATTGAGGATTGACGATTGAGGATTCAGGATTGAGGTTTGAGAATTGAGGATTGAGGATTGAAGATTGAGTATTGAGGATTGAAGATTGAGGACTGAGGATTAAGGATTGATGATAGAGGACCAAGTGTTAAGCGTTGAGTGATGAGAATTGATGTCTGTGTATTGAGATTTGAAGATTGAAGATTGGGGACTGAGTTTTGAACCATGAGAATTCAGGATATTCTCTTGATTATAGGGAATTGAGAATTGATGGTTGAGTATTGAGGATTGATGGTTGAGGGTTGTGTGTTGAATATTGAGGATTGAGGATTGAGGATCGAAGATTGATGGTTGAGGATTGAGGATTGAGGATTGAGGATTCAGGGTTGAGGATTGAAGATTGAGTATCGAGGATTGAAGGTTGAGGATAGAGGATTGAGGATTGGGTATTGAGGATTGAGGATTGAAGATTGAGGATTGGGGACTGAGGATTGGAGATTGAGGATTGAGGATTGAGGATTGAGGATTGAGGATTGAGGATTGAGGATTGAGGATTGAAGATTGAGGATTGGGGATTGAGGATTCAGGATTGAGGATTCAGGATTGAGGATTCGGGATTGAGGTTTGAGGACTGAGGATTGAGGTTTGCGGATTGAGGATTGACTATTGACGCTTGAGGATTGAGGATTGAGGATTGAGGATTGAGGATTGAGGATTGAAGATTGAGTATTGAGGATTGAATATTGAGGATTGAGGATTGAGGATTGAGGATTGAGGATGAGGGCTGAGGGTTCAGGGTAGATGTTTGTCTATTGAATCCTGAGAATTCAGGATATTCCATTGAGTATTGAGAATTGAGGATTGATGGTTGAGTATTGAGGATTGAGGATTGAGGATTAAGGATTGAGTATTGAAGATTGAGGATTGATGATTGAGGATTGAGTATTGAGAAATGAGGATTGAGGATTGAGGATTGAAGATTGAGTATTGAGGATTGAAGATTGAGGATTGAGGATTGAGGATTGAGCATTGAGGGTTGAAGATTGAGGACTGGGGATTTAGGATTGAAGATTGAGTATCGACAATTGAAGACTGACGATTGAGGATTGAGGATTGAGGATTGATGATTGAGGATTCAGGATTGAAGATTGAGGATTGAGGATTGAAGATTGAGGGTTGTGGATTGAGGATTGAGGGTTGTGGATTGAGGACGAGGACTGAGGGTTGAGTATTGATGTTTGAGGTCTCAGGATTGAGGATAGAGGATTGAGAATTGAGGATTGCGGATTGAGGATTGAGGATTGAGGATTGAAAATTGAGTATTGAGGATTGAAGGTTGAGGATAGAGGACTGAGGATTGAGTATTGAGAATTGAAGACTGACGATTGAGGATTGAGGATTGAGGATTGATGATTGAGGGTTCAGGATTGAAGATTGGGTACTGAGGATTGAGGATTGAGGATTGAGGATTGAAGATTGAGGATTCGGGATTGAGGTTTGAGGACTGAGGATTGAGGTTTGGGGATTGAGGACTGAGGATTGACGCTTGAGGATTGAGGATTGAGGATTGAGGATTGAGGATTCAGGATTGAGGATTGAGGATTGAAGATTGAGTATTGAGGATTGAATATTGAGGGTTGAGGATTGAGGATTGAGGATTGAGGATGAGGGCTGAGTGTTCAGGATAGATGTTTGTGTATTGAATCCTGAGGATTCAGGATATTCCATTGAGTATTGAGAATGGAGGATTGATGGTTGTGTATTGAGGATTGAGGATTGAGGATTGAGGATTGAGTATTGAAAATTGAGGATTGATGATTGAGGATTGAGTACTGAGAAATGAGGATTGAGGATTGAGGATTGAAGATTGAGTATTGAGGATTGAAGATTGAGGATTCAGGATTGAGGATTGAGGATTGATGATTGAGGGTTCAGGATTGAAGATTGGGTACTGAGGATTGAGGATTGAGGATTGAGGATTGAAGATTGAGGATTCGGGATTGAGGTTTGAGGACTGAGGATTGAGGTTTGGGGATTGAGGACTGAGGATTGACGCTTGAGGATTGAGGATTGAGGATTGAGGATTGAGGATTCAGGATTGAGGATTGAGGATTGAAGATTGAGTATTGAGGATTGAATATTGAGGGTTGAGGATTGAGGATTGAGGATTGAGGATGAGGGCTGAGTGTTCAGGATAGATGTTTGTGTATTGAATCCTGAGGATTCAGGATATTCCATTGAGTATTGAGAATGGAGGATTGATGGTTGTGTATTGAGGATTGAGGATTGAGGATTGAGGATTGAGTATTGAAAATTGAGGATTGATGATTGAGGATTGAGTACTGAGAAATGAGGATTGAGGATTGAGGATTGAAGATTGAGTATTGAGGATTGAAGATTGAGGATTCAGGATTGAGGATTGAGCATTGAGTGTTGAAGATTGAGGACTGGGGATTGAGGATTGAAGACTGAGTATTGAGAATTGAAGACTGACGATTGAGGATTGAGGATTGAGGATTGTAGTTTGAGGACTGAGGATTAAGGATTGATGATTGAGGATCAAGTGTTGAGCGTTGAATGATGAGAATTGATGTCTGTGTATTGAGATTTGAAGATTGAAGATTGGGGATTGAGTGTTGAACCATGAGAATTCATGATATTCTATTGAGTATAGGGAATTGAGAATTGATGGTTGAGTATTGAGGATTGATGGTTGAGGGTTGTGTGTTGAATATTGAGGATTGAGGATTGAGGATCGAAGACTGATGGTTGAGGATTGAGGATTGAGGATTGGGGATTCAGGATTGAGGATTGAAGATTGAGTATCGAGGATTGAAGGTTGAGGATAGAGGATTGAGGATTGAGTATTGAGGATTGAGGATTGAAGATTGAGGATTGGGGACTGAGGATTGAAGATTGAGGATTGAGGATTGAGGATTGAGGATTGAGGATTGAGGATTGAAGATTGAGGATTGGGGATTGAGGATTCAGGATTGAGGATTCGGGATTGAGGTTTGAGGACTGAGGATTGAGGTTTGGGGATTGAGGATTGAGGATTCACGCATGAGGATTGGGGATTGAGGATTGAGGATTGAGGATTGAGGATTGAGGATTGAAGATTGAGTATTGAGGATTGAATATTGAGGATTGAGGATTGAGGATTGAGGTTTTAGGATGAGGGCTGAGGGTTCAGGATAGATGTTTGTGTATTGAATCCTGAGAATTCAGGATATTCCATTGAGTATTGAGAATTGAGGATTGATGGTTGAGTATTGAGGATTGAGGATAGAGGATTGAGGATTGAGTATTGAAGATTGAGGATTGATGATTGAGGATTGAGTATTGAGAAATGAGGATTGAGGATTGAGGATTGAAGATTAAGTATTGGGGATTGAAGATTGAGGATTGAGGATTGAGGATTGAGCATTGAGGGTTGAAGATTGAGGACTGGGGATTGAGGATTGAAGATTGAGTATTGACAATTGAAGACTGGCGATTGAGGATTGAGGATTGAGGATTGATGATTGAGGATTCAGGATTGAAGATTGAGGATTGAGGATTGAAGATTGAGGATTGTGGTTTGAGGATTGAGGATTGAGGACTGAAGGTTGAGGATTGGGGTCTGAGTGTTGAGGGTTGAGTGATGAGGATTGATGTTTGTGGATAGAGATTTGAAGACTGCAGATTGAGTATTGAGTGTTGAAAACTGTGAATTGATGATATTCTATTGAGGATTGAGGACTGACAACTGATTGTTGAGGACTGAGGGCTGAAGATTGAGGATTCAGGATTGAGGATTCAGGATTGAGGTTTGAGGACTGAGGGTTGAGGATTGAGGATTGAGGATTGAGGATTGAGGATTGAGGATTGAGGATTGAGGATTGAGGATTGAGGATTGAGGATTGAAGATTGAGTATTGAGGATTGAATATTGAGGATTGAGGATTGAGGATTGAGGTTTTAGGATGAGGGCTGAGGGTTCAGGATAGATTTTTGTGTATTGAATCCTGAGAATTCAGGATATTCCATTGAGTATTGAGAATTGACGATTGATGGTTGAGTATTGAGGATTGAGGATAGAGGATTGAGGATTGAGTATTGAAGATTGAGGATTGATGATTGAGGATTGAGTATTGAGAAATGAGGATTGAGGATTGAGGATTGAAGATTGAGTATTGGGGATTGAAGATTGAGGATTGAGGATTGAGGATTGAGGATTGAGGATTGAGCATTGAGGATTGGAGATTGACGACTGGGGATTGAGGATTGAAGATTGAGTATTGAGGATTGAAGACTGACGATTGAGGAGTGAGGATTGAGGATTGATGACTGAGGATTGAGGATTGAAGATTGAGTATTGAGTATTGAAAACAGTGAGTTGATGATACTCTATTGAGGATTGAGGACTGACAACTGATTGTTGAGGACTGAGGGCTTAAGATTGAGGATTGAGGATTGAAGATTGTGGGTTGAGGATTGAGGATTGAGGATTGAGGATTGAGGATTGAGTATGGAAGATTGAGTATTGAGGATTGAGGAATGAAGATCGAGGATTGGGTACTGCGGATTGAACATTGAGGGTTGAGTATTGATGTTTGAGGTCTGAGGATTGAGGATTGAGGATTGAGGATTGAGGATTGAGGATTGAGGATTGAGAATTGAGAATTGAGGATTGAGGATTGAGGATTGAAGATTGAGTATTGGGTATTGAGGATTGAAGAATGAGGATTGAGGATTGAGGATCGAGGATTGAGGATTGAAGATTGAGTATTGAGGATTGAAGATTGAAGATTGAGGATTGAGTATTGAAGAGTAATGGTTGAGGATTGAGGATTGACGATTGAGGATTGAAGATTGAGTATTGAGGATTGAGGATTGAGGATTGAGGATTGAGTATTGAAGATTGAGGATTGATGATTGAGGATAGAGGATTGAGGATTGAGGATTCAGGATTGAGGATTGAAGATTGAGTATTGAGGATTGAAAATTGAGGATTGAGGATTGAGGATTGAAGATTGAGTATTGAGGATTGAAGATTGAGTATTGAGGATTGAGGGTTGAGGATTGAAGATTGAGTATTGAGGATTGAGGGTTGAGGATTGAGGATTGAGGATTGAGGATTGAGGATTGCAGATTGAGTATTGAGAATTGAGGATTGGTGGTTGAGTATCGAGGATTGATGGTTGAGGGTTGTGTTTTGAATATTGAGGATTGAGTATTGAGGATTGAAGATGTAGGATTGAGGATTGAGGATTGAGGATTGAGGTTTGAGGATTGAAGATTGAGGATTGGCGATTGAGGATTGACGATTGAGGATTCAGGATTGAGGATTGAGAATTGAGGATTGAGGATTGAAGATTGAGTATTGAGGATTGAAGATTGAGGACTGAGGATTAAGGATTGATGATTGAGGACCAAGTGTTGAGCGTTGAGTGATGAGAATAGATGTCTGTGTATTGAGATTTGAAGATTGAAGATTGGGGATTGAGTGTTGAACCATGAGAATTCAGGATATTCTATTGAGTATAGGGAATTGAGAATTGATGGTTGAGTATTGAGGATTGATGGTTGAGGGTTGTGTGTTGAATATTGAGGATTGAGGATTGAGGATCGAAGATTGATGGTTGAGGATTGAGGATTGAGGATTGAGGATTCAGGATTGAGGATTGAAGATTGAGTATCGAGGATTGAAGGTTGAGGATAGAGGATTGAGGATTGAGTATTGAGGATTGAGGATTGAAGATTGAGGATTGGGGACTGAGGATTGGAGATTGAGGATTGAGGATTGAGGATTGAGGATTGAGGATTGAGGATTGAAGATTGAGGATTGGGGATTGAGGATTCAGGTTTGAGGATTCGGGATTGAGGTTTGAGGACTGAGGATTGAGGTTTGGGGATTAAGGACTGAGGATTGACGCTTGAGGATTGAGGATTGAGGATTGAGGATTGAGGATTGAGGATTGAGGATTGAGGATTGAGGATTGAAGATTGAGGATTCGGGATTGAGGTTTGAGGACTGAGGATTGAGGTTTGGGGATTGAGGACTGAGGATTGACGCTTGAGGATTGAGGATTGAGGATTGAGGATTGAGGATTCAGGATTGAGGATTGAGGATTGAAGGTTGAGTATTGAGGATTGAATATTGAGGGTTGAGGATTGAGGATTGAGGATTGAGGATGAGGGCTGAGTGTTCAGGATAGATGTTTGTGTATTGAATCCTGAGGATTCAGGATATTCCATTGAGTATTGAGAATGGAGGATTGATGGTTGTGTATTGAGGATTGAGGATTGAGGATTGAGGATTGAGTATTGAAAATTGAGGATTGATGATTGAGGATTGAGTACTGAGAAATGAGGATTGAGGATTGAGGATTGAAGATTGAGTATTGAGGATTGAAGATTGAGGAATCAGGATTGAGGATTGAGCATTGAGTGTTGAAGATTGAGGACTGGGGATTGAGGATTGAAGACTGAGTATTGAGAATTGAAGACTGACGATTGAGGATTGAGGATTGAGGATTGTAGATTGAGGACTGAGGATTAAGGATTGATGATTGAGGATCAAGTGTTGAGCGTTGAATGATGAGAATTGATGTCTGTGTATTGAGATTTGAAGATTGAAGATTGGGGATTGAGTGTTGAACCATGAGAATTCATGATATTCTATTGAGTATAGGGAATTGAGAATTGATGGTTGAGTATTGAGGATTGATGGTTGAGGGTTGTGTGTTGAATATTGAGGATTGAGGATTGAGGATCGAAGACTGATGGTTGAGGATTGAGGATTGAGGATTGGGGATTCAGGATTGAGGATTGAAGATTGAGTATCGAGGATTGAAGGTTGAGGATAGAGGATTGAGGATTGAGTATTGAGGATTGAGGATTGAAGATTGAGGATTGGGGACTGAGGATTGAAGATTGAGGATTGAGGATTGAGGATTGAGGATTGAGGATTGAGGATTGAAGATTGAGGATTGGGGATTGAGGATTCAGGATTGAGGATTCGGGATTGAGGTTTGAGGACTGAGGATTGAGGTTTGGGGATTGAGGATTGAGGATTCACGCATGAGGATTGGGGATTGAGGATTGCGGATTGAGGATTGAGGATTGAGGATTGAAGATTGAGTATTGAGGATTGAATATTGAGGATTGAGGATTGAGGATTGAGGTTTTAGGATGAGGGCTGAGGGTTCAGGATAGATGTTTGTGTATTGAATCCTGAGAATTCAGGATATTCCATTGAGTATTGAGAATTGAGGATTGATGGTTGAGTATTGAGGATTGAGGATAGAGGATTGAGGATTGAGTATTGAAGATTGAGGATTGATGATTGAGGATTGAGTATTGAGAAATGAGGATTGAGGATTGAGGATTGAAGATTAAGTATTGGGGATTGAAGATTGAGGATTGAGGATTGAGGATTGAGCATTGAGGGTTGAAGATTGAGGACTGGGGATTGAGGATTGAAGATTGAGTATTGACAATTGAAGACTGACGATTGAGGATTGAGGATTGAGGATTGATGATTGAGGATTCAGGATTGAAGATTGAGGATTGAGGATTGAAGATTGAGGATTGTGGTTTGAGGATTGAGGATTGAGGACTGAAGGTTGAGGATTGGGGTCTGAGTGTTGAGGGTTGAGTGATGAGGATTGATGTTTGTGGATAGAGATTTGAAGACTGCAGATTGAGTATTGAGTGTTGAAAACTGTGAATTGATGATATTCTATTGAGGATTGAGGACTGACAACTGATTGTTGAGGACTGAGGGCTGAAGATTGAGGATTCAGGATTGAGGATTCAGGATTGAGGTTTGAGGACTGAGGGTTGAGGATTGAGGATTGAGGATTGAGTATTGAGGATTGAGGATTGAGGATTGAGGATTGAGGATTGAGGATTGAGGATTGAAGATTGAGTATTGAGGATTGAATATTGAGGATTGAGGATTGAGGATTGAGGTTTTAGGATGAGGGCTGAGGGTTCAGGATAGATGTTTGTGTATTGAATCCTGAGAATTCAGGATATTCCATTGAGTATTGAGAATTGAGGATTGATGGTTGAGTATTGAGGATTGAGGATAGAGGATTGAGGATTGAGTATTGAAGATTGAGGATTGATGATTGAGGATTGAGTACTGAGAAATGAGGATTGAGGATTGAGGATTGAAGATTGAGTATTGAGGATTGAAGATTGAGGAATCACGATTGAGGATTGAGCATTGAGTGTTGAAGATTGAGGACTGGGGATTGAGGATTGAAGACTGAGTATTGAGAATTGAAGACTGACGATTGAGGATTGAGGATTGAGGATTGTAGATTGAGGACTGAGGATTAAGGATTGATGATTGAGGATCAAGTGTTGAGCGTTGAATGATGAGAATTGATGTCTGTGTATTGAGATTTGAAGATTGAAGATTGGGGATTGAGTGTTGAACCATGAGAATTCATGATATTCTATTGAGTATAGGGAATTGAGAATTGATGGTTGAGTATTGAGGATTGATGGTTGAGGGTTGTGTGTTGAATATTGAGGATTGAGGATTGAGGATCGAAGACTGATGGTTGAGGATTGAGGATTGAGGATTGGGGATTCAGGATTGAGGATTGAAGATTGAGTATCGAGGATTGAAGGTTGAGGATAGAGGATTGAGGATTGAGTATTGAGGATTGAGGATTGAAGATTGAGGATTGGGGACTGAGGATTGAAGATTGAGGATTGAGGATTGAGGATTGAGGATTGAGGATTGAGGATTGAAGATTGAGGATTGGGGATTGAGGATTCAGGATTGAGGATTCGGGATTGAGGTTTGAGGACTGAGGATTGAGGTTTGGGGATTGAGGATTGAGGATTCACGCATGAGGATTGGGGATTGAGGATTGCGGATTGAGGATTGAGGATTGAGGATTGAAGATTGAGTATTGAGGATTGAATATTGAGGATTGAGGATTGAGGATTGAGGTTTTAGGATGAGGGCTGAGGGTTCAGGATAGATGTTTGTGTATTGAATCCTGAGAATTCAGGATATTCCATTGAGTATTGAGAATTGAGGATTGATGGTTGAGTATTGAGGATTGAGGATAGAGGATTGAGGATTGAGTATTGAAGATTGAGGATTGATGATTGAGGATTGAGTATTGAGAAATGAGGATTGAGGATTGAGGATTGAAGATTAAGTATTGGGGATTGAAGATTGAGGATTGAGGATTGAGGATTGAGCATTGAGGGTTGAAGATTGAGGACTGGGGATTGAGGATTGAAGATTGAGTATTGACAATTGAAGACTGACGATTGAGGATTGAGGATTGAGGATTGATGATTGAGGATTCAGGATTGAAGATTGAGGATTGAGGATTGAAGATTGAGGATTGTGGTTTGAGGATTGAGGATTGAGGACTGAAGGTTGAGGATTGGGGTCTGAGTGTTGAGGGTTGAGTGATGAGGATTGATGTTTGTGGATAGAGATTTGAAGACTGCAGATTGAGTATTGAGTGTTGAAAACTGTGAATTGATGATATTCTATTGAGGATTGAGGACTGACAACTGATTGTTGAGGACTGAGGGCTGAAGATTGAGGATTCAGGATTGAGGATTCAGGATTGAGGTTTGAGGACTGAGGGTTGAGGATTGAGGATTGAGGATTGAGTATTGAGGATTGAGGATTGAGGATTGAGGATTGAGGATTGAGGATTGAGGATTGAAGATTGAGTATTGAGGATTGAATATTGAGGATTGAGGATTGAGGATTGAGGTTTTAGGATGAGGGCTGAGGGTTCAGGATAGATGTTTGTGTATTGAATCCTGAGAATTCAGGATATTCCATTGAGTATTGAGAATTGAGGATTGATGGTTGAGTATTGAGGATTGAGGATAGAGGATTGAGGATTGAGTATTGAAGATTGAGGATTGATGATTGAGGATTGAGTATTGAGAAATGAGGATTGAGGATTGAGGATTGAAGATTGAGTATTGAGGATTGAAGATTGAGGATTGAGGATTGAGGATTGAAGAATGAGGATTGAGGATTGAGGATCGAGGATTGGGGATTGAAGATTTAGTATTGAGGATTGAAGATTGAAGATTGAGGATTGAGTATTGAAGAGTAATGATTGAGGATTGAGGATTGACGATTGAGGATTGAAGATTGAGTATTGAGGATTGAGGATTGAGGATTGAATATTGATGATTGAATGTTGAGGATTGAGGATTGAGTGTTGTGGATTGAGGACGAGGACTGAGGGTTGAGTATTGATGTTTGAGGTCTGAGGATTGAGGACTGAGGATTGAGAATTGAGGATTGAGGATTGAGGATTGAGGATTGAGGATTGAAGATTGAATATTGAGTATTGAGGATTGAAGATTGAGGATTGAGGGTTGAGGATTGAAGAATGAGGACTGAGGATTGAGGATTGAGGATTGAGGATTGACGATTGAAGACTAAGTATTGAGGATTGAAGATTGAGGATTGAGGATTGAGGATTGAAGAATGAGGATTGAGGATTGAGGATCGAGGATTGGGGATTGAAGATTTAGTATTGAGGATTGAAGATTGAAGATTGAGGATTGAGTATTGAAGAGTAATGATTGAGGATTGAGGATTGACGATTGAGGATTGAAGATTGAGTATTGAGGATTGAGGATTGAGGATTGAGGATTGAGTATTGAAGATTGAGGATTGATGATTGAGGATAGAGGATTGAGGATTGAGGATTCAGGATTGAGGATTGAAGATTGAGTATTGAGGATTGAAGATTGAGGATTGAGGATTGAGGATTGAAGATTGAGGATTGTGGACTGAGGATTGAAGATTAAGGATTGAGGATTGAGGATTGAGGATTGAGGATTGATGATTGAGGATTGAAGATTCAGTATTGAGGATTGAAGATTGAGAATTGAGGATTGAGGATTTAACGTTGAGGACTGAGTGTTGAGGGTTGAGTGATGAGAATCGATGTTTGTGGATAGAGATTGGAAGATTGCAGATTGAGTATTGACTATTGAAATCTGTGAATTGAGGATATTCTATTGAGGATTTAGGATTGACAACTGATTGTTGAGGACTGAGGGCTGAAGATTGAGGATCCAGGGTTGAGGATTGAGGTTTGAGGTTTGAGGACTGAGGATTGAGGATTGAGGATTGAGGATTGAGGATTGAGGATTGATCATTGAAGATTGAGGATTGGGTATTGCGGATTGAACATTGAGGATTGAGGATTGAGGATTGAGGATTGAGGATTGAGTATTGAAGATTGAATATTGATGATTGAAGATTGAGGATTGAGGATTGAGGGTTGTAGATTGAGGACGAGGACTGAGGGTTGAGCATTGATGTTTGAGGTCTGAGGATTGAAGGCTGAGGATTGAGAATTGAGAATTGATGACTGAGGATTGAGGATTGAAGATTGAGGATTGGGTATTGAGGATTGAAGAATGAGGATTGAGGATTGATGATTGAAGATTGAGGACTGGAGATTGAGGATTCAGGATTGAGGATTCGGGATTGAGGTTTGAGGATTGAGATTTGATTATTGAATATTGTGGATTGAGTACTGAACCATGAGAATTCAGGATATTCTATTGAGTATTGAGAATTAAGGATTGATGGTTGAGTATTGAGGATTGGTGGTTGAGGGTTTTGTGTTGAATATTGAGGATTGAGGATTGGGGATTGAGGATTGAGTATTGAAGGTTGAGGATTGAAGAATGAGGATTGAGGAATGAGGATTGAGGACTGAGGATTGAAGATTGAGTATTAAGGGTTGAAGTTTGACGATTGAGGATTGAGAATTGAGGATTGAGGATAGAGGAATGAGGATTGAAGATTGAGTAATGAGGATTGAAGATTAAGTATTGAGGATTGAGTGTTGAGGATTGAAGATTGAGTATTGAGGATTGAGGGTTGAGGATTGAGGATTGAGGATTGAGGATTGCAGATTGAGTATTGAGAATTGAGGATTGGTGGTTGAGTATCGAGGATTGATGGTTGAGTGTTGTGTGTTGAATATTGAGGATTGAGTATTGAGGATTGAAGATGTAGGATTGAGGATTGAGGATTGAGGATTGAGGTTTGAGGATTGAAGATTGAGGATTGGCGATTGAGGATTGACGATTGAGGATTCAGGATTCAGGATTGAGAATGGAGGATTGAGGATTGAAGATTGAGTATTGAGGATTGAAGATTGAGGACTGAGGATTAAGGATTGATGATTGAGGACCAAGTGTTGAGCGTTGAGTGATGAGAATTGATGTCTGTGTATTGAGATTTGAAGATTGAAAGTTGGGGATTGAGTGTTGAACCATGAGAATTCAGGATATTCTATTGAGTATAGGGAATTGAGAATTGATGGTTGAGTATTGAGGATTGATGGTTGAGGGTTGTGTGTTGAATATTGAGGATTGAGGATTGAGGATCGAAGATTGATGGTTGTGGATTGAGGATTGAGGATTGAGGATTCAGGATTGAGGATTGAAGATTGAGTATCGAGGATTGAAGGTTGAGGATAGAGGATTGAGGATTGAGTATTGAGGATTGAGGTTTGAATATTGAGGATTGGGGACTGAGGATTGAAGATTGAGGATTGAGGATTGAGGATTGAGGATTGAAGATTGAGGATTGGGGATTGAGGATTCAGGATTGAGGATTCGGGATTGAGGTTTGAGGACTGAGGATTGAGGTTTGGGGATTGAGGATTGGGGATTGACGCTTGAGGATTGAGGATTGAGGATTGAGGATTGAGGATTGAGAATTGAGGATAGAGGATAGAGGATTGAGGATTGAGGATTGAATATTGAGGATTGGGGATTGTGGATTCAGGATTGAGGATTCGGAATTGAGGTTTGAGGACTGAGAATTGAGGTTTGGGGATAGAGGATTGAGGATTGACGCTTGAGGATTGAGGATTGAGGATTGAGGATTGAGGATTGAGGATTGAGGATTGAAGATTCAGTATTGAGTATTGAATATTGAGGATTGAGGATTGAGGATTGAGGATTGAGGATGAGCGCTTAGGGTTGAGGATAGATGGTTGTGGATTGAATCCTGAGAATTCAGGATATTCTATTGAGTATTGAGAATTGAGGATTGATGGTTGCGTATTGAGGGTTGAGGATTGAGGATTGAGTATTTAGGATTGAAGATCGAGGATTGAGGATTGAGGATTGAGCATTGAGGATTGAAGATTGACGACTGGGGATTGAGGATTGAAGATTGAGTATTGAGGGTTGAAGACTGACGATTGAGGATTGAGGATTGAGGATTGATGATTGAGGATTCATGCTTGAAGATTGAGTTTTGAGGATTGAAGATTGAGGATTGTGGATTGAGGATTGAGCATTGAGGACTGAAGGTTGTGGATTGGGTACTGAGTGTTGAGGGTTGAGTGATGAGAATTGATGTTGTGGATAGAGATTTGCAGATTGCAGATTGAGTATTGCGTACTGATAACTGTGAATTGATGATATTCTATTGAGGATTGAGGACTGAAAACTGGTTGATGAGAACTGAGGGCTGAAGATTGAGGATTCAGGATTGAGGATTCAGGATTGAGGTTTGAGGATTGAGAATTGAGGATTGAGGATTGAGGATTGAGTATTGAGGATCGAGGATTGAAGATTGAGGATTGGGTACTACGGAACATTGAGGATTGATGATTGAGGATTGAGGATTGATGATTGAGGATTGAAGATTGAATATTGATGATTGAATGTTGAGGATTGAGGATTAAGTGTTGTGGATTGAGGACGAGGACTGAGGGTTGAGTATTGATGTTTGAGGTCTGAGGATTGAGGACTGAGGATTGAGAATTGAGGATTGAGGATTGAATATTGAGGTTTGGGGATTGTGGATTCAGGATTGAGGATTCGGAATTGAGGTTTGAGGACTGAGAATTGAGGTTTGGGGATTGAGGATTGAGGATTGACGCTTGAGGATTGAGGATTGAGGATTGAGGATTGAGGATTGAGGATTGAGGATTGAAGATTGAGTATTGAGTATTGAATATTGAGGATTGAGGATTGAGGATTGAGGATTGAGGATGAGCGCTTAGGGTTGAGGATAGATGGTTGTGGATTGAATCCTGAGAATTCAGGATATTCTATTGAGTATTGAGAATTGAGGATTGATGGTTGCGTATTGAGGGTTGAGGATTGAGGATTGAGTATTTAGGATTGAAGATCGAGGATTGAGGATTGAGGATTGAGCATTGAGGATTGAATATTGACGACTGGGGATTGAGGATTGAAGATTGAGTATTGAGGGTTGAAGACCGACGATTGAGGATTGAGGATTGAGGATTGATGATTGAGGATTCAGGCTTGAAGATTGAGTTTTGAGGATTGAAGATTGAGGATTGTGGATTGAGGATTGAGGATTGAGGACTGAAGATTGTGGATTGGGGACTGAGTGTTGAGGGTTGAGTGATGAGAATTGATGTTGTGGATAGAGATTTGCAGATTGCAGATTGAGTATTGCGTACTGAAAACTGTGAATTGATGATATTCTATTGAGGATTGAGGACTGAAAGCTGGTTGATGAGAACTGAGGGCTGAAGATTGAGGATTCAGGATTGAGGATTCAGGATTGAGGTTTGAGGATTGAGAATTGAGGATTGAGGATTGATGATTTAGTATTGAAGATTCAGTATTGAGGATTGAAGATTGAGAATTGAGGATTGAGGATGAGGGCTGAGGGTTGAGGATTGATGTTTGTGTATTGAAACCTGAGAATTCAGGATATTCTACTGAGTATTAATAATTGGGGATTGATGGTTGAGAATTGAGGATTGACGATTGAGGATTGAGGATTGAGTATTCAAGATTGAGGATTGATGATTGAGGATTGTGGATTGAGGATTGAGGATAGAGGATTGAGGATTGAAATTGAGTATTGAGGTTTGAATATTGAAGATTGAGGATTGAGGATGAGGGCTGAGGGTTGAGGATTGATGTTTGAGTATTGAATCCTGGGAATTCAGGATATTCTATTGAGTATTGACAATTGAGGATTGATGGTTGAGTATTGAGGATTGAGTGTTGAAGATTGAGGATTGATGATTGAGGATTGAGGGTTCAGGATTGAGGATTGAGCATTGAGGATTGGAGATTGAAGACTGGGTATTGAGGAGTGAGGATTGAGGATTGATGATTGAGGATTGAGGATTGAATATTGAGTATTGAGGATTGATGATTGAGGATTGTGGATTGAGGTTTGAGGATTGAGGACTGAAGATTGAGGATTGGGGACTGAGTGTTGAGGGTTGAGTGATGAGAATCGATGTTTGTGGATAGAGATTTGAAGATTGCAGATTGAGTATTGAGTATTGAAAACAGTGAATTGATGATACTCTATTCAGGATTGAGGACTGACAACTGATTGTTGAGGACTGAGGGCTTAAGATTGAGGATTCAGGATTGAGGATTCAGGATTGAGGTTTGAGCGTTGAGGCTTGAGGATTGATGCTTGAGTATTGAATCCTGAGAATTCAGGATATTCTATTGAGTATTGAGAATTGAGGATTGACGGTTGAGTAGTGAGGATTGAGGATTGAGGATTGAGGATTGAGTATTGAATATTGAGGATTGATGATTGAGGATTGAGTATTGAGGAATGAGGTTTGAGGATTGAGGATTGAAGATTGAGTATTTAGGATTGAAGATCGAGGATTGAGGATTGAGTATTGAGCATTGAGGATTGAAGATTGACGACTGGGGATTGAGGATTGAAGATTGAGTATTGAGGGTTGAAGACTGACGATTGAGGATTGAGGATTGAGGATTGAAGATTGAGGATTGTGGATTGAGGATTGAGGATTGAGGACTGAAGATTGAGGATTGGGGACTGAGAGTTGAGGGCTGAGTGATGAGAATTGATGTTTGTGGATAGAGATTTGAAGATTGCAGATTGAGTATTGCGTATTGAAAACTGTGAATTGATGATATTCTATTGAGGATTGAGGACTGAAAGCTGATTGATGAGAACTGAGGGCTGAAGGTTGAGGATTCAGGATTGAGGATTGAGGATTGAGGTTTGAGGATTGAGCATTGAGGATTGAGGATTGAGGATTGAGTATTGAGGATCGAGGATTGAAGATTGAGGATTGGGTACTGCGGAACATTGATGATTGATGATTGAGGATTGAGGATTGATGATTGAGGACTGAAGATTGAATATTGATGATTGAATGTTGAGGATTGAGGATTGAGTGTTGTGGATTGAGGACGAGGGCTGAGGGTTGAGTATTGATGTTTGAGGTCTGAGGATTGAGGACTGAGGATTGAGAATTGAGGATAGAGGATTGAGGATTGAGGATTGAAGATTGAGGATTGGGGATTGTGGATTCAGGATTGAGGATTCGGAATTGAGGTTTGAGGACTGATAATTGAGGTTTGGGGATTGAGGATTGAGAATTGACGCTCGAGGATTGAGGATTGAGGATTGAGGATTGAGGATTGAGGATTGAGGATTGAAGATTGAGTATTGAGTATTGAATATTGAGGATTGAGGATTGAGGATTGAGGATTGAGGATGAGGGCTTAGGGTTGAGGATAGATGTTTGTGGATTGAATCCTGAGAATTCAGGATATTCTATTGAGTACTGAGAATTGAGTATTGATGGTTGCGTATTGAGGGTTGAGGATTGAGGATTGAGTATTGAGGATTGAGGATTGAAGATTGAGGATTGGGTACTGCGGAACATTGAGGATTGAGGATTGACGATTGAGGATTGGGGATTGAAGATTGAAGTTTGAATATTGATGAGGGAATATTGAGGATTGAGGATTGAGGGTTGTGGATTGAGGACGAGGACTGAGGGTTTAGTGTTGATGTTTGAGGTCTGAGGATTGAGGATTGAGGATCGAGAATTGAGGATTGAGGATTGAAGATTGAGGATTGGGTATTGCGTATTGAACATTGAGGATTGAGGATTGACGATTGAGGATTGAGGATTGAAGATTGAATATTGATGATTGAAGATTGAGTATTGAGGATTGAGTGTTGTGGACCGAGGACGAGAACTGAGGGTTGAGTATTGATGTTTGAGGTCTGAGGATTGAGGATTCAGGATTGAGAATTGAGGATTGAGGATTGAGGATTGAGGATTGAAAATTGAGTATTGAGGATTGAAGATTGAGGATTGAGGGTTGAGGATCAAGGATTGAGGATTGGGGATCGAGGATTGAAGATTGAGTATTGAGGATTGAAGATTGAGGATTGAGGATTGAGGATTGAGGATTGAGGATTGAAGATTGAGTATCGAGGATTGAAGGTTGAGGATAGAGGATTGAGGATTGAGTATTGAGGATTGAGGATTGAAGATTGAGGATTGGGGACTGAGGATTGAAGATTGAGGATTGAGGATTGAGGATTGAGGATTGAGGATTGAAGATTGAGGATTGGGGACTGAGGATTCAGGAATGAGGGTTCGGGATTGAGGCTTGAGGACTGAGGATTGAGGTTTGGGGATTGAGGATTGACGATTGAGTATTGAAGATTGAGGATTGATGACTGAGGATTGAGTATTGAAGATTGAGGATTGATGATTGAGGATTGAGGATTCAGGATTGAGGATTGAGGATTGAGGATTGAAGATTGAGTATTGAGGATTGAAGATTGAGGATTGAGGATTGAGGATTCAAAATTGAGTATTGAGGATTGAAGATTGAGGATTGAGGGTTGAGGATCAAGGATTGAGGATTGGGAATCGAGGATTCAAGATTGAGTATTGAGGATTGAAGATTGAGTATTGAGGATTGAGGATTCAGGATGAGGATCGAAGATTGAGTATCGAGGATTGAAAGTTGAGGATAGAGGATTGAAGATTGAGTATTGAGGATTGAGGATTGAGGATTGAGGATTGAGGATTGATGATTGAAGATTGAGGATTGGGTATTGCGGATTGAACATTGAGGATCGAGGATTGTGGATTGAGGATCGAGGATTGAGGATTGAAGATTGTATATTGATGATTGAAGATTGAGGATTGAGGATTGAGTGTTGTGGATTGAGGACGAGGACTGAGGGTTGAGTATTGATGTTTGAGGTCTGAGGATTGAGGGCTGAGGATTGAGAATTGAGAATTGAGGATTGAGGATTGAGGATTGAAGATTGAGGATAGGGTATTGAGGATTGAAGAATGAAGATTGAGGATTGATGATTGAAGATTGAGGATTGGGGATTGAGGATTCAGGATTGAGGATTCGGGATTGAGGTTGAGGATTGAGATTTGATTATTGAATATTTTGGATTGTGTATTGAACCATGAGAATTCAGGATATTCTATTGAATATTGAGAATTGAGGATTGATGGTTTAGTATTGGGAATTGGTGGTTGAGGGTTTTGTGTTGAATATTGAGAATTGAGGATTGAGGATTGAGGATTGAGTATTGAAGATTGAGGATTAATGACTGAGGATTGAGGATTGAGGGTTGAGGATTGAGGATTGAGGATTGAGGATTGCAGATTGAGTATTGAGGATTGAATATTGAGGATTGAATATTGAGAATTGAGGATTGAGAATTGAGGATTGAGGATGAGGGCTGAGGGTTGAGGATTGATGTTTGTGTATTGAATCCTGAGAATTCAGGATATTCTACTGAGTATTAAGAATTGCGGATTGATGGTTGAGTATTGAGGATTGAGGATTGAGGCTTGAGTATTGAAGATTGAGGATTGAAGATTGAGGATTAAGGATTGAGGATTGGGGATTCGGGATCTAGGATTGGAGATTGATTATTGAGGATTGAAGATTGAGGAATGAGGATGAGGACTAAATTGTTGAGGATTGAGGTTTGACGAACGGGGATTGAGGATTGGGGATTGAGGACTGAGGACTGACGATTGAGTATTGAAGATTGAGGATTGATGACTGCGGATTGAGTATTGTGGATTGGGGACTGAGTGTTGAGGGTTGAGTGATGAGAATTGATGTTTGTGGATAGAGATTTGAAGATTGCAGATTGAGTATTGCGAATTGAAAACTGTGAATTGATGATATTCTATTGAGGATTGAGGACTGAAAGCTGATTGATGAGAACTGAGGGCTGAAGGTTGAGGATTCAGGATTGAGGATTCAGGATTGAGGATTCAGGATTGAGGTTTGAGGATTGAGCATTGAGGATTGAGGATTGAGGATTGAGTATTGAGGACCGAGGATTGAAGATTGAGGATTGGGTACTGCGGAACATTGATGATTGATGATTGAGGATTGAGGATTGATGATTGAGGATTGAAGATTGAATATTGATGATTGAATGTTGAGGATTGAGGATTGAGTGTTGTGGATTGAGGACGAGGACTGAGGGTTGAGTATTGATGTTTGAGGTCTGAGGATTGAGGATTGAGGATTGACGATTGAGTATTGAAGATTGAGGATTAATGACTGAGGATTGAGGATTGAGGGTTGAGGATTGAGGATTGAGGATTGAGGATTGCAGATTGAGTATTGAGGATTGAATATTGAGGATTGAATATTGAGAATTGAGGATTGAGAATTGAGGATTGAGGATGAGGGCTGAGGGTTGAGGATTGATGTTTGTGTATTGAATCCTGAGAATTCAGGATATTCTACTGAGTATTAAGAATTGCGGATTGATGGTTGAGTATTGAGGATTGAGGATTGAGGCTTGAGTATTGAAGATTGAGGATTGAAGATTGAGGATTAAGGATTGAGGATTGGGGATTCGGGATCTAGGATTGGAGATTGATTATTGAGGATTGAAGATTGAGGAATGAGGATGAGGACTGATTGTTGAGGATTGAGGTTTGACGAACGGTGATTGAGGATTGGGGATTGAGGACTGAGGACTGACGATTGAGTATTGAAGATTGAGGATTGATGACTGCGGATTGAGTATTGTGGATTGGGGATTGCGGATTGAGGATTGAATATTGAGTATTGAGGTATGAATATTGAAGATTGAGGATTGATGATTGAGGATTGAGGATTCAGGATTGAGGATTGAGGATTGAGGATTGAAGATTGAGTATTGAGGATTGAAGATTGAGGATTGAGGATTGAGGATTGAGGATTGAGGATTGAGGATTGAGCATTGAGGATTGGAGATTGACGACTGGGTATTGAGGAGTGAGGATTGAGGATTGATGATTGAGGATTGAGGATTGAAGATTGAGTATTGAGGATTGATGATTGAGGATTGTGGATTGAGGATTGAGGATTGAGGACTGAAGATTGAGGATTGGGGACTGAGTGTTGAGGGTTGAGTGATGAGAATCGATGTTAGTGGATAGAGATTTGAAGATTGCAGATTGAGTGTTGAGTATTGAAAACAGTGAATTGATGATACTCTATTCTGGATTGAGGACTGACAACTGATTGTTGAGGACTGAGGGCTTAAGATTGAGGATTCAGGATTGAGGATTCAGGATTGAGGTGTGAGCGTTGAGGCTTGAGGATTGATGCTTGAGTATTGAATCCTGAGAATTCAGGATATTCTATTGAGTATTGAGAATTGAGGATTGATGGTTGAGTAGTGAGGATTGAGGATTGAGGATTGAGGATTGAGTATTGAAGATTGAGGGTTGATGATTGAGGATTGAGTATTGAGGAATGAGGATTGAGGATTGAGGATTGAAGTTTAAGTATTTAGGATTGAAGATCGAGGATTGAGGATTGAGGATTGAGCATTGAGGATTGAAGATTGACGACTGGGGATTGAGGATTGAAGATTGAGTATTGAGGGTTGAAGACTGACGATTGAGGATTGAGGATTGAGGATTGATGATTGAGGATTCAGGATTGAAGATTGAGTATTGAGGATTGAAGATTGAGGATTGTGGATTGAGGATTGAGGATTGAGGACTGAAGATTGAGGATTGGGGACTGAGTGTTGAGGGTTGAGTGATGAGAATTGATGTTTGTGGATTGAGATTTGAAGATTGAAGGTTGGGGATTGAGTATTGAAATCTGTGAATTGAGGATATTCTATTGAGGATTGAGGATTGACAACTGATTGTTGAGGACTGAGTGCTGAAGATTGAGGATTCAGGATTGAGGATCGAGGATGAGGGCTGAGGGTTGAGGATTGAGGTTTGAGGACTGAGGACTGGGGATTGAGGATTGAGAATTGAGGATTGATGGTTGTGTATTGAGGATTGAGGATTGAGGATTGAGGATTGAGTATTGAAGATTGAGGATTGATGATTGAGGATTGAGGATTGAGTATTGAGGATTCAGGATTGAGGATTGAAGATTGAGTATCGAGGATTGAAGGTTGAGGATAGAGGATTGAGGATTGAGTATTGAGGATTGAGGATTCAGGATTGAGGATCGAGGATGAGGGCTGAGGGTTGAGGATTGAGGTTTGAGGACTGAGGACTGAGGATTGAGGATTGAGAATTGAGGATTGATGGTTGTGTATTGAGGATTGAGGATTGAGGATTGAGGAGTGAGTATTGAAGATTGAGGATTGAGGATTGAGGATTGGGCATTGAGCATTGAAGATTGAGGATTGAGGATTGAGGATTGAAGATTGACAATTGAGAATTGAAGACTGACGATTGAGGATTGAGGATTGAGGATTGATGATTGAGGATTCAGGATTGAAGATTGAGTATTGAGGATTGAAGATTCAGTATTGAGGATTCAATATTGAGGATTGAGGATTGAGGATTGAGGATTGAGGATGAGGGCTTAGGGTTGAGGATAGATGTTTGTGGATTGAATCCTGAGAATTCAGGATATTCTATTGAGTATTGAGAATTGAGGATTGATGGTTGCGTATTGAGGGTTGAGGATTGAGGATTGAGTATTGAGGATTGAGGATTGAAGATTGAGGATTGAATATTGATGAGGGAATATTGAGGATTGAGGATTGAGGGTTGTGGATTGAGGACGAGGACTGAGGGTTTAGTGTTGATGTTTGAGGTCTGAGGATTGAGGATTGAGGATCGAGAATTGAGGATTGAGGATTGAAGATTGAGGATTGAGGATTGAAGATTGAGAATTGATAATTGAAGACTGACGATTGAGGATTGAGGATTGAGGACTGATGATTGAGGATTCAGGATTGAAGATTGAGTATTGAGGATTGAAGATTGAGTATTGAGGATTGAAAATTGAGTATTGAGGATTGATGGTTGAGGATAGAGGACTGAGGATTGAGTATTGAGAATTGAAGACTGACGATTGAGGATTGAGGACTGAGGATTGATGATTGAGGATTCAGGATTGAAGATTGAGTATTGAGGATTGAGGATTGAGGATTGAGGATTGAGGATTGAGGATTGAAGATTGAGGTTTGAGGACTGAGGACTGAGGATTGAGGATTGAGAATTGAGGATTGATGGTTGTGTATTGAGGATTGAGGATTGAGGATTGAGGATTGAGTATTGAAGATTGAGGATTGATGATTGAGGATAGAGGATTGAGGATTGAGGATTCAGGATTGAGGATTGAAGATTGAGTATCGAGGATTGAAGGTTGAGGATAGAGGACTGAGGATTGAGTATTGAGGATTAAGGATTGAAGATTGAGGATTGGGGACTGAGGATTGAGGATTGAGGATTGAGGATTGAGGATAGAGGATTGAGGATTGAGGATTGAAGATTGAGGATTGGGGATTGCGGATTGAGGATTGAATATTGAGTATTGAGGTATGAATATTGAAGATTGAGTATTGATGATTGAGGATTGAGGATTCAGGATTGAGGATTGTGGATTGAGGATTGAAGATTGAGTATTGAGGATTGAAGATTGAGGATTGAGGATTGAGGATTGAGGATTGAGGATTGAGGATTGAGCATTGAGGATTGGAGATTGACGACTGGGTATTGAGGAGTGAGGATTGAGGATTGATGATTGAGGATTGAGGATTGAAGATTGAGTATTGAGGATTGATGATTGAGGATTGTGGATTGAGGATTGAGGATTGAGGACTGAAGATTGAGGATTGGGGACTGAGTGTTGAGGGTTGAGTGATGAGAATCGATGTTAGTGGATAGAGATTTGAAGATTGCAGATTGAGTGTTGAGTATTGAAAACAGTGAATTGATGATACTCTATTCTGGATTGAGGACTGACAACTGATTGTTGAGGACTGAGGGCTTAAGATTGAGGATTCAGGATTGAGGATTCAGGATTGAGGTGTGAGCGTTGAGGCTTGAGGATTGATGCTTGAGTATTGAATCCTGAGAATTCAGGATATTCTATTGAGTATTGAGAATTGAGGATTGATGGTTGAGTAGTGAGGATTGAGGATTGAGGATTGAGTATTGAAGATTGAGGGTTGATGATTGAGGATTGAGTATTGAGGAATGAGGATTGAGGATTGAGGATTGAAGATTGAGTATTTAGGATTGAAGATCGAGGATTGAGGATTGAGGATTGAGCATTGAGGATTGAAGATTGACGACTGGGGATTGAGGATTGAAGATTGAGTATTGAGGGTTGAAGACTGACGATTGAGGATTGAGGATTGAGGATTGATGATTGAGGATTCAGGATTGAAGATTGAGTATTGAGGATTGAAGATTGAGGATTGTGGATTGAGGATTGAGGATTGAGGACTGAAGATTGAGGATTGGGGACTGAGTGTTGAGGGTTGAGTGATGAGAATTGATGTTTGTGGATAGAGATTTGAAGATTGCAGATTGAGTATTGCGAATTGAAAACTGTGAATTGATGATATTCTATTGAGGATTGAGGACTGAAAGCTGATTGATGAGAACTGAGGGCTGAAGGTTGAGGATTCAGGATTGAGGATTCAGGATTGAGGATTCAGGATTGAGGTTTGAGGATTGAGCATTGAGGATTGAGGATTGAGGATTGAGTATTGAGGACCGAGGATTGAAGATTGAGGATTGGGTACTGCGGAACATTGATGATTGATGATTGAGGATTGAGGATTGATGATTGAGGATTGAAGATTGAATATTGATGATTGAATGTTGAGGATTGAGGATTGAGTGTTGTGGATTGAGGACGAGGACTGAGGGTTGAGTATTGATGTTTGAGGTCTGAGGATTGAGGATTGAGGATTGACGATTGAGTATTGAAGATTGAGGATTAATGACTGAGGATTGAGGATTGAGGGTTGAGGATTGAGGATTGAGGATTGAGGATTGCAGATTGAGTATTGAGGATTGAATATTGAGGATTGAATATTGAGAATTGAGGATTGAGAATTGAGGATTGAGGATGAGGGCTGAGGGTTGAGGATTGATGTTTGTGTATTGAATCCTGAGAATTCAGGATATTCTACTGAGTATTAAGAATTGCGGATTGATGGTTGAGTATTGAGGATTGAGGATTGAGGCTTGAGTATTGAAGATTGAGGATTGAAGATTGAGGATTAAGGATTGAGGATTGGGGATTCGGGATCTAGGATTGGAGATTGATTATTGAGGATTGAAGATTGAGGAATGAGGATGAGGACTGATTGTTGAGGATTGAGGTTTGACGAACGGTGATTGAGGATTGGGGATTGAGGACTGAGGACTGACGATTGAGTATTGAAGATTGAGGATTGATGACTGCGGATTGAGTATTGTGGATTGGGGACTGAGTGTTGAGGGTTGAGTGATGAGAATTGATGTTTGTGGATAGAGATTTGAAGATTGCAGATTGAGTATTGCGAATTGAAAACTGTGAATTGATGATATTCTATTGAGGATTGAGGACTGAAAGCTGATTGATGAGAACTGAGGGCTGAAGGTTGAGGATTCAGGATTGAGGATTCAGGATTGAGGATTCAGGATTGAGGTTTGAGGATTGAGCATTGAGGATTGAGGATTGAGGATTGAGTATTGAGGACCGAGGATTGAAGATTGAGGATTGGGTACTGCGGAACATTGATGATTGATGATTGAGGATTGAGGATTGATGATTGAGGATTGAAGATTGAATATTGATGATTGAATGTTGAGGATTGAGGATTGAGTGTTGTGGATTGAGGACGAGGACTGAGGGTTGAGTATTGATGTTTGAGGTCTGAGGATTGAGGATTGAGGATTGACGATTGAGTATTGAAGATTGAGGATTAATGACTGAGGATTGAGGATTGAGGGTTGAGGATTGAGGATTGAGGATTGAGGATTGCAGATTGAGTATTGAGGATTGAATATTGAGGATTGAATATTGAGAATTGAGGATTGAGAATTGAGGATTGAGGATGAGGGCTGAGGGTTGAGGATTGATGTTTGTGTATTGAATCCTGAGAATTAAGGATATTCTACTGAGTATTAAGAATTGCGGATTGATGGTTGAGTATTGAGGATTGAGGATTGAGGCTTGAGTATTGAAGATTGAGGATTGAAGATTGAGGATTAAGGATTGAGGATTGGGGATTCGGGATCTAGGATTGGAGATTGATTATTGAGGATTGAAGATTGAGGAATGAGGATGAGGACTGATTGTTGAGGATTGAGGTTTGACGAACGGTGATTGAGGATTGGGGATTGAGGACTGAGGACTGACGATTGAGTATTGAAGATTGAGGATTGATGACTGCGGATTGAGTATTGTGGATTGGGGATTGCGGATTGAGGATTGAATATTGAGTATTGAGGTATGAATATTGAAGATTGAGGATTGACGATTGAGGATTGAGGATTCAGGATTGAGGATTGAGGATTGAGGATTGAAGATTGAGTATTGAGGATTGAAGATTGAGGATTGAGGATTGAGGATTGAGGATTGAGGATTGAGGATTGAGCATTGAGGATTGGAGATTGACGACTGGGTATTGAGGAGTGAGGATTGAGGATTGATGATTGAGGATTGAGGATTGAAGATTGAGTATTGAGGATTGATGATTGAGGATTGTGGATTGAGGATTGAGGATTGAGGACTGAAGATTGAGGATTGGGGACTGAGTGTTGAGGGTTGAGTGATGAGAATCGATGTTAGTGGATAGAGATTTGAAGATTGCAGATTGAGTGTTGAGTATTGAAAACAGTGAATTGATGATACTCTATTCTGGATTGAGGACTGACAACTGATTGTTGAGGACTGAGGGCTTAAGATTGAGGATTCAGGATTGAGGATTCAGGATTGAGGTGTGAGCGTTGAGGCTTGAGGATTGATGCTTGAGTATTGAATCCTGAGAATTCAGGATATTCTATTGAGTATTGAGAATTGAGGATTGATGGTTGAGTAGTGAGGATTGAGGATTGAGGATTGAGGATTGAGTATTGAAGATTGAGGGTTGATGATTGAGGATTGAGTATTGAGGAATGAGGATTGAGGATTGAGGATTGAAGATTGAGTATTTAGGATTGAAGATCGAGGATTGAGGATTGAGGATTGAGCATTGAGGATTGAAGATTGACGACTGGGGATTGAGGATTGAAGATTGAGTATTGAGGGTTGAAGACTGACGATTGAGGATTGAGGATTGAGGATTGATGATTGAGGATTCAGGATTGAAGATTGAGTATTGAGGATTGAAGATTGAGGATTGTGGATTGAGGATTGAGGATTGAGGACTGAAGATTGAGGATTGGGGACTGAGTGTTGAGGGTTGAGTGATGAGAATTGATGTTTGTGGATTGAGATTTGAAGATTGAAGGTTGGGGATTGAGTATTGAAATCTGTGAATTGAGGATATTCTATTGAGGATTGAGGATTGACAACTGATTGTTGAGGACTGAGTGCTGAAGATTGAGGATTCAGGATTGAGGATCGAGGATGAGGGCTGAGGGTTGAGGATTGAGGTTTGAGGACTGAGGACTGGGGATTGAGGATTGAGAATTGAGGATTGATGGTTGTGTATTGAGGATTGAGGATTGAGGATTGAGGATTGAGTATTGAAGATTGAGGATTGATGATTGAGGATTGAGGATTGAGTATTGAGGATTCAGGATTGAGGATTGAAGATTGAGTATCGAGGATTGAAGGTTGAGGATAGAGGATTGAGGATTGAGTATTGAGGATTGAGGATTCAGGATTGAGGATCGAGGATGAGGGCTGAGGGTTGAGGATTGAGGTTTGAGGACTGAGGACTGAGGATTGAGGATTGAGAATTGAGGATTGATGGTTGTGTATTGAGGATTGAGGATTGAGGATTGAGGAGTGAGTATTGAAGATTGAGGATTGAGGATTGAGGATTGGGCATTGAGCATTGAAGATTGAGGATTGAGGATTGAGGATTGAAGATTGACAATTGAGAATTGAAGACTGACGATTGAGGATTGAGGATTGAGGATTGATGATTGAGGATTCAGGATTGAAGATTGAGTATTGAGGATTGAAGATTGAGTATTGAGGATTCAATATTGAGGATTGAGGATTGAGGATTGAGGATTGAGGATGAGGGCTTAGGGTTGAGGATAGATGTTTGTGGATTGAATCCTGAGAATTCAGGATATTCTATTGAGTATTGAGAATTGAGGATTGATGGTTGCGTATTGAGGGTTGAGGATTGAGGATTGAGTATTGAGGATTGAGGATTGAAGATTGAGGATTAAGGATTGAGGATTGGGGATTCGGGATCTAGGATTGGAGATTGATTATTGAGGATTGAAGATTGAGGAATGAGGATGAGGACTGATTGTTGAGGATTGAGGTTTGACGAACGGTGATTGAGGATTGGGGATTGAGGACTGAGGACTGACGATTGAGTATTGAAGATTGAGGATTGATGACTGCGGATTGAGTATTGTGGATTGGGGACTGAGTGTTGAGGGTTGAGTGATGAGAATTGATGTTTGTGGATAGAGATTTGAAGATTGCAGATTGAGTATTGCGAATTGAAAACTGTGAATTGATGATATTCTATTGAGGATTGAGGACTGAAAGCTGATTGATGAGAACTGAGGGCTGAAGGTTGAGGATTCAGGATTGAGGATTCAGGATTGAGGATTCAGGATTGAGGTTTGAGGATTGAGCATTGAGGATTGAGGATTGAGGATTGAGTATTGAGGACCGAGGATTGAAGATTGAGGATTGGGTACTGCGGAACATTGATGATTGATGATTGAGGATTGAGGATTGATGATTGAGGATTGAAGATTGAATATTGATGATTGAATGTTGAGGATTGAGGATTGAGTGTTGTGGATTGAGGACGAGGACTGAGGGTTGAGTATTGATGTTTGAGGTCTGAGGATTGAGGATTGAGGATTGACGATTGAGTATTGAAGATTGAGGATTAATGACTGAGGATTGAGGATTGAGGGTTGAGGATTGAGGATTGAGGATTGAGGATTGCAGATTGAGTATTGAGGATTGAATATTGAGGATTGAATATTGAGAATTGAGGATTGAGAATTGAGGATTGAGGATGAGGGCTGAGGGTTGAGGATTGATGTTTGTGTATTGAATCCTGAGAATTCAGGATATTCTACTGAGTATTAAGAATTGCGGATTGATGGTTGAGTATTGAGGATTGAGGATTGAGGCTTGAGTATTGAAGATTGAGGATTGAAGATTGAGGATTAAGGATTGAGGATTGGGGATTCGGGATCTAGGATTGGAGATTGATTATTGAGGATTGAAGATTGAGGAATGAGGATGAGGACTGATTGTTGAGGATTGAGGTTTGACGAACGGTGATTGAGGATTGGGGATTGAGGACTGAGGACTGACGATTGAGTATTGAAGATTGAGGATTGATGACTGCGGATTGAGTATTGTGGATTGGGGATTGCGGATTGAGGATTGAATATTGAGTATTGAGGTATGAATATTGAAGATTGAGGATTGATGATTGAGGATTGAGGATTCAGGATTGAGGATTGAGGATTGAGGATTGAAGATTGAGTATTGAGGATTGAAGATTGAGGATTGAGGATTGAGGATTGAGGATTGAGGATTGAGGATTGAGCATTGAGGATTGGAGATTGACGACTGGGTATTGAGGAGTGAGGATTGAGGATTGATGATTGAGGATTGAGGATTGAAGATTGAGTATTGAGGATTGATGATTGAGGATTGTGGATTGAGGATTGAGGATTGAGGACTGAAGATTGAGGATTGGGGACTGAGTGTTGAGGGTTGAGTGATGAGAATCGATGTTAGTGGATAGAGATTTGAAGATTGCAGATTGAGTGTTGAGTATTGAAAACAGTGAATTGATGATACTCTATTCTGGATTGAGGACTGACAACTGATTGTTGAGGACTGAGGGCTTAAGATTGAGGATTCAGGATTGAGGATTCAGGATTGAGGTGTGAGCGTTGAGGCTTGAGGATTGATGCTTGAGTATTGAATCCTGAGAATTCAGGATATTCTATTGAGTATTGAGAATTGAGGATTGATGGTTGAGTAGTGAGGATTGAGGATTGAGGATTGAGGATTGAGTATTGAAGATTGAGGGTTGATGATTGAGGATTGAGTATTGAGGAATGAGGATTGAGGATTGAGGATTGAAGATTGAGTATTTAGGATTGAAGATCGAGGATTGAGGATTGAGGATTGAGCATTGAGGATTGAAGATTGACGACTGGGGATTGAGGATTGAAGATTGAGTATTGAGGGTTGAAGACTGACGATTGAGGATTGAGGATTGAGGATTGATGATTGAGGATTCAGGATTGAAGATTGAGTATTGAGGATTGAAGATTGAGGATTGTGGATTGAGGATTGAGGATTGAGGACTGAAGATTGAGGATTGGGGACTGAGTGTTGAGGGTTGAGTGATGAGAATTGATGTTTGTGGATTGAGATTTGAAGATTGAAGGTTGGGGATTGAGTATTGAAATCTGTGAATTGAGGATATTCTATTGAGGATTGAGGATTGACAACTGATTGTTGAGGACTGAGTGCTGAAGATTGAGGATTCAGGATTGAGGATCGAGGATGAGGGCTGAGGGTTGAGGATTGAGGTTTGAGGACTGAGGACTGGGGATTGAGGATTGAGAATTGAGGATTGATGGTTGTGTATTGAGGATTGAGGATTGAGGATTGAGGATTGAGTATTGAAGATTGAGGATTGATGATTGAGGATTGAGGATTGAGTATTGAGGATTCAGGATTGAGGATTGAAGATTGAGTATCGAGGATTGAAGGTTGAGGATAGAGGATTGAGGATTGAGTATTGAGGATTGAGGATTCAGGATTGAGGATCGAGGATGAGGGCTGAGGGTTGAGGATTGAGGTTTGAGGACTGAGGACTGAGGATTGAGGATTGAGAATTGAGGATTGATGGTTGTGTATTGAGGATTGAGGATTGAGGATTGAGGAGTGAGTATTGAAGATTGAGGATTGAGGATTGAGGATTGGGCATTGAGCATTGAAGATTGAGGATTGAGGATTGAGGATTGAAGATTGACAATTGAGAATTGAAGACTGACGATTGAGGATTGAGGATTGAGGATTGATGATTGAGGATTCAGGATTGAAGATTGAGTATTGAGGATTGAAGATTGAGTATTGAGGATTCAATATTGAGGATTGAGGATTGAGGATTGAGGATTGAGGATGAGGGCTTAGGGTTGAGGATAGATGTTTGTGGATTGAATCCTGAGAATTCAGGATATTCTATTGAGTATTGAGAATTGAGGATTGATGGTTGCGTATTGAGGGTTGAGGATTGAGGATTGAGTATTGAGGATTGAGGATTGAAGATTGAGGATTGAATATTGATGAGGGAATATTGAGGATTGAGGATTGAGGGTTGTGGATTGAGGACGAGGACTGAGGGTTTAGTGTTGATGTTTGAGGTCTGAGGATTGAGGATTGAGGATCGAGAATTGAGGATTGAGGATTGAAGATTGAGGATTGAGGATTGAAGATTGAGAATTGATAATTGAAGACTGACGATTGAGGATTGAGGATTGAGGACTGATGATTGAGGATTCAGGATTGAAGATTGAGTATTGAGGATTGAAGATTGAGTATTGAGGATTGAAAATTGAGTATTGAGGATTGATGGTTGAGGATAGAGGACTGAGGATTGAGTATTGAGAATTGAAGACTGACGATTGAGGATTGAGGACTGAGGATTGATGATTGAGGATTCAGGATTGAAGATTGAGTATTGAGGAATGAGGATTGAGGATTGAGGATTGAGGATTGAGGATTGAAGATTGAGGTTTGAGGACTGAGGACTGAGGATTGAGGATTGAGAATTGAGGATTGATGGTTGTGTATTGAGGATTGAGGATTGAGGATTGAGGATTGAGTATTGAAGATTGAGGATTGATGATTGAGGATAGAGGATTGAGGATTGAGGATTCAGGATTGAGGATTGAAGATTGAGTATCGAGGATTGAAGGTTGAGGATAGAGGACTGAGGATTGAGTATTGAGGATTAAGGATTGAAGATTGAGGATTGGGGACTGAGGATTGAGGATTGAGGATTGAGGATTGAGGATAGAGGATTGAGGATTGAGGATTGAAGATTGAGGATTGGGGATTGCGGATTGAGGATTGAATATTGAGTATTGAGGTATGAATATTGAAGATTGAGTATTGATGATTGAGGATTGAGGATTCAGGATTGAGGATTGTGGATTGAGGATTGAAGATTGAGTATTGAGGATTGAAGATTGAGGATTGAGGATTGAGGATTGAGGATTGAGGATTGAGGATTGAGCATTGAGGATTGGAGATTGACGACTGGGTATTGAGGAGTGAGGATTGAGGATTGATGATTGAGGATTGAGGATTGAAGATTGAGTATTGAGGATTGATGATTGAGGATTGTGGATTGAGGATTGAGGATTGAGGACTGAAGATTGAGGATTGGGGACTGAGTGTTGAGGGTTGAGTGATGAGAATCGATGTTAGTGGATAGAGATTTGAAGATTGCAGATTGAGTGTTGAGTATTGAAAACAGTGAATTGATGATACTCTATTCTGGATTGAGGACTGACAACTGATTGTTGAGGACTGAGGGCTTAAGATTGAGGATTCAGGATTGAGGATTCAGGATTGAGGTGTGAGCGTTGAGGCTTGAGGATTGATGCTTGAGTATTGAATCCTGAGAATTCAGGATATTCTATTGAGTATTGAGAATTGAGGATTGATGGTTGAGTAGTGAGGATTGAGGATTGAGGATTGAGGATTGAGTATTGAAGATTGAGGGTTGATGATTGAGGATTGAGTATTGAGGAATGAGGATTGAGGATTGAGGATTGAAGATTGAGTATTTAGGATTGAAGATCGAGGATTGAGGATTGAGGATTGAGCATTGAGGATTGAAGATTGACGACTGGGGATTGAGGATTGAAGATTGAGTATTGAGGGTTGAAGACTGACGATTGAGGATTGAGGATTGAGGATTGATGATTGAGGATTCAGGATTGAAGATTGAGTATTGAGGATTGAAGATTGAGGATTGTGGATTGAGGATTGAGGATTGAGGACTGAAGATTGAGGATTGGGGACTGAGTGTTGAGGGTTGAGTGATGAGAATTGATGTTTGTGGATAGAGATTTGAAGATTGCAGATTGAGTATTGCGAATTGAAAACTGTGAATTGATGATATTCTATTGAGGATTGAGGACTGAAAGCTGATTGATGAGAACTGAGGGCTGAAGGTTGAGGATTCAGGATTGAGGATTCAGGATTGAGGATTCAGGATTGAGGTTTGAGGATTGAGCATTGAGGATTGAGGATTGAGGATTGAGTATTGAGGACCGAGGATTGAAGATTGAGGATTGGGTACTGCGGAACATTGATGATTGATGATTGAGGATTGAGGATTGATGATTGAGGATTGAAGATTGAATATTGATGATTGAATGTTGAGGATTGAGGATTGAGTGTTGTGGATTGAGGACGAGGACTGAGGGTTGAGTATTGATGTTTGAGGTCTGAGGATTGAGGATTGAGGATTGACGATTGAGTATTGAAGATTGAGGATTAATGACTGAGGATTGAGGATTGAGGGTTGAGGATTGAGGATTGAGGATTGAGGATTGCAGATTGAGTATTGAGGATTGAATATTGAGGATTGAATATTGAGAATTGAGGATTGAGAATTGAGGATTGAGGATGAGGGCTGAGGGTTGAGGATTGATGTTTGTGTATTGAATCCTGAGAATTCAGGATATTCTACTGAGTATTAAGAATTGCGGATTGATGGTTGAGTATTGAGGATTGAGGATTGAGGCTTGAGTATTGAAGATTGAGGATTGAAGATTGAGGATTAAGGATTGAGGATTGGGGATTCGGGATCTAGGATTGGAGATTGATTATTGAGGATTGAAGATTGAGGAATGAGGATGAGGACTGATTGTTGAGGATTGAGGTTTGACGAACGGTGATTGAGGATTGGGGATTGAGGACTGAGGACTGACGATTGAGTATTGAAGATTGAGGATTGATGACTGCGGATTGAGTATTGTGGATTGGGGATTGCGGATTGAGGATTGAATATTGAGTATTGAGGTATGAATATTGAAGATTGAGGATTGATGATTGAGGATTGAGGATTCAGGATTGAGGATTGAGGATTGAGGATTGAAGATTGAGTATTGAGGATTGAAGATTGAGGATTGAGGATTGAGGATTGAGGATTGAGGATTGAGGATTGAGCATTGAGGATTGGAGATTGACGACTGGGTATTGAGGAGTGAGGATTGAGGATTGATGATTGAGGATTGAGGATTGAAGATTGAGTATTGAGGATTGATGATTGAGGATTGTGGATTGAGGATTGAGGATTGAGGACTGAAGATTGAGGATTGGGGACTGAGTGTTGAGGGTTGAGTGATGAGAATCGATGTTAGTGGATAGAGATTTGAAGATTGCAGATTGAGTGTTGAGTATTGAAAACAGTGAATTGATGATACTCTATTCTGGATTGAGGACTGACAACTGATTGTTGAGGACTGAGGGCTTAAGATTGAGGATTCAGGATTGAGGATTCAGGATTGAGGTGTGAGCGTTGAGGCTTGAGGATTGATGCTTGAGTATTGAATCCTGAGAATTCAGGATATTCTATTGAGTATTGAGAATTGAGGATTGATGGTTGAGTAGTGAGGATTGAGGATTGAGGATTGAGGATTGAGTATTGAAGATCGAGGATTGAGGATTGAGGATTGAGCATTGAGGATTGAAGATTGACGACTGGGGATTGAGGATTGAAGATTGAGTATTGAGGGTTGAAGACTGACGATTGAGGATTGAGGATTGAGGATTGATGATTGAGGATTCAGGATTGAAGATTGAGTATTGAGGATTGAAGATTGAGGATTGTGGATTGAGGATTGAGGATTGAGGACTGAAGATTGAGGATTGGGGACTGAGTGTTGAGGGTTGAGTGATGAGAATTGATGTTTGTGGATAGAGACTTGAAGATTGCAGATTGAGTATTGCGAATTGAAAACTGTGAATTGATGATATTCTATTGAGGATTGAGGACTGAAAGCTGATTGATGAGAACTGAGGGCTGAAGGTTGAGGATTCAGGATTGAGGATTCAGGATTGAGGATTCAGGATTGAGGTTTGAGGATTGAGCATTGAGGATTGAGGATTGAGGATTGAGTATTGAGGATCGAGGATTGAAGATTGAGGATTGGGTACTGCGGAACATTGATGATTGATGATTGAGGATTGAGGATTGATGATTGAGGATTGAAGATTGAATATTGATGATTGAATGTTGAGGATTGAGGATTGAGTGTTGTGGATTGAGGACGAGGACTGAGGGTTGAGTATTGATGTTTGAGGTCTGAGGATTGAGGACTGAGGATTGAGAATTGAGGATTGAGGATTGAGGATTGAGGATTGAGGATTGAAGGTTGAAGATTGAGTATTGAGGATAGAAGATTGAGGATTGAGGATTGAGGATTGAAGAATGAGGATTGAGGATTGAGGATTGAGGATTGAGGATTGAGGATTGAAGACTGAGTATTGAAGATTGAAGATTGAGGATTGAGGATTGAGGATTGAGGATTGAGGATTGAGGATTGAGGATTGAAGATTGAGTATTGAGGATTGAGGAATGAAGATTGAGGTTTGGGTACTGCGGATTGAACATTGAGGGTTGAGTATTGATGTTTGAAGTCTGAGGATTGAGGATTGAGGATTGAGAATTGAGAATTGAGGATTGAGGATTGAGGATTGAAGATTGAGTATTGGGTATTGAGGATTGAAGAATGAGGATTGAAGGTTGAGGATTGAGGATTGAGGATTGAAGATTGAGTATTGAGGATTGAAGATTGAAGATTGAGGATTAGTATTGAAGAGTAAGGATTGACGATTGAGGATTGACGATTGAGGATTGAAGATTGAGTATTGAGGATTGAGGATTGAGGATTGAGGATTGAATATTGAAGATTGAGGATTGATGATTGAGGATAGAGGATTGAGGATTGAGGATTGAGGATTCAGGATTGAGGATTGAAGATTCAGTATTGAGGATTGAAGATTGAGAATTGAGGATTGAGGATTGAACGTTGAGGACTGAGTGTTGAGGGTTGAGTGATGAGAATCGATGTTTGTGGATAGAGGTTGGAAGATTGCAGATTGAGTATTGAGTATTGAAATCTGTGAATTGAGGATATTCTATTGAGGATTTAGTATTGACAACTGATTGTTGAGGACTGAGGGCTGAAGATTGAGGATCCAGGGTTGAGGATTAAGGTTTGAGGTTTGAGGACTGAGGATTGAGGGTTGAGGATTGAGGATTGATGATTGAGGATTGAAGATTGAATATTGATGATTGAATGTTGAGGATTGAGGATTGAGTGTTGTGGATTGAGGACGAGGACTGAGGGTTGAGTATTGATGTTTGAGGTCTGAGGATTGAGGACTGAGGATTGAGAATTGAGGATTGAGGATTGAGGATTGAGGATTGAGGATTGAAGGTTGAAGATTGAGTATTGATAATAGAAGATTGAGGATTGAGGATTGAGGATTGAAGAATGAGGATTGAGGATTGAGGATTGAGGATTGAGGATTGAGGATTGAGGATTGAAGACTGAGTATTGAGGATTGCGGATTGAGGATTGAGGATTGAGGATTGACGCTTGAGGATTGAGGATTGAGGATTGAGGATTGAGGATTGAGGATTGTGGATTGAAGATTGAGTATTGAGGATTGAATATTGAGGATTGAGGATTGAGGATTCAGGATTGAGGATGAGGGCTGAGGGTTGAGGATAGATGTTTGTGTATTGAATCCTGAAAATTCAGGATATTCCATTGAGTATTGAGAATTGAGGATTGATGGTTGAGTATTGAGGATTGAGGATTGTGGATTGAGGATTGAGTATTGAAGATTGAGGATTGATGATTGAGGATTGAGTATTGAGGAATGAGGATTGAGGATTCAGGATTGAAGATTGAGTATTGAGGATTGAAGATTGAGGATTGAGGATTGAGGATTGAGCATTGAGGATTGAAGATTGAGGATTGAGGATTGAGGATTGAAGATTGAGTATTGAGAATTGAAGACTGACGATTGAGGATTGAGGATTGAGGATTGATGATTGAGGATTCAGGATTGAAGACTGAGTATTGAGGATTGAAGATTGAGGATTGTGGATTGAGTATTGAGGATTGAGGACTGAAGGTTGAGGATTGGGGACTGAGTGTTGAGGGTTGAGTGATGAGGATTGATGTTTGTGGATAGAGATTTGAAGACTGCTGATTGAGTATTGAGTGTTGAAAACTGTGAATTGATGATATTCTATTGAGGATTGAGGACTGACAACTGATTGTTGAGGACTGAGGGCTGAAGATTGAGGATTCAGGATTGAGGATTCAGGATTGAGGTTTGAGGACTGAGGATTGAGGATTGAGGATTGAGGATTGAGGATTGAGGATTGAGGATTGAGGATTGAGCATTGAGGATTGAAGATTGAGGATTGAGGATTGAGGATTGAAGATTGAGTTTTGAGAATTGAACACTGACGATTGAGGATTGAGGATTGAGGATTGATGATTGAGGATTCAGGATTGAAGATTGAGTATTGAGGATTGAGTATTGAGGATTGAAGATTGAGGATTGGGGACTGAGGATTGATGATTGAGGATTCAGGATTGAAGATTGAGTATTGAGGATTGAGGATTGAGGATTGAGGATTCAGGATTGAGGATTGAAGATTGAGGTTTCAGGACTGAGGACTGAGGATTGAGGATTGAGAATTGAGGATTGATGGTTGTGTATTGAGAATTGAGGATTGAGGATTGAGGATTGAGTATTGAAGATTGAGGATTGATGATTGAGGATAGAGGATTGAGGATTGAGGATTCAGGATTGAGGATTGAAGATTGAGTATCGAGGATTGAAGGTTGAGGATAGAGGACTGAGGATTGAGTATTGAGGATAGAGGATTGAAGATTGAGGATTGGGGACTGAGGATTGAGGATTGAGGATTGAGGATTGAGGATAGAGGATTGAGGATTGAGGATTGAAGATTGAGGATTGGGGATTGTGGATTCAGGATTGAGGATACGGAATTGAGGTTTGAGGACTGAGAATTGAGGTTTGGGGATTGAGGATTGAGGATTGACGCTTGAGGATTGAGGATTGAGGATTGAGGATTGAGGATTGAGGATTGAGGATTGAAGATTGAGTATTGAGGATTGAATATTGAGGATTGAGGATTGAGGATTGAGGATTGAGGATGAGGGCTTAGGGTTGAGGATAGATGTTTGTGGATTGAATCCTGAGAATTCAGGATATTCCATTGAGTATTGAGAATTGAGGATTGATGGTTGCGTATTAAGGGTTGAGGATTGAGGATTGAATATTGAGGATTGAGGATTGAGGATTGAGGATTGAGGATGAGGGCTGAGGTTTGAGGATAGATGTTTGTGTATTGAATCCAGAGAATTCAGAATATTCCATTGAGTATTGAGAATTGAGGATTGATGGTTGAGTATTGAGGATTGAGGATTGAGGATTGAGGATTGAGTATTGAAGATTGAGGATTGATGATTGAGGATTGAGGATTGAGGATTGAGCATTGAGGATTGAAGATTGAGGATTGAGGATTGAGGATTGAAGATTGAGTATCGAGGATTGAAGGTTGAGGATAGAGGATTGAGGATTGAGTATTGAGGATTGAGGGTTCAGGATTGAGGATCGAGGATGAGGGCTGAGGGTTGAGGATTGAGGTTTGAGTACTGAGGACTGAGGTTTGAGGATTGAGAATTGAGGATTGATGGTTGTGTATTGAGGATTGAGGATTGAGGACTGAGGAGTGAGTATTGAAGATTGAGGATTGAGGATTGAGGATTGAGCATTGAGGATTGAAGATTGAGGATTGAGGATTGAGGATTGAAGATTGAGTATTGAGAATTGAAGACTGACGATTGAGGATTGAGGATTGAGGATTGATGATTGAGGATTCAGGATTGAAGATTGAGTATTGAGGATTGAAGATTGAGGATTGTGGATTGAGGATTGAGGATTGAGGACTGAAGGTTGAGAATTGTGGACTGAGTGTTGAGGGTTGAGTGATGAGGATTGATGTTTGTGGATAGAGATTTGAAGACTGCAGATTGAGTGTTGAGTGTTGAAAACTGTGAATTGACGATTTTCTGTTGAGGATTGAGGACTGACAACTGATTGTTGAGGACTGAGGGCTGAAGATTGAGGATTCAGGATTGAGGTTTGAGGACTGAGGATTGAGGATTGAGGATTGAGGATTGAGGATTGAGGATCGAGGATTGAGGATTGAGCATTGAGGAATGAAGATTGAGGATTGAGGATTGAGGATTGAAGATTGAGTATTGAGAATTGAAGGCTGACGATTGAGGATTGAGGATTGAGGATTGATGATTGAGGATTCAGGATTGAAGATTGAGTATTGAGGATTGAGTATTGAGGATTGAGGATTGAAGATTGAGGATTGGGGACTGAGGATTGATGATTGAGGATTCAGGATTGATGATTGAGTATTGAGGATTGAGGATTGAGGATTGAGGATTGAGGATTGATGATTGAAGATTGAGGTTTGAGGACTGAGGTCTGAGGATTGAGGATTGAGAATTGAGGATTGATGGTTGTGTATTGAGGATTGAGGATTGCGGATTAAGGATTGAGTATTGAAGATTGAGGATTGATGATTGAGGATAGAGGATTGAGGATTGAGGATTCAGGATTGAGGGTTGAAGATTGACTATCGAGGATTGAGGGTTGAGGATAGAGGACTGAGGATTGAGTATTGAGGATTGAGGATTGAAGATTGAGGATTGGGGACTGAGGATTGAGGATTGAGGATTGAGGATTGAGGATGGAGGATTGAGGATTGAGGTTTGAAGATTGACAATTGGGGATTGTGGATTCAGGATTGAGGATTCGGAATTGAGGTTTGAGGACTGAGAATTGAGGTTTGGGGATTGAGGATTGAGGATTGACGCTTGAGGATTGAGGATTGAGGATTGAGGATTGAGGTGTGAGCGTTGAGGCTTGAGGATTGATGCTTGAGTATTGAATCCTGAGAATTCAGGATATTCTATTGAGTATTGAGAATTGAGGATTGATGGTTGAGTAGTGAGGATTGAGGATTGAGGATTGAGGATTGAGTATTGAAGATTGAGGGTTGATGATTGAGGATTGAGTATTGAGGAATGAGGATTGAGGATTGAGGATTGAAGATTGAGTATTTAGGATTGAAGATCGAGGATTGAGGATTGAGGATTGAGCATTGAGGATTGAAGATTGACGACTGGGGATTGAGGATTGAAGATTGAGTATTGAGGGTTGAAGACTGACGATTGAGGATTGAGGATTGAGGATTGATGATTGAGGATTCAGGATTGAAGATTGAGTATTGAGGATTGAAGATTGAGGATTGTGGATTGAGGATTGAGGATTGAGGACTGAAGATTGAGGATTGGGGACTGAGTGTTGAGGGTTGAGTGATGAGAATTGATGTTTGTGGATAGAGATTTGAAGATTGCAGATTGAGTATTGCGAATTGAAAACTGTGAATTGATGATATTCTATTGAGGATTGAGGACTGAAAGCTGATTGATGAGAACTGAGGGCTGAAGGTTGAGGATTCAGGATTGAGGATTCAGGATTGAGGATTCAGGATTGAGGTTTGAGGATTGAGCATTGAGGATTGAGGATTGAGGATTGAGTATTGAGGATCGAGGATTGAAGATTGAGGATTGGGTACTGCGGAACATTGATGATTGATGATTGAGGATTGAGGATTGATGATTGAGGATTGAAGATTGAATATTGATGATTGAATGTTGAGGATTGAGGATTGAGTGTTGTGGATTGAGGACGAGGACTGAGGGTTGAGTATTGATGTTTGAGGTCTGAGGATTGAGGATTGAGGATTGAGGATTGAGTATTGAAGATTGAGGATTAATGACTGAGGATTGAGGATTGAGGGTTGAGGATTGAGGATTGAGGATTGAGGATTGCAGATTGAGTATTGAGGATTGAATATTGAGGATTGAATATTGAGAATTGAGGATTGAGAATTGAGGATTGAGGATGAGGGCTGAGGGTTGAGGATTGATGTTTGTGTATTGAATCCTGAGAATTCAGGATATTCTACTGAGTATTAAGAATTGCGGATTGATGGTTGAGTATTGAGGATTGAGGATTGAGGCTTGAGTATTGAAGATTGAGGATTGAAGATTGAGGATTAAGGATTGAGGATTGGGGATTGGGGATCTAGGATTGGAGATTGATTATTGAGGATTGAAGATTGAGGAATGAGGATGAGGACTGATTGTTGAGGATTGAGGTTTGACGAACGGGGATTGAGGATTGGGGATTGAGGACTGAGGACTGACGATTGAGTATTGAAGATTGAGGATTGATGACTGCGGATTGAGTATTGAGGATTGGGGATTGCGGATTGAGGATTGAATATTGAGTATTGAGGTATGAATATTGAAGATTGAGGATTGAAGGTTGAGTATTGAGGATTGAGGATTGAGGATTGAGGATTGAAGATTGAGTATTGAGGATTGAAGATTGAGGATTGAGGATTGAGGATTGAGGATTGAGGATTGAGGATTGAGGATTGAGCATTGAGGATTGGAGATTGACGACTGGGTATTGAGGAGTGAGGATTGAGGATTGATGATTGAGGATTGAGGATTGAAGATTGAGTATTGAGGATTGATGATTGAGGATTGGGAATTGGGGATCTAGGATTGGAGATTGATTATTGAGGATTGAAGATTGAGGAATGAAGATGAGGACTGATTGTTGAGGATTGAGGTTTGACGAACGGGGATTGAGGATTGGGGATTGAGGACTGAGGACTGACGATTGAGTATTGAAGATTGAGGATTGATGACTGCGGATTGAGTATTGAGGATTGGGGATTGCGGATTGAGGATTGAATATTGAGTATTGAGGTATGAATATTGAAGATTGAGGATTGATGATTGAGGATTGAGGATTCAGGATTGAGGATTGAGGATTGAGGATTGAAGATTGAGTATTGAGGATTGAAGATTGAGGATTGAGGATTGAGGATTGAGGATTGAGGATTGAGGATTGAGCATTGAGGATTGGAGATTGACGACTGGGTATTGAGGAGTGAGGATTGAGGATTGATGATTGAGGATTGAGGATTGAAGATTGAGTATTGAGGATTGATGATTGAGGATTGTGGATTGAGGATTGAGGATTGAGGACTGAAGATTGAGGATTGGGGACTGAGTGTTGAGGGTTGAGTGATGAGAATCGATGTTAGTGGATAGAGATTTGAAGATTGCAGATTGAGTGTTGAGTATTGAAAACAGTGAATTGATGATACTCTATTCTGGATTGAGGACTGACAACTGATTGTTGAGGACTGAGGGCTTAAGATTGAGGATTCAGGATTGAGGATTCAGGATTGAGGTGTGAGCGTTGAGGCTTGAGGATTGATGCTTGAGTATTGAATCCTGAGAATTCAGGATATTCTATTGAGTATTGAGAATTGAGGATTGATGGTTGAGTAGTGAGGATTGAGGATTGAGGATTGAGGATTGAGTATTGAAGATTGAGGGTTGATGATTGAGGATTGAGTATTGAGGAATGAGGATTGAGGATTGAGGATTGAAGATTGAGTATTTAGGATTGAAGATCGAGGATTGAGGATTGAGGATTGAGCATTGAGGATTGAAGATTGACGACTGGGGATTGAGCATTGAAGATTGAGTATTGAGGGTTGAAGACTGACGATTGAGGATTGAGGATTGGGGATTGATGATTGAGGATTCAGGATTGAAGATTGAGTATTGAGGATTGAAGATTGAGGATTGTGGATTGAGGATTGAGGATTGAGGACTGAAGATTGAGGATTGGGGACTGAGTGTTGAGGGTTGAGTGATGAGAATTGATGTTTGTGGATAGAGATTTGAAGATTGCAGATTGAGTATTGCGAATTGAAAACTGTGAATTGATGATATTCTATTGAGGATTGAGGACTGAAAGCTGATTGATGAGAACTGAGGGCTGAAGGTTGAGGATTCAGGATTGAGGATTCAGGATTGAGGATTCAGGATTGAGGTTTGAGGATTGAGCATTGAGGATTGAGGATTGAGGATTGAGTATTGAGGATCGAGGATTGAAGATTGAGGATTGGGTACTGCGGAACATTGATGATTGATGATTGAGGATTGAGGATTGATGATTGAGGATTGAAGATTGAATATTGATGATTGAATGTTGAGGATTGAGGATTGAGTGTTGTGGATTGAGGACGAGGACTGAGGGTTGAGTATTGATGTTTGAGGTCTGAGGATTGAGGACTGAGGATTGAGAATTGAGGATTGAGGATTGAGGATTGAGGATTGAGGATTGAAGGTTGAAGATTGAGTATTGAGGATAGAAGATTGAGGATTGAGGATTGAGGATTGAAGAATGAGGATTGAGGATTGAGGATTGAGGATTGAGGATTGAGGATTGAAGACTGAGTATTGAGGATTGAAGATTGAGGATTGAGGATTGAGGATTGAGGAATGAGGATTGAGGATTGAGGATTGAAGATTGAGTATTGAGGATTGAGGATTGAGGATTGAGGATTGAAGATTGAGGTTTCAGGACTGAGGACTGAGGATTGAGGATTGAGAATTGAGGATTGATGGTTGTGTATTGAGGATTGAGGATTGAGGATTGAGGATTGAGTATTGTAGATTGAGGATTGATGATTGAGGATAGAGGATTGAGGATTGAGGATTCAGGATTGAGGATTGAAGATTGAGTATCGAGGATTGAAGGTTGAGGATAGAGGACTGAGGATTGAGTATTGAGGATAGAGGATTGAAGATTGAGGATTGGGGACTGAGGATTGAGGATTGAGGATTGAGGATTGAGGATAGAGGATTGAGGATTGAGGATTGAAGATTGAGGATTGGGGATTGTGGATTCAGGATTGAGGATACGGAATTGAGGTTTGAGGACTGAGAATTGAGGTTTGGGGATTGAGGATTGAGGATTGACGCTTGAGGATAGAGGATTGAGGATTGAGGATTTAGGATTGAGGATTGAGGATTGAAGATTGAGTATTGAGGATTGAATATTGAGGATTGAGGATTGAGGATTGAGGATTGAGGATGAGGGCTTAGGGTTGAGGATAGATGTTTGTGGATTGAATCCTGAGAATTCAGGATATTCCATTGAGTATTGAGAATTGAGGATTGATGGTTGCGTATTGAGGGTTGAGGATTGAGGATTGAATATTGAGGATTGAGGATTGAGGATTGAGGATTGAGGATGAGGGCTGAGGGTTGAGGATAGATGTTTGTGTATTGAATCCTGAGAATTCAGAATATTCCATTGAGTATTGAGAATTGAGGATTGATGGTTGAGTATTGAGGATTGAGGATTGAGGATTGAGGATTGAGTATTGAAGATTGAGGATTGATGATTGAGGATTGAGGATTGAGGATTGAGCATTGAGGATTGAAGATTGAGGATTGAGGATTGAGGATTGAAGATTGAGTATCGAGGATTGAAGGTTGAGGATAGAGGATTGAGGATTGAGTATTGAGGATTGAGGATTCAGGATTGAGGATCGAGGATGAGGGCTGAGGGTTGAGGATTGAGGTTTGAGTACTGAGGACTGAGGATTGAGGATTGAGAATTGAGGATTGATGGTTGTGTATTGAGGATTGAGGATTGAGGATTGAGGAGTGAGTATTGAAGATTGAGGATTGAGGATTGAGGATTGAGCATTGAGGATTGAAGATTGAGGATTGAGGATTGAGGATTGAAGATTGAGTATTGAGAATTGAAGACTGACGATTGAGGATTGAGGATTGAGGATTGATGATTGAGGATTCAGGATTGAAGATTGAGTATTGAGGATTGAAGATTGAGGATTGTGGATTGAGGATTGAGGATTGAGGACTGAAGGTTGAGAATTGTGGACTGAGTGTTGAGGGTTGAGTGATGAGGATTGATGTTTGTGGATAGAGATTTGAAGACTGCAGATTGAGTGTTGAGTGTTGAAAACTGTGAATTGACGATTTTCTGTTGAGGATTGAGGACTGACAACTGATTGTTGAGGACTGAGGGCTGAAGATTGAGGATTCAGGATTGAGGATTCAGGATTGAGGTGTGAGCGTTGAGGCTTGAGGATTGATGCTTGAGTATTGAATCCTGAGAATTCAGGATATTCTATTGAGTATTGAGAATTGAGGATTGATGGTTGAGTAGTGAGGATTGAGGATTGAGGATTGAGGATTGAGTATTGAAGATTGAGGGTTGATGATTGAGGATTGAGTATTGAGGAATGAGGATTGAGGATTGAGGATTGAAGATTGAGTATTTAGGATTGAAGATCGAGGATTGAGGATTGAGGATTGAGCATTGAGGATTGAAGATTGACGACTGGGGATTGAGCATTGAAGATTGAGTATTGAGGGTTGAAGACTGACGATTGAGGATTGAGGATTGGGGATTGATGATTGAGGATTCAGGATTGAAGATTGAGTATTGAGGATTGAAGATTGAGGATTGTGGATTGAGGATTGAGGATTGAGGACTGAAGATTGAGGATTGGGGACTGAGTGTTGAGGGTTGAGTGATGAGAATTGATGTTTGTGGATAGAGATTTGAAGATTGCAGATTGAGTATTGCGAATTGAAAACTGTGAATTGATGATATTCTATTGAGGATTGAGGACTGAAAGCTGATTGATGAGAACTGAGGGCTGAAGGTTGAGGATTCAGGATTGAGGATTCAGGATTGAGGATTCAGGATTGAGGTTTGAGGATTGAGCATTGAGGATTGAGGATTGAGGATTGAGTATTGAGGATCGAGGATTGAAGATTGAGGATTGGGTACTGCGGAACATTGATGATTGATGATTGAGGATTGAGGATTGATGATTGAGGATTGAAGATTGAATATTGATGATTGAATGTTGAGGATTGAGGATTGAGTGTTGTGGATTGAGGACGAGGACTGAGGGTTGAGTATTGATGTTTGAGGTCTGAGGATTGAGGACTGAGGATTGAGAATTGAGGATTGAGGATTGAGGATTGAGGATTGAGGATTGAAGGTTGAAGATTGAGTATTGAGGATAGAAGATTGAGGATTGAGGATTGAGGATTGAAGAATGAGGATTGAGGATTGAGGATTGAGGATTGAGGATTGAGGATTGAAGACTGAGTATTGAGGATTGAAGATTGATGATTGAGGATAGAGGATTGAGGATTGAGGATTCAGGATTGAGGGTTGAAGATTGACTATCGAGGATTGAGGGTTGAGGATAGAGGACTGAGGATTGAGTATTGAGGATTGAGGATTGAAGATTGAGGATTGGGGACTGAGGATTGAGGATTGAGGATTGAGGATTGAGGATGGAGGATTGAGGATTGAGGTTTGAAGATTGACAATTGGGGATTGTGGATTCAGGATTGAGGATTCGGAATTGAGGTTTGAGGACTGAGAATTGAGGTTTGGGGATTGAGGATTGAGGATTGACGCTTGAGGATTGAGGATTGAGGATTGAGGATTGACGATTGAGGATTGAGGATTGAAGATTGAGTATTGAGGATTGAATATTGTGGATTGAGGATTGAGGATTGAGGATTGAGGATGAGGGCTTAGGGTTGAGGATAGATGTTTGTGGATTGAATCCTGAGAATTCAGGATATTCTATTGAGTATTGAGAATTGAGGATTGATGGTTGCGTATTGAGGGTTGAGGATTGAGGATTGAGTATTGAGGATTGAGGATTGATGATTGAGGATTGGGTAAGGCGGAACATTGAGGATTGAGGATTGACGATTGAGGATTGAGGATTGAAGATTGAAGATTGAATATTGATGAGGGAATATTGAGGATTGAGGATTGACGGTTGTGGATTGAGGACGAGGACTGAGGGTTTAGTGTTGATGTTTGAGGTCTGAGGATTGAGGATTCAGGATCGAGAATTGACGATTGAGGATTGAAGATTGAGGATTGGGTATTGCGTATTGAACATTGAGGATTGAGGATTGACGATTGAGGATTGAGGATTGAAGATTGAATATTGATGACTGAAGATTGATGATTGAGGATTGAGTGTTGTGGACCGAGGACGAGAACTGAGGGTTGAGTATTGAAGTTTGAGGTCTGAGGATTGAGGATTCAGGATTGAGAATTGAGGATTGAGGATTGAAGATTGAGGATTGAAAATTGAGTATTGAGGATTGAAGATTGAGGATTGAGGGTTGAGGATCAAGGATTGAGGATTGGGGATCGAGGATTGAAGATTGAGTATTGCGGATTGAAGATTGAGGATTGAGGATTGAGGATTGAGGATTGAGGATTGAAGATTGAGGATTGGGGATTGAGGATTGACGATTGAGGATTGAGGATTGAGGATTGAGAATTGAGGATTGAGGATTGAAGATTGAGTATTTAGGATTGAAGGTTGAGGACTGAGGATTGAGGAGTGAGGATTGAGGATTGATGATTGAGGATTGAGGATTCAAGATTGAGAATTGAGTATTGATGTTTGAGGTCTGAGGATTGAGGATTGAGGATTGAAGATTGAGGATTGATGATTGAGGATAGAGGATTGAAGATTGAGTATTGAGGATTGATGGTTGAGGATTGTGGATTGAGGATTGAGGATTGAGGATTGAGGACTGAAGATTGAGGATTGAGGACTGAGTGTTGATGGTTGAGTGATGAGGATTGATGTTTGTGGATAGAGATTTGAAGACTGCAGATTGAGTATTGAGTATTGAAAACTGTGAATTGATGATATTCTATTGAGGATTGAGAATTGACAACTGATTGTTGAGGACTGAGGGCTGAAGATTGAGGATTCAGGATTGAGGATCGAGGATGAGGGCTGAGGGTTGAGGATTGAGGTTTGAGGACTGAGGACTGAGGATTGAGGATTGAGAATTGAGGATTGATGGTTGTGTATTGAGGATTCAGGATTGAGGATTGAAGATTGAGTATCGAGGATTGAAGGTTGAAGATAGAGGATTGAAGATCGAGTATTGAGGATTGAGGATTGAAGATTGAGGATTGTGGACTGAGGATTGAAGATTGAGGATTGAGGATTGAGGATTGAGGATTGATGATTTAGGATTGAAGATTCAGTATTGAGGATTGAAGATTGAGAATTGAGGATTGAGGATTGAAAGTTGAGGACTGTGTGTTGAGGGTTGAGTGATGAGAATCGATGTTTGTGGATAGCGGTTGGAAGATTGCAGATTGAGTATTGAGCATTGAAAACTGTGAATTGAGGATATTCTATTGAGGATTTAGGATTGACAACTGATTGTTGAGGACTGAGGGCTGAAGATTGAGGATCCAGTGTTGAGGATTAAGGTTTGAGGTTTGAGGACTGAGGACTGAGGATTGAGGATTGAGGATTGAGTATTGAAGATTGAGGGTTGATGATTGAGGATTGAGTATTGAGGAATGAGGATTGAGGATTGAGGATTGAAGATTGAGTATTTAGGATTGAAGATCGAGGATTGAGGATTGAGGATTGAGCATTGAGGATTGAAGATTGACGACTGGGGATTGAGCATTGAAGATTGAGTATTGAGGGTTGAAGACTGACGATTGAGGATTGAGGATTGGGGATTGATGATTGAGGATTCAGGATTGAAGATTGAGTATTGAGGATTGAAGATTGAGGATTGTGGATTGAGGATTGAGGATTGAGGACTGAAGATTGAGGATTGGGGACTGAGTGTTGAGGGTTGAGTGATGAGAATTGATGTTTGTGGATAGAGATTTGAAGATTGCAGATTGAGTATTGCGAATTGAAAACTGTGAATTGATGATATTCTATTGAGGATTGAGGACTGAAAGCTGATTGATGAGAACTGAGGGCTGAAGGTTGAGGATTCAGGATTGAGGATTCAGGATTGAGGATTCAGGATTGAGGTTTGAGGATTGAGCATTGAGGATTGAGGATTGAGGATTGAGTATTGAGGATCGAGGATTGAAGATTGAGGATTGGGTACTGCGGAACATTGATGATTGATGATTGAGGATTGAGGATTGATGATTGAGGATTGAAGATTGAATATTGATGATTGAATGTTGAGGATTGAGGATTGAGTGTTGTGGATTGAGGACGAGGACTGAGGGTTGAGTATTGATGTTTGAGGTCTGAGGATTGAGGACTGAGGATTGAGAATTGAGGATTGAGGATTGAGGATTGAGGATTGAGGATTGAAGGTTGAAGATTGAGTATTGAGGATAGAAGATTGAGGATTGAGGATTGAGGATTGAAGAATGAGGATTGAGGATTGAGGATTGAGGATTGAGGATTGAGGATTGAAGACTGAGTATTGAGGATTGAAGATTGAGGATTGAGGATTGAGGATTGAGGAATGAGGATTGAGGATTGAGGATTGAAGATTGAGTATTGAGGATTGAGGATTGAGGATTGAGGATTGAAGATTGAGGTTTCAGGACTGAGGACTGAGGATTGAGGATTGAGAATTGAGGATTGATGGTTGTGTATTGAGGATTGAGGATTGAGGATTGAGGATTGAGTATTGTAGATTGAGGATTGATGATTGAGGATAGAGGATTGAGGATTGAGGATTCAGGATTGAGGATTGAAGATTGAGTATCGAGGATTGAAGGTTGAGGATAGAGGACTGAGGATTGAGTATTGAGGATAGAGGATTGAAGATTGAGGATTGGGGACTGAGGATTGAGGATTGAGGATTGAGGATTGAGGATAGAGGATTGAGGATTGAGGATTGAAGATTGAGGATTGGGGATTGTGGATTCAGGATTGAGGATACGGAATTGAGGTTTGAGGACTGAGAATTGAGGTTTGGGGATTGAGGATTGAGGATTGACGCTTGAGGATAGAGGATTGAGGATTGAGGATTTAGGATTGAGGATTGAGGATTGAAGATTGAGTATTGAGGATTGAATATTGAGGATTGAGGATTGAGGATTGAGGATTGAGGATGAGGGCTTAGGGTTGAGGATAGATGTTTGTGGATTGAATCCTGAGAATTCAGGATATTCCATTGAGTATTGAGAATTGAGGATTGATGGTTGCGTATTGAGGGTTGAGGATTGAGGATTGAATATTGAGGATTGAGGATTGAGGATTGAGGATTGAGGATGAGGGCTGAGGGTTGAGGATAGATGTTTGTGTATTGAATCCTGAGAATTCAGAATATTCCATTGAGTATTGAGAATTGAGGATTGATGGTTGAGTATTGAGGATTGAGGATTGAGGATTGAGGATTGAGTATTGAAGATTGAGGATTGATGATTGAGGATTGAGGATTGAGGATTGAGCATTGAGGATTGAAGATTGAGGATTGAGGATTGAGGATTGAAGATTGAGTATCGAGGATTGAAGGTTGAGGATAGAGGATTGAGGATTGAGTATTGAGGATTGAGGATTCAGGATTGAGGATCGAGGATGAGGGCTGAGGGTTGAGGATTGAGGTTTGAGTACTGAGGACTGAGGATTGAGGATTGAGAATTGAGGATTGATGGTTGTGTATTGAGGATTGAGGATTGAGGATTGAGGAGTGAGTATTGAAGATTGAGGATTGAGGATTGAGGATTGAGCATTGAGGATTGAAGATTGAGGATTGAGGATTGAGGATTGAAGATTGAGTATTGAGAATTGAAGACTGACGATTGAGGATTGAGGATTGAGGATTGATGATTGAGGATTCAGGATTGAAGATTGAGTATTGAGGATTGAAGATTGAGGATTGTGGATTGAGGATTGAGGATTGAGGACTGAAGGTTGAGAATTGTGGACTGAGTGTTGAGGGTTGAGTGATGAGGATTGATGTTTGTGGATAGAGATTTGAAGACTGCAGATTGAGTGTTGAGTGTTGAAAACTGTGAATTGACGATTTTCTGTTGAGGATTGAGGACTGACAACTGATTGTTGAGGACTGAGGGCTGAAGATTGAGGATTCAGGATTGAGGATTCAGGATTGAGGTGTGAGCGTTGAGGCTTGAGGATTGATGCTTGAGTATTGAATCCTGAGAATTCAGGATATTCTATTGAGTATTGAGAATTGAGGATTGATGGTTGAGTAGTGAGGATTGAGGATTGAGGATTGAGGATTGAGTATTGAAGATTGAGGGTTGATGATTGAGGATTGAGTATTGAGGAATGAGGATTGAGGATTGAGGATTGAAGATTGAGTATTTAGGATTGAAGATCGAGGATTGAGGATTGAGGATTGAGCATTGAGGATTGAAGATTGACGACTGGGGATTGAGCATTGAAGATTGAGTATTGAGGGTTGAAGACTGACGATTGAGGATTGAGGATTGGGGATTGATGATTGAGGATTCAGGATTGAAGATTGAGTATTGAGGATTGAAGATTGAGGATTGTGGATTGAGGATTGAGGATTGAGGACTGAAGATTGAGGATTGGGGACTGAGTGTTGAGGGTTGAGTGATGAGAATTGATGTTTGTGGATAGAGATTTGAAGATTGCAGATTGAGTATTGCGAATTGAAAACTGTGAATTGATGATATTCTATTGAGGATTGAGGACTGAAAGCTGATTGATGAGAACTGAGGGCTGAAGGTTGAGGATTCAGGATTGAGGATTCAGGATTGAGGATTCAGGATTGAGGTTTGAGGATTGAGCATTGAGGATTGAGGATTGAGGATTGAGTATTGAGGATCGAGGATTGAAGATTGAGGATTGGGTACTGCGGAACATTGATGATTGATGATTGAGGATTGAGGATTGATGATTGAGGATTGAAGATTGAATATTGATGATTGAATGTTGAGGATTGAGGATTGAGTGTTGTGGATTGAGGACGAGGACTGAGGGTTGAGTATTGATGTTTGAGGTCTGAGGATTGAGGACTGAGGATTGAGAATTGAGGATTGAGGATTGAGGATTGAGGATTGAGGATTGAAGGTTGAAGATTGAGTATTGAGGATAGAAGATTGAGGATTGAGGATTGAGGATTGAAGAATGAGGATTGAGGATTGAGGATTGAGGATTGAGGATTGAGGATTGAAGACTGAGTATTGAGGATTGAAGATTGAGGATTGAGGATTGAGGATTGAGGATTGAGGATTGAGGATTGAGGATTGAAGATTGAGTATTGAGGATTGAGGATTGAGGATTGAGGATTGAAGATTGAGGTTTCAGGACTGAGGACTGAGGATTGAGGATTGAGAATTGAGGATTGATGGTTGTGTATTGAGGATTGAGGATTGAGGATTGAGGATTGAGTATTGTAGATTGAGGATTGATGATTGAGGATAGAGGATTGAGGATTGAGGATTCAGGATTGAGGATTGAAGATTGAGTATCGAGGATTGAAGGTTGAGGATAGAGGACTGAGGATTGAGTATTGAGGATAGAGGATTGAAGATTGAGGATTGGGGACTGAGGATTGAGGATTGAGGATTGAGGATTGAGGATAGAGGATTGAGGATTGAGGATTGAAGATTGAGGATTGGGGATTGTGGATTCAGGATTGAGGATACGGAATTGAGGTTTGAGGACTGAGAATTGAGGTTTGGGGATTGAGGATTGAGGATTGACGCTTGAGGATTGAGGATTGAGGATTGAGGATTTAGGATTGAGGATTGAGGATTGAAGATTGAGTATTGAGGATTGAATATTGAGGATTGAGGATTGAGGATTGAGGATTGAGGATGAGGGCTTAGGGTTGAGGATAGATGTTTGTGGATTGAATCCTGAGAATTCAGGATATTCCATTGAGTATTGAGAATTGAGGATTGATGGTTGCGTATTGAGGGTTGAGGTTTGAGGATTGAATATTGAGGATTGAGGATTGAGGATTGAGGATTGAGGATGAGGGCTGAGGGTTGAGGATAGATGTTTGTGTATTGAATCCTGAGAATTCAGAATATTCCATTGAGTATTGAGAATTGAGGATTGATGGTTGAGTATTGAGGATTGAGGATTGAGGATTGAGGATTGAGTATTGAAGATTGAGGATTGATGATTGAGGATTGAGGATTGAGGATTGAGCATTGAGGATTGAAGATTGAGGATTGAGGATTGAGGATTGAAGATTGAGTATCGAGGATTGAAGGTTGAGGATAGAGGATTGAGGATTGAGTATTGAGGATTGAGGATTCAGGATTGAGGATCGAGGATGAGGGCTGAGGGTTGAGGATTGAGGTTTGAGTACTGAGGACTGAGGATTGAGGATTGAGAATTGAGGATTGATGGTTGTGTATTGAGGATTGAGGATTGAGGATTGAGGAGTGAGTATTGAAGATTGAGGATTGAGGATTGAGGATTGAGCATTGAGGATTGAAGATTGAGGATTGAGGATTGAGGATTGAAGATTGAGTATTGAGAATTGAAGACTGACGATTGAGGATTGAGGATTGAGGATTGATGATTGAGGATTCAGGATTGAAGATTGAGTATTGAGGATTGAAGATTGAGGATTGTGGATTGAGGATTGAGGATTGAGGACTGAAGGTTGAGAATTGTGGACTGAGTGTTGAGGGTTGAGTGATGAGGATTGATGTTTGTGGATAGAGATTTGAAGACTGCAGATTGAGTGTTGAGTGTTGAAAACTGTGAATTGACGATTTTCTGTTGAGGATTGAGGACTGACAACTGATTGTTGACGACTGAGGGCTGAAGATTGAGGATTCAGGATTGAGGTTTGAGGACTGAGGATTGAGGATTGAGGATTGAGGATTGAGGATTGAGGATCGAGGATTGAGGATTGAGCATTGAGGAATGAAGATTGAGGATTGAGGATTGAGGATTGAAGATTGAGTATTGAGAATTGAAGGCTGACGATTGAGGATTGAGGATTGAGGATTGATGATTGAGGATTCAGGATTGAAGATTGAGTATTGAGGATTGAGTATTGAGGATTGAGGATTGAAGATTGAGGATTGGGGACTGAGGATTGATGATTGAGGATTCAGGATTTATGATTGAGTATTGAGGATTGAGGATTGAGGATTGAGGATTGAGGATTGATGATTGAAGATTGAGGTTTGAGGACTGAGGTCTGAGGATTGAGGATTGAGAATTGAGGATTGATGGTTGTGTATTGAGGATTGAGGATTGCGGATTGAGGATTGAGTATTGAAGATTGAGGATTGATGATTGAGGATAGAGGATTGAGGATTGAGGATTCAGGATTGAGGGTTGAAGATTGACTATCGAGGATTGAGGGTTGAGGATAGAGGACTGAGGATTGAGTATTGAGGATTGAGGATTGAAGATTGAGGATTGGGGACTGAGGATTGAGGATTGAGGATTGAGGATTGAGGATGGAGGATTGAGGATTGAGGTTTGAAGATTGACAATTGGGGATTGTGGATTCAGGATTGAGGATTCGGAATTGAGGTTTGAGGACTGAGAATTGAGGTTTGGGGATTGAGGATTGAGGATTGACGCTTGAGGATTGAGGATTGAGGATTGAGGATTGACGATTGAGGATTGAGGATTGAAGATTGAGTATTGAGGATTGAATATTGTGGATTGAGGATTGAGGATTGAGGATTGAGGATGAGGGCTTAGGGTTGAGGATAGATGTTTGTGGATTGAATCCTGAGAATTCAGGATATTCTATTGAGTATTGAGAATTGAGGATTGATGGTTGCGTATTGAGGGTTGAGGATTGAGGATTGAGTATTGAGGATTGAGGATTGATGATTGAGGATTGGGTAAGGCGGAACATTGAGGATTGAGGATTGACGATTGAGGATTGAGGATTGAAGATTGAAGATTGAATATTGATGAGGGAATATTGAGGATTGAGGATTGACGGTTGTGGATTGAGGACGAGGACTGAGGGTTTAGTGTTGATGTTTGAGGTCTGAGGATTGAGGATTCAGGATCGAGAATTGACGATTGAGGATTGAAGATTGAGGATTGGGTATTGCGTATTGAACATTGAGGATTGAGGATTGACGATTGAGGATTGAGGATTGAAGATTGAATATTGATGACTGAAGATTGATGATTGAGGATTGAGTGTTGTGGACCGAGGACGAGAACTGAGGGTTGAGTATTGAAGTTTGAGGTCTGAGGATTGAGGATTCAGGATTGAGAATTGAGGATTGAGGATTGAAGATTGAGGATTGAAAATTGAGTATTGAGGATTGAAGATTGAGGATTGAGGGTTGAGGATCAAGGATTGAGGTTTGGGGATCGAGGATTGAAGATTGAGTATTGCGGATTGAAGATTGAGGATTGAGGATTGAGGATTGAGGATTGAGGATTGAAGATTGAGGATTGGGGATTGAGGATTGACGATTGAGGATTGAGGATTGAGGATTGAGAATTGAGGATTGAGGATTGAAGATTGAGTATTTAGGATTGAAGGTTGAGGACTGAGGATTGAGTTTTGATGATTGAGGACCAAGTGTTGAGCGTTGAGTGATGAGAATTGATGTCTGTGTATTGAGATTTGAAGATTGAAGACTGGGGATTGAGTGTTGAACCATGAGAACTCAGGGTATTCTATTGAGTATTGGGAATTGAGAATTGATGGTTGAGTATTGAGGATTGATGGTTGAGGGTTGTGTGTTGAATATTGAGGATTGAGGATTGAGGATCGAAGATTGATGGTTGAGGATTGAGGATTGAGAATTGAGAATTGAGGGTGAGGACTGAGGGTTGAGGATTGAGGTTTGAGGAATGAGTATTGAGGATTGAGGATTGAGGATTGAGGATTGAGGATTGAGGATTGAGGATTGAAGATTGAGGATTGGGGACTGAGGATTGATGATTGAGGATTCAGGATTGATGATTGAGTATTGAGGATTGAGGATTTAGGATTGAGGATTGAGGATTGAGGATTGAGGATTGCAGATTGAGTATTGAGAATTGAGGATTGGTGTTTGAGTATCGAGGATTGATGGTTGAGGGTTGTGTGTTGAATATTGAGGATTGAGTATTGAGGATTGAGGATGAGGTATGAGGCTTGAGGATTGATGTTTGAGTATTGAATCCTGAGAATTCAGGAGATTTTATTGAGTATTGAGAATTGAGGGTTGATGGTTGAGTATTGAGGATTGAGTATTGAAGATTGAGGATTGATGATTGAGGATTGAGGATTCAGGATTGAGGATTGAAGATGGAGGATTGAAGATTGAGTATTGAGGATTGAAGATTGAGGATTGAGGATTGAGGATTGAGGATTGAGGATTGAGGATTGAGCATTGAGGATTGGAGATTGACGACTGGGGATTGAGGATTGAAGATTGAGTATTGAGGATTGAAGACTGACGATTGAGGAGTGAGGATTGAGTATTGATGATTGAGGATTGAGGATTGAGGATTGAAGATTGAGTATTGAGGGTTGAAGTTTGACGATTGAGGATTGAGAATTGAGGATTGAGGATAGAGGATTGAGGATTGAAGATTGAGTATTGAGGATTGAAGATTGAGTATTGAGGATTGAGGGTTGAGGATTGAAGATTGAGTATTGAGGATTGAGGGTTGAGGATTGAGGATTGAGGATTGAGGATTGAGGATTGCAGATTGAGTTTTGAGAATTTTGGATTGGTGGTTGAGTATCGAGGATTGATGGTTGAGGGTTGTGTGTTGAATATTGAGGATTGAGTATTGAGGATTGAAGATGTAGGATTGAGGATTGAGGATTGAGGATTGAGGTTTGAGTATTGAAGATTGAGGATTGGCGATTGAGGATTGACGATTGAGGATTCAGGATTGAGGATTGAGAATTGAGGATTGAGGATTGAAGATTGAGTATTGAGGATTGAAGATTGAGGACTGAGGATTGAGGATTGAGGATTGAGGATTGAAGGTTGAAGGTTGAGGATTGGGGATTGAGGATTGACGATTGAGGATTAAGGATTGAGGGTTGAGAATTGAGGATTGAGGATTGAAGATTCAGTATTGAGAATTGAAGATTGAGGATTGAGGATTGAGGATTGAAGATTGAGGACTGAGTGTTGAGGGTTGAGTGATGAGAATTGATGTTTGTGGATTGAGATTTGAAGATTGAAGGTTGGGGATTGAGTATTGAAATCTGTGAATTGAGGATATTCTATTGAGGATTGAGGATTGACTACTGATTGTTGAGGACTGAGGGCTGAAGATTGAGGATTCAGGATTGAGGATCGAGGATGAGGGCTGAGGGTTGAGGATTGTGGTTTGAGGACTGAGGACTGAGGATTGAGTATTGAAGATTGAGGATTGATGATTGAGGATAGAGGATTGAGGATTGAGGATTCAGGATTGAGGATTGAAGATTGAGTATCGAGGTTTGAAGGTTGAGGATAGAGGACTGAGGATTGAGTATTGAAGATTGTGGATTGAAGATTGAGGATTGGGGACTGAGGATTGAGGATTGAGGATTGAGGATTGAGGATAGAGGATTGAGGATTGATGATTGAAGATTGAGGATTGGGGATTGTGGATTCAGGATTGAGGATTCGGGATTGAGGTTTGAGGACTGAGAATTGAGGTTTGGGGATTGAGGATTGAGGATTGACGCTTGAGGATTGAGGATTGAGGATTGAGGATTGAGGATTGAGGATTGAGGATTGAAGATTGAGTATTGAGGATTGAATATTGAGGATTGAGGATTGAGGATTGAGGATTGAGGATTGAGGATGAGGGCTTAGGGTTGAGGATAGATGTTTGTGGATTGAATCCTGAGGATTCAGGATATTCTATTGAGTATTGAGAATTGAGGATTGATGGTTGCGTATTGAGGGTTGAGGATTGAGGATTGAGTATTGAGGATTGAGGATTGAAGATTGAGGATTGGCTACTGCGGAACATTGAGGATTGAGGATTGACGATTGAGGATTGTGGATTGAAGATTGAAGATTGAATATTGATGAGGGAATATTGAGGATTGAGGATTGAGGGTTGTGGATTGAGGACGAGGACTGAGGGTTTAGTGTTGATGTTTGAGGTCTGAGGATTGAGGATTGAGGATCGAGAATTGAGGATTGAGGATTGAAGATTGATGATTGGTTATTGCGTATTGAACATTGAGGATTGAGGATTGACGATTGAGGATTGAGGATTGAAGATTGAATATTGATGATTGAAGATTGAGGATTGAGGATTGAGTGTTGTGGACCGAGGACGAGAACTGAGGGTTGAGTATTGATGTTTGAGGTCTGAGCATTGAGGATTCAGGATTGAGAATTGAGGATTGAGGATTGAGGATTGAGGATTGAAAATTGAGTATTGAGGATTGAAGATTGAGGATTGAGGGTTGAGGATCAAGGACTCAGGATTGGGGATCGAGGATTGAAGATTGAGTATTGAGGATTGAAGATTGAGGATTGAGGATTGAGGATTGAGGATTGAGGATTGAAGATTGAGGATTGGGGATTGAGGATTGACGATTGAGGATTGAGGATTGAGGATTGAGAATTGAGGATTGAGGATTGAGGATAGAGTATTGAGGATTGAAGATTGAGGACTGAGTATTGTGGATTGATGATTGAGGACCAAGTGTTGAGCGTTGAGTGATGAGAATTGATGTCTGTGTATTGAGATTTGAAGATTGAAGATTGGGGATTGAGTGTTGAACCATGAGAATACAGGGTATTCTATTGAGTATTGGGAATTGAGAATTGATGGTTGAGTATTGAGGATTGATGGTTGAGGGTTGTGTGTTGAATATTGAGGATTGAGGATTGAGGATCGAAGATTGATGGTTGAGGATTGAGGATTGAGAATTGAGAATTGAGGGTGAGGACTGAGGGTTGAGGATTGAGGTTTGAGGAATGAGTATTGAGGATTGAGGATTGAGGATTGAGGATTGAGCATTGAGGATTGGAGATTGACGACTGGGGATTGAGGATTGAAGATTGAGTATTGAGGATTGAAGACTGACGCTTGACGAGTGAGGATTGAGGATTGAGGATTGAGGATTGAGGATAGAGTATTGAAGGTTGAGGATTGAAGAATGAGGATTGAGGAATGAGGATTGAGGATTGAGGATTGAAGATTGAGTATTGAGGGTTGAAGTTTGACGATTGAGGATTGAGAATTGAGGATTGAGGATAGAGGATTGAGGATTGAAGATTGAGTTTTGAGGATTGAAGATTGAGTATTGAGGATTGAGGGTTGAGGATTGAAGATTGAGTATTGAGGATTGAGGGTTGAGGATTGAGGATTGAGGATTGAGGATTGAGTATTGCAGATTGAGTATTGAGAATTTTGGATTGGTGGTTGAGTATCGAGGATTGATGGTTGAGGGTTGTGTGTTGAATATTGAGGATTGAGTATTGAGGATTGAAGATGTAGGATTGAGGATTGAGGATTGAGGATTGAGGTTTGAGTATTGAAGATTGAGGATTGGCGATTGAGGATTGACGATTGAGGATTCAGGATTGAGGATTGAGAATTGAGGATTGAGGATTGAAGATTGAGTATTGAGGATTGAAGATTGAGGACTGAGGATTGAGGATTGATGATTGAGGACCAAGTGTTGAGCGTTGAGTGATGAGAATTGATGTCTGTGTATTGAGATTTGAAGATTGAAGATTGGGGATTGAGTGTTGAACCATGAGAATTCAGGATATTCTATTGAGTATAGGGAATTGAGAATTGATGGTTGAGTATTGAGGATTGATGGTTGAGGGTTGTGTGTTGAATATTGAGGATTGAGGATTGAGGATCGAAGATTGATGGTTGAGGATTGAGGATTGAGGATTGAGGATTCAGGATTGAGGATTGGGGACTGAGGATTGAAGATTGAGGATTGAGGATTGAGGATTGAGGGTTGAGGATTGAGGATTGAAGATTGAGTATTGGGGATTGAGGATTCAGGATTGAGGATTCGGGATTGAGGTTTGAGGACTGAGGATTGAGGTTTGGGGATTGAGGATTGAGCATTGACGCTTGAGGATTGAGGATTGAGGATTGAGGATTGGGGATTGAGGATTGAGGATTGAAGATTGAGTATTGAGGATTGAATATTGAGGATTGAGGATTGAGGATTGAGGATTGAGGATGAGGGCTGAGGGTTGAGGATAGATGTTTCTGTATTGAATCCTGAGAATTCAGGATATTCCATTGAGTATTGAGAATTGAGGATTGATGGTTGAGTATTGAGGATTGAGGATTGAGGATTGAGGATTGAGTATTGAAGATTGAGGATTGATGATTGAGGATTGAGTATTGAGGAATGAGGATTGAGGATTGAGGATTGAAGATTGAGTATTGAGGATTGAAGATTGAGGATTGAGGATTGAGGATTGAGCATTGAGGATTGAAGATTGAGGACTGGGGATTGAGGATTGAAGATTGAGTATTGTGAATTGAAGACTGACGATTGGGGATTGAGGATTGAGGATTGATGATTGAGGATTCAGGATTGAAGATTGAGTATTGAGGGTTGAAGATTGAGGATTGTGGATTGAGGATTGAGGATTGAGGACTGAAGGTAGAGGATTGGGGACTGAGCGTTGAGGGTTGAGTGATGTGGATTGATTCTTGTGGATAGAGATTTGAAGACTGCAGATTGTGTATTGAGTGTTGAAATCTGTGTTTTGATGATATTCTATTGAGGATTGAGGACTGACAACTGATTGTTGAGGACTGAGGGCTGAAGATTGAGGATTCAGGATTGAGGATTCAGGATTGAGGTTTGAGGACTGAGGATTGAGGATTGAGGATTGAGGATTGAGGATTGAGGATTGAGGATTGAATATTGAGGATTGGATACTGCGGATTGATCATTGAGGATTGAGGATTGAGGATTGAGGATTGAGGATTGAGGATTGAAGATTGAATATTGATGATTGAATATTGAGGATTGAGAATTGAGGATTGCGGATTGAGGATTGAGGATTGAGGATTGAAAATTGAGTATTGAGGATAGAAGATTGAGGATTGAGGGTTGAGGATCAAGGATTGAGGATTGGGAATCGAGGATTGAAGATTCAGTATTGAGGATTGAGGATTGAAGATTGAGGATTGAGGATTGAGGATTGAGGATTGAGGATTGAAGGTTGAAGGTTGAGGATTGGGGATTGAGGATTGACGATTGAGGATTAAGGATTGAGGGTTGAGAATTGAGGATTGACGATTGAAGATTCAGTATTGAGAATTGAAGACTGAGGATTGAGGATTGAGGATTGGAGATTGAGGACTGAGTGTTGAGGGTTGAGTGATGAGAATTGATGTTTGTGGATTGAGATTTGAAGATTGAAGGTTGGGGATTGAGTATTGAAATCTGTGAATTGAGGATATTCTATTGAGGATTGAGGATTGACAACTGATTGTTGAGGACTGAGGGCTGAAGATTGAGGATTCAGGATTGAGGATCGAGGATGAGGGCTGAGGGTTGAGGATTGAGGTTTGAGGACTGAGGACTGAGGATTGAGGATTGAGAATTGAGGATTGATGGTTGTGTATTGAGGATTGGGGATTGAGGATTGAGGATTGAGTATTGAAGATTCAGGATTGATGATTGAGAATAGAGGATTGAGGATTGAGAATTCAGGATTGAGGATTGAAGATTGAGTATCGAGGATTGAAGGTTGAGGATAGAGGATTGAGGATTGAGTATTGAGGATTGAGGATTGCAGATTGAGGATTGGGGACTGAGGATTGAGGAATGAAGATTGAATATTGATGATTGAATATCGAGGATTGAGGATTGAGGGTTGTGGATTGAGGACGAGGACTGAGGGTTGAGTATTGATGTTTGAGGTCTGAGGACTGAGGATAGAGGATTGAGAATTGAGGATTGCGGATTGAGGATTGAGGATTGAGGATTGAAAATTGAGTATTGAGGATAGAAGATTGAGGATTGAGGGTTGAGGATCAAGGATTGAGGATTGGGAATCGAGGATTGAAGATTCGGTATTGAGGATTGAAGATTGAGGATTGAGGATTGAGGATTGAGGATTGAGGATTGAGGATTGAGGATTGAGGATTGAAGATTGAGTATTGAGAATTGAAGACTGACGATTGAGGATTGAGGATTGAGGATTGATGATTGAGGATTCAGGATTGAAGATTGAGCATTGAGGATTGAAGATTGAGGATTGTGGAATGAGGATTGAGGATTGAGGACTGAAGGTTGAGAATTGGGGACTGAGTGTTGAGGGTTGAGTGATGAGGATTGATGTTTGTGGATAGAGATTTGAAGACTGCAGATTGAGTGTTGAGTGTTGAAAACTTTGAATTGATGATTTTCTGTTGATGATTGAGGACTGACAACTGATTGTTGCTGACTGAGGGCTGAAGATTGAGGATTCAGGATTGAGGTTTGAGGACTGAGTATTGAGGGTTGAAGTTTGACGATTGACGATTGAGAATTGAGGATTGAGGATAGAGGATTGAGGATTGAAGATTGAGTATTGAGGATTGAAGATTGAGTATTGACGATTGAGGGTTGAGGATTGAAGATTGAGTATTGAGGATTGAGGGTTGAGGATTGAGGATTGAGGATTGAGGATTGAGGATTGCAGATTGAGTATTGAGAATTTTGGATTGGTGGTTGAGTATCGAGGATTGATGGTTGAGGGTTGTGTGTTGAATATTGAGGATTGAGTATTGAGGATTGAAGATGTAGGATTGAGGATTGAGGATTGAGGATTGAGGTTTGAGTATTGAAGATTGAGGATTGGCGATTGAGGATTGACGATTGAGGATTCAGGATTGAGGATTGAAAATTGAGGATTGAGGATTGAAGATTGAGTATTGAGGATTGAAGATTGAGGACTGAGGATTGAGGATTGATGATTGAGGACCAAGTGTTGAGCGTTGAGTGATGAGAATTGATGTCTGTGTATTGAGATTTGAAGATTGAAGATTGGGGATTGAGTGTTGAACCATGAGAATTCAGGATATTCTATTGAGTATAGGGAATTGAGAATTGATGGTTGAGTATTGAGGATTGATGGTTGAGGGTTGTGTGTTGAATATTGAGGATTGAGGATTGAGGATCGAAGATTGATGGTTGAGGATTGAGGATTGAGGATTGAGGATTCAGGATTGAGGATTGGGGACTGAGGATTGAAGATTGAGGATTGAGGATTGAGGATTGAGGGTTGAGGATTGAGGATTGAAGATTGAGGATTGGGGATTGAGGATTCAGGATTGAGGATTCGGGATTGAGGTTTGAGGACTGAGGATTGAGGTTTGGGGATTGAGGATTGAGGATTGACGCTTGAGGATTGAGGATTGAGGATTGAGGATTGGGGATTGAGGATTGAGGATTGAAGATTGAGTATTGAGGATTGAATATTGAGGATTGAGGGTTCAGGATTGAGGATTGAGGATGAGGGCTGAGGGTTGAGGATAGATGTTTCTGTATTGAATCCTGAGAATTCAGGATATTCCATTGAGTATTGAGAATTGAGGATTGATGGTTGAGTATTGAGGATTGAGGATTGAGGATTGAGGATTGAGGATTGAGTATTGAAGATTGAGGATTGATGATTGATGGTTGAGTATTGAGGATTGAGGATTGAGGATTGAGGATTGAGTATTGAAGATTGAGGATTGATGATTGAGGATTGAGGATTGAGGATTGAGCATTGAGGATTGAAGATTGAGGATTGAGGATTGAGGATTGAAGATTGAGTACTGAGAATTGAAGACTGACGATTGAGGATTGAGGATGGAGGATTGATGATTGAGGATTCAGGATTGAAGATTGAGTATTGAGGATTGAAGATTGAGGATTGTGGGTTGAGGATTGAGGATTGAGGACTGAATGTTGAGGATTGGGGACTGAGTGTTGAGGGTTGAGTGATGAGGATTGATGTTTGTGGATAGAGATTTGAAGACTGCAGATTGAGTATTGAGTGTTGAAAACTGTGAATTGATGATATTCTATTGAGGATTGAGGACTGACAACTGATTGTTGAGGACTGAGGGCTGAAGATTGAGGATTCAGGATTGAGGATTCAGGATTGAGGTTTGAGGACTGAGGATTGAAGGTTGAGGATTGGGGACTGAGGATTGATGATTGAGGATTCAGGATTGAAGATTGAGTATTGAGGATTGAGGATTGAGGATTGAGGATTGAGGATTGAGGATTGAAGATTAAGGTTTGAGGACTGAGGACTGAGGACTGAGGATTGAGGATTGAGAATTGAGGATTGATGGTTGTGTATTGAAGATTGAGGATTGAGGATTGAGGCATGAGTATTGAAGATTGAGGATTGATGATTGAGGATAGAGGATTGAGGATTGAGGATTCAGGATTGAGGATTGAAGATTGAGTATCGAGAATTGAAGGTTGAGGATAGAGGACTGAGGATTGAGTATTGAGGATAGAGGATTGAAGATTGAGGATTGGGGACTGAGGATTGAGGATTGAGGATTGAGGATTGAGGATAGAGGATTGAGGATTGAGGATTGAAGATTGAGGATTGGGGATTGTGGATTCAGGATTGAGGATACGGAATTGAGGTTTGAGGACTGAGAATTGAGGTTTGGGGATTGAGGATTGAGGATTGACGCTTGAGGATTGAGGATTGAGGATTGAGGATTGAGGATTGAGGATTGAAGATTGAGTATTGAGGATTGAATATTGAGGATTGAGGATTGAGTATTGAGGATTGAGGATTGAAGATTGAGGATTGAATATTGATGAGGGAATATTGAGGATTGAGGATTGAGGGTTGTGGATTGAGGACGAGGACTGAGGGTTTAGTGTTGATGTTTGAGGTCTGAGGATTGAGGATTGAGGATCGAGAATTGAGGATTGAGGATTGAAGATTGAGGATTGGGTATTGCGTATTGAACATTGAGGGTTGAGGATTGACGATTGAGGATTGAGGATTGAAGATTGAATATTGATGATTGAAGATTGAGTATTGAGGATTGAGTGTTGTGGACCGAGGACGAGAACTGAGGGTTGAGTATTGATGTTTGAGGTCTGAGGATTGAGGATTCAGGATTGAGAATTGAGGATTGAGGATTGAGGATTGAGGATTGAAAATTGAGTATTGAGGATTGAAGATTGATGATTGAGGATAGAGGATTGAGTATTGAGGATTCAGGATTGAGGATTGAAGATTGAGTATCGAGGATTGAAGGTTGAGGATAGAGGATTGAGGATTGAGTATTGAGGATTGAGGATTCAGGATTGAGGATCGAGGATGAGGGCTGAGGGTTGAGGATTGAGGTTTGAGTACTGAGGACTGAGGATTGAGGATTGAGAATTGAGGATTGATAGTTGTGTATTGAGGATTGAGGATTGAGGATTGAGGAGTGAGTATTGAAGATTGAGGATTGAGGATTGAGGATTGAGGATTGAGGATTGAAGATTGAGGATTGAGGATTGAGGATTGAAGATTGAGTATTGAGAATTGAAGACTGACGATTGAGGATTGAGGATTGAGGATTGATGATTGAGGATTCAGGATTGAAGATTGAGCATTGAGGATTGAAGATTGAGGATTGTGGATTGAGGATTGAGGATTGAGGACTGAAGGTTGAGAATTGGGGACTGAGTGTTGCGGGTTGAGTGATGAGGATTGATGTTTGTGGATAGAGATTTGAAGACTGCAGATTGAGTGTTGAGTGTTGAAAACTGTGAATTGATGATTTTCTGTTGATGATTGAGGACTGACAACTGATTGTTGAGGACTGAGGGCTGAAGATTGAGGATTCAGGATTGAGGTTTGAGGACTGAGGATTGAGGATTGAGGATTGAGGATTGAGGATTGAGGATCGAGGATTGAGGATTGAGCATTGAGGAATGAAGATTGAGGATTGAGGATTGAGGATTGAAGATTGAGTATTGAGAATTGAAGGCTGACGATTGAGGATTGAGGATTGAGGATTGATGATTGAGGATTCAGGATTGAAGATTGAGTATTGAGGATTGAGTATTGAGGATTGAGGATTGAAGATTGATGATTGAAGATTGAGGTTTGAGGACTGAGGTCTGAGGATTGAGGATTGAGAATTGAGGATTGATGGTTGTGTAGTGAGGATTGAGGATTGAGGATTGAGGATTGAGTATTGAAGATTGAGGATTGATGATTGAGGATAGAGGATTGAGGATTGAGGATTCATGATTGAGGATTGAAGATTGAGTATCGAGGATTGAAGGTTGAGGATAGAGGACTGAGGATTGAGTATTGAGGATAGAGGATTGAAGATTGAGGATTGGGGACTGAGGATTGAGGATTGAGGATTGAGGATTGAGGATAGAGGATTGAGGATTGAGGATTGAAGATTGAGGATTGGGGATTGTGGATTCAGGATTGAGGATACGGAATTGAGGTTTGAGGACTGAGAATTGAGGTTTGGGGATTGAGGATTGAGGATTGACGCTTGAGGATTGAGGATTGAGGATTGAGGATTGAGGATTGAGGATTGAGGATTGAAGATTGAGTATTGAGGATTGAATATTGAGGATTGAGGATTGAGGATTGAGGATTGAGGATGAGGGCTTAGGGTTGAGGATAGATGTTTGTGGATTGAATCCTGAGAATTCAGGATATTCTATTGAGTATTGAGAATTGAGGATTGATGGTTGCGTATGGAGGGTTGAGGATTGAGGATTGAAGATTGAGTATTGAGGATTGAAGATTGAGGATTGAGGATTGAGGATTGAAGAATGAGGATTGAGGATTGCGTATTGAACATTGAGGATTGAGGATTGAGGATTGAGGATTGAAGATTCAATATTGATGATTGAAGATTGAGGATTGAGGATTGAGTGTTGTGGACCGAGGACGAGAACTGAGGGTTGAGTATTGATGTTTGAGGTCTGAGGATTGAGGATTGAGGATTGAGAATTGATGATTGAGGATTGAGTATTGAGGAATGAGGATTGAGGATTGAGGATTGAAGATTGCGTATTTAGGATTGAAGATCGAGGATTGAGGATTGAGGATTGAGCATTGAGGATTGAAGATTGACGACTGGGGATTGAGGATTGAAGATTGAGTATTGAGGGTTGAAGACTGACGATTGAGGATCGAGGATTGAGGATTGATGATTGAGGATTCAGGATTGAAGATTGAGTATTGAGGATTGAAGATTGAGGATTGTGGATTGAGGATTGATGATTGAGGACTGAAGATTGAGGATTGGGGACTGAATGTTGAGGGTTGAGTGATGAGAATTGATGTTTGTGGATAGAGATTTGAAGATTGCAGATTGAGTATTGCGTATTGAAAACTGTGAATTGATGATATTCTATAGAGGATTGAGGACTGAAAGCTGATTGATGAGAACTGAGGGCTGAAGATTGAGGATTCAGGATTGAGGATTCAGGATTGAGGTTTGAGGATTGAGCATTGAGGATTGAGGATTGAGGATTGAGTATTGAGGATCGAGGATTGAAGATTGAGGATTGGGTGCTGCGGAACATTGAGGATTGATGATTGAGGATTGAGGATTGATGATTGAGGATTGAAGATTGAATATTGATGATTGAATGTTGAGGATTGAGGATTGAGTGTTGTGGATTGAGGACGAGGACTGAGGGTTGAGTATTGATGTTTGAGGTCTGAGGATTGAGGACTGAGGATTGAGAATTGAGGATTGAGGATTGAGGATTGAGGATTGAGGATTGAAGATTGAAGATTGAGTATTGAGGATTGAAGATTGAGGATTGAGGATTGAGGATTGAAGAATGAGGATTGAGGATTGGGGATTGAGGATTCAGGATTGAGGATTGAAGACTGAGTATTGAGGATTGAAGATTGAGGATTGAGGATTGAGGATTGAGGATTCAGGATTGAGGATTGAAGATTGAGTATTGAGGATTGAAGTTTGAGGATTGAGGATTGAGGATTGAAGATTGAGGATTGTGGACTGAGGATTGAAGATTGAGGATTGAGTATTGAGGATTGAGGATTGATGAATGAGGATTGAAGATTCAGTATTGAGGATTGAAGATTGAGAATTGAGGATTGAGGATTGAACGTTGAGGACTGAGTGTTGAGGGTTGAGTGATGAGAATCGATGTTTCTGGATAGAGGTTGGAAGATTGCAGATTGAGTATTGAGTATTGAAATCTGTGAATTGAGGATATTCTATTGAGGATTTAGGATTGACACCTGATTGTTGAGGACTGAGGGCTGAAGATTGAGGATCCAGGGTTGAGGATTAAGGTTTGAGGTGTGAGGACTGAGGATTGAGGATTGAGGATTGAGGATTGAGGATTGATCATTGAAGATTGAGGATTGGGTATTGCGGATTGAACATTGAGGATTGAGGATTGAGGATTGAGGATTGAGGATTGAGTATTGAAGATTGAATATTGATGATTGAAGATTGAGGATTGAGTATTGAGGGTTGTGGATTGAGGACGAGGACTGAGGGTTAAGCATTGATGTTTGAGGTCTGAGGATTGAAGGTTGAGGATTGAGAATTGAGAATTGATGATTGAGGATTGAGGATTGAGGATTGAGGATTGAGTATTGAAGATTGAGGATTGATGATTGAGGATAGAGGATTGAGGATTGAGGATTCAGGATTGAGGATTGAAGATTGAGTATTGAGGATTGAAGATTGAGGATTGAGGATTGAGGATTGTAGATTGAGGATTGTGGACTGAGGATTGAAGATTGAGGATTGAGGATTGAGGATTGAGGATTGATGATTGAGGATTGAAGATTCAGTATTGAGGATTGAAGATTGAGAATTGAGGATTGAGGATTGAGAACTGAGGGTTGAGTATTGATGTTTGAGGTCTGAGCATTGAGGATTCAGGATTGAGAATTGAGGATTGAGGATTGAGGATTGAGGATTGAAAATTGAGTATTGAGGATTGAAGATTGAGGATTGAGGGTTGAGGATCAAGGACTCAGGATTGGGGATCGAGGATTGAAGATTGAGGATTGAGGATTGAGGATTGAAGATTGAGGATTGGGGATTGAGGATTGACGATTGAGGATTGAGGATTGAGCATTGAGAATTGAGGATTGAGGATTGAGGATAGAGTATTGAGGATTGAAGATTGAGGACTGAGTATTGTGGATTGATGATTGAGGACCAAGTGTTGAGCGTTGAGTGATGAGAATTGATGTTTGTGGATTGAGATTTGAAGATTGAAGGTTGGGGATTGAGTATTGAAATCTGTGAATTGAGGATATTCTATTGAGGATTGAGGATTGACAACTGATTGTTGAGGACTGAGGGCTGAAGATTGAGGATTCAGGATTGAGGATCGAGGATGAGGGCTGAGGGTTGAGGATTGAGGTTTGAGGACTGAGGACTGAGGATTGAGGATTGAGAATTGAGGATTGATGGTTGTGTATTGAGGATTGAGGATTGAGGATTGAGGATTGAGTATTGAAGATTCAGGATTGATGATTGAGAATAGAGGATTGAGGATTGAGGATTCAGGATTGAGGATTGAAGATTGAGTATCGAGGATTGAAGGTTGAGGATAGAGGATTGAGGATTGAGTATTGAGGATTGAGGATTGAAGATTGAGGATTGGGGACTGAGGATTGAGGATTGAAGATTGAATATTGATGATTGAATATTGAGGATTGAGGATTGAGGGTTGTGGATTGAGGACGAGGACTGAGGGTTGAGTATTGATGTTTGAGGTCTGAGGACTGAGGATAGAGGATTGAGAATTGAGGATTGCGGATTGAGGATTGAGGATTGAGGATTGAAAATTGAGTATTGAGGATAGAAGATTGAGGATTGAGGGTTGAGGATCAAGGATTGAGGATTGGGAATCGAGGATTGAAGATTCGGTATTGAGGATTGAAGATTGAGGATTGAGGATTGAGGATTGAGGATTGAGGATTGAAGGTTGAAGGTTGAGGATTGGGGATTGAGGATTGACGATTGAGGATTAAGGATTGAGGGTTGAGAATTGAGGATTGAGGATTGAAGATTCAGTATTGAGAATTGAAGATTGAGGATTGAGGATTGAGGATCGAAGATTGAGGACTGAGTGTTGAGGGTTGAGTGATGAGAATTGATGTTTGTGGATTGAGATTTGAAGATTGAAGATTGGGGATTGAGTATTGAAATCTGTGAATTGAGGATATTCTATTGAGGATTGAGGATTGACAACTGATTGTTGAGGACTCAGGGCTGAAGATTGAGGATTCAGGATTGAGGATCGAGGATGAGGGCTGAGGGTTGAGGATTGAGGTTTGAGGACTGAGGACTGAGGATTGAGGATTGAGAATTGAGGATTGAAGATTGAGTATTGAGGGTTGAAGTTTGACGAATTGAGGATTAAGAATTGAGGATTGAGGATAGAGGATTGAGGATTGAAGATTGAGTATTGAGGATTGAAGATTGAGTATTGACGATTGAGGGTTGAGGATTGAAGATTGAGTATTGAGGATTGAGGGTTGAGGATTGAGGATTGAGGATTGAGGATTGAGGATTGCAGATTGAGTATTGAGAATTTTGGATTGGTGGTTGAGTATCGAGGATTGATGGTTGAGGGTTGTGTGTTGAATATTGAGGATTGAGTATTGAGGATTGAAGATGTAGGATTGAGGATTGAGGATTGAGGATTGATGTTTGAGTATTGAAGATTGAGTATTGAGGATTGAAGATTGAGGACTGAGGATTGAGGATTGATGATTGAGGACCAAGTGTTGAGCGTTGAGTGATGAGAATTGATGTCTGTGTATTGAGATTTGAAGATTGAAGATTGGGGATTGAGTGTTGAACCATGAGAATTCAGGATATTCTATTGAGTATAGGGAATTGAGAACTGATGGTTGAGTATTGAGGATTGATGGTTGAGGGTTGTGTGTTGAATATTGAGGATTGAGGATTGAGGATCGAAGATTGATGGTTGAGGATTGAGGATTGAGGATTGAGGATTCAGGATTGAGGATTGGGGACTGAGGATTGAAGATTGAGGATTGAGGATTGAGGATTGAGGGTTGAGGATTGAGGATTGAAGATTGAGGATTGGGGATTGAGGATTCAGGATTGAGGATTCGGGATTGAGGTTTGAGGACTGAGGATTGAGGTTTGGGGATTGAGGATTGAGGATTGACGCTTGAGGATTGAGGATTGAGGATTGAGGATTGGGGATTGAGGATTGAGGATTGAAGATTGAGTATTGAGGATTGAATATTGAGGATTGAGGGTTCGGGATTGAGGATTGAGGATGAGGGCTGAGGGTTGAGGATAGATGTTTCTGTATTGAATCCTGAGAATTCAGGATATTCCATTGAGTATTGAGAATTGAGGATTGATGGTTGAGTATTGAGGATTGAGGATTGAGGATTGAGGATTGAGGATTGAGTATTGAAGATTGAGGATTGATGATTGAGGATTGAGTATTGAGGAATGAGGATTGAGGATTGAGGATTGAAGATTGAGTATTGAGGATTGAGGATTGGGGATTGAGGATTCAGGATTGAGGATTCGGGATTGAGGTTTGAGGACTGAGGATTGAGGATTGAGGATTGAGTATTGAGGATCGAGGATTGAAGATTGAGGATTGGGTACTGCGGAACATTGAGGATTGATGATTGAGGATTGAGGATTGATGATTGAGGATTGAAGATTGAATATTGATGATTGAATGTTGAGGATTGAGGATTGAGTGTTGTGGATTGAGGACGAGGACTGAGGGTTGAGTATTGATGTTTGAGGTCTGAGGATTGAGGACTGAGGATTGAGAATTGAGGATTGAGGATTGAGGATTGAGGATTGAGGATTGAAGATTGAAGTTTGAGTATTGAGGATTGAAGATTGAGGATTGAGGATTGAGGATTGAAGAATGAGGATTGAGGATTGGGGATTGAGGATTCAGGATTGAGGATTGAAGACTGAGTATTGAGGATTGAAGATTGAGGATTGAGGATTGAGGATTGAGGATTCAGGATTGAGGATTGAAGATTGAGTATTGAGGATTGAAGTTTGAGGATTGAGGATTGAGGATTGAAGATTGAGGATTGTGGACTGAGGATTGAAGATTGAGGATTGAGTATTGAGGATTGAGGATTGATGAATGAGGATTGAAGATTCAGTATTGAGGATTGAAGATTGAGAATTGAGGATTGAGGATTGAACGTTGAGGACTGAGTGTTGAGGGTTGAGTGATGAGAATCGATGTTTCTGGATAGAGGTTGGAAGATTGCAGATTGAGTATTGAGTATTGAAATCTGTGAATTGAGGATATTCTATTGAGGATTTAGGATTGACACCTGATTGTTGAGGACTGAGGGCTGAAGATTGAGGATCCAGGGTTGAGGATTAAGGTTTGAGGTGTGAGGACTGAGGATTGAGGATTGAGGATTGAGGATTGAGGATTGATAATTGAAGATTGAGGATTCGGTATTGCGGATTGAACATTGAGGATTGAGGATTGAGGATTGAGGATTGAGGATTGAGTATTGAAGATTGAATATTGATGATTGAAGATTGAGGATTGAGTATTGAGGGTTGTGGATTGAGGACGAGGACTGCGGGTTAAGCATTGATGTTTGAGGTCTGAGGATTGAAGGTTGAGGATTGAGAATTGAGAATTGATGATTGAGGATTGAGGATTGAAGATTGAGGATTGGGTATTGAGGATTGAAGAATGAGGATTGAGGATTGATGATTGAAGATTGAGGACTGGAGATTGGGGATTCAGGATTGAGGATTCGGGATTGAGGTTTGAGGATTGAGATTTGATTATTGAATATTGTGGATTGAGTACTGAACCATGAGAATTCAGGATAATCTATTGAGTATTGAGAATTAAGGATTGATGGTTGAGTAATGAGGATTGGTGGTTGAGGGTTTTGTGTTGAATATTGAGGATTGAGGATTGAGGATTGAGGATTGAGTATTGAAGGTTGAGGATTGAAGAATGAGGATTGAGGAATGAGGATTGAGGGTTGAGGATTGAAGATTGAGTATTGAGGGTTGAAGTTTGACGATTGAGGATTGAGAATTGAGGATTGAGGATAGAGGATTGAGGATTGAAGATTGAGTATTGAGGATTAGTGGTTGAGTATCGTGGATTGATGGTTGAGTGTTGTGTGTTGAATTTTGAGGATTGAGTATTGAGGATTGAAGATGTAGGATTGAGGATTGAGGATTGATAATTGAGGTTTGAGGATTGAAGATTGAGGATTGTCGATTGAGGATTGACGATTGAGGATTCAGGATTGAGGATTGAGAATTGAGGATTGAGGATTGAAGATTGAGTATTGAGGATTGAAGATTGAGGATTGAGGATTGAGGATTGAGCATTGAGGATCGAGAATTGAGGATTGAGGATTGAAGATTGAGGATTGGGTATTGCGTATTGAACATTGAGGGTTGAGTATTGAGGATTCAGGATTGAGGATTGAAGATTGAGTATCGAGGATTGAAGGTTGAGGATAGAGGATTGAGGATTGAGTGTTGTGGATTGAGGACGAGGACTGAGGGTTGAGTATTGATGTTTGAGGTCTGAGGATTGAGGACTGAGGATTGAGAATTGAGGATTGAGGATTGAGGATTGAGGATTGAGGATTGAAGATTGAAGATTGAGTATTGAGGATTGAAGATTGAGGATTGAGGATTGAGGATTGAAGAATGAGGATTGAGGATTGGGGATTGAGGATACAGGATTGAGGATTGAAGACTGAGTATTGAGGATTGAAGATTGAGGATTGAGGATTGAGGATTGAGCATTGAGGATTGAAGATTGAGGATTGAGGATTGAAGATTGAGGTTTGAGGACTGTGGACTGACGATTGAGGATTGAGAATTGAGGATTGATGGTTGTGTATTGAGGATTGAGGATTGGGGATTGAGGATTGAGTATTGAAGATTGAGGATTGATGATTGAGGATAGAGGATTGAGGATTGAGGATTCAGGATTGAGGGTTGAAGATTGACTATCGAGGATTGAGGGTTGAGGATAGAGGACTGAGGATTGAGTATTGAGGATTGAGGATTGAAGATTGAGGATTGGGGACTGAGGATTGAGGATTGAGGATTGAGGATTGAGGATAGAGGATTGAGGATTGAGGTTTGAAGATTGACAATTGGGGATTGTGGATTCAGGATTGAGGATTCGGAATTGAGGTTTGAGGACTGAGAATTGAGGTTTGGGGATTGAGGATTGAGGATTGACGCTTGAGGATTGAGGATTGAGGATTGAGGATTGACGATTGAGGATTGAGGATTGAAGATTGAGTATTGAGGATTGAATATTGAGGATTGAGGATTGAGGATTGAGGATTGAGGATGAGGGCTTAGGGTTGAGGATAGATGTTTGTGGATTGAATCCTGAGAATTCAGGATATTCTATTGAGTATTGAGAATTTAGGATTGATGGTTGCGTATTGAGGGTTGAGTATTGAGGATTGAGTATTGAGGATTGAGGATTGATGATTGAGGATTGGGTACTGCGGAACATTGAGGATTGAGGATTGACGATTGAGGATTGAGGATTGAAGATTGAAGATTGAATATTGATGAGGGAATATTGAGGATTGAGGATTGAGGGTTGTGAATTGAGGACGAGGACTGAGGGTTTAGTGTTGATGTTTGAGGTCTGAGGATTGAGGATTCAGGATCGAGAATTGACGATTGAGGATTGAAGATTGAGGATTGGGTATTGCGTATTGAACATTGAGGATTGAGGATTGACGATTGAGGATTGAGGATTGAAGATTGAATATTGATGACTGAAGATTGATGATTGAGGATTGAGTGTTGTGGACCGAGGACGAGAACTGAGGGTTGAGTATTGAAGTTTGAGGTCTGAGGATTGAGGATTCAGGATTGAGAATTGAGGATTGAGGATTGAAGATTGAGGATTGAAAATTGAGTATTGAGGATTGAAGATTGAGGATTGAGGGTTGAGGATCAAGGATTGAGGATTGGGGATCGAGGATTGAAGATTGAGTATTGCGGATTGAAGATTGAGGATTGAGGATTGAGGATTGAGGATTGAGGATTGAAGATTGAGGATTGGGGATTGAGGATTGACGATTGAGGATTGAGGATTGAGGATTGAGAATTGAGGATTGAGGATTGAAGATTGAGTATTTAGGATTGAAGGTTGAGGACTGAGGGTTGAGTTTTGATGATTGAGGACCAAGTGTTGAGCGTTGAGTGATGAGAATTGATGTCTGTGTATTGAGATTTGAAGATTGAAGACTGGGGATTGAGTGTTGAACCATGAGAATTCAGGGTATTCTATTGAGTATTGGGAATTGAGAATTCATGGTTGAGTATTGAGGATTGATGGTTGAGGGTTGTGTGTTGAATATTGAGGATTGAGGATTGGGGATCGAAGATTGATGGTTGAGGATTGAGGATTGAGAATTGAGAATTGAGGGTGAGGACTGAGGGTTGAGGATTGAGGTTTGAGGAATGAGTATTGAGGATTGAGGATTGAGGATTGAGGATTGAGGATTGAGGATTGAGTATTGAAGATTGACGATTGATGATTGAGGATAGAGGATTGCGGATTCAGGATTCAGGACTGAGTATTGAAGATTGAGTATCGAGGATTGAAGGTTGAGCATAGAGGATTGAGGATTGAGTATTGAGGATTGAGGATTGAAGATTGAGGATTGGGGACTGAGAATTGAAGATTGAGGATTGAGGATTGAGGATTGAGGATTGAGGATTGAAGATTGAGGATTGGGGACTGATGATTCAGGAATGAGGGTTCGGGATTTAGTTTTGAGGACTGAGGATTGAGGTTTGGGGATTGAGGATTGACGATTGAGTATTGAAGTTTGAGGATTGATGACAGAGGATTGAGTATTGAGGATTGGGGATTGCAGATTGAGGATTGAATATTGAGTATTGAGGTATGAATATTGAGGATTGAGGATTGAGGATTGAGGATTGAGGATGAGGTCTGAGGCTTGAGGATTGATGTTTGAGTATTGAATCCTGAGAATTCAGGATATTTTATTGAGTATTGAGAATTGAGGATTGAGTGTTGAAGATTGAGGATTGATGACTGAGGATTGAGGATTCAGGATTGAGGATAGAGGATTGAGGATTGAGGATTGAGGATTGAGCATTGAGGATTGGAGATTGACGACTGGGGATAGAGGATTGAAGATTGAGTATTGAGGATTGAAGACTGACGATTGAGGAGTGAGGATTGAGGATTGATGATTGAGGATTGAGGATTCAAGATTGAGTATTGAGTATTGATGGTTGAGTATTGAGGATTGGGGATTGAGGATTGGGGATTGAGGACTTAAGATTGAGTATTGAGGATTGAGGATTGAAGATTGAGGATTTGGTACTGCGGACTGAACATTGAGGGTTGAGTATTGATGTTTGAGGTCTGAGGATTGAGGATTGAGGATTGAAGATTGAGGATTGATGATTGAGGATAGAGGATTGAAGATTGAGTATTGAGGATTGATGGTTGAGGATTGTGGATTGAGGATTGAGGATTGAGGATTGAGGACTGAAGATTGAGGATTGAGGACTGAGTGTTGAGGGTTGAGTGATGAGGATTGATGTTTGTGGATAGAGATTTGAAGACTGCAGATTGAGTATTGAGTATTGAAAACTGTGAATTGATGATATTCTATTGAGGATTGAGGATTGACAACTGATTGTTGAGGACTGAGGGCTGAAGATTGAGGATTCAGGATTGAGGATCGAGGATGAGGGCTGAGGGTTGAGGATTGAGGTTTGAGGACTGAGGACTGAGGATTGAGGATTGAGAATTGAGGATTGATGGTTGTGTATTGAGGATTGAGGGTTGAGGATTGAGGATTGTGTATTGAAGATTGAGGATTGATGATTGAGGATAGAGGATTGAGGATTGAGGATTCAGGATTGAGGATTGAAGATTGAGTATCGAGGATTGAAGGTTGAAGATAGAGGATTGAAGATTGAGTATTGAGGATTGAGGATTGAAGATTGAGGATTGTGGACTGAGGATTGAAGATTGAGGATTGAGGATTGAGGATTGAGGATTGATGATTTAGGATTGAAGATTCAGTATTGAGGATTGAAGATTGAGAATTGAGGATTGAGGATTGAAAGTTGAGGACTGTGTGTTGAGGGTTGAGTGATGAGAATCGATGTTTGTGGATAGCGGTTGGAAGATTGCAGATTGAGTATTGAGCATTGAAAACTGTGAATTGAGGATATTCTATTGAGGATTTAGGATTGACAACTGATTGTTGAGGACTGAGGGCTGAAGATTGAGGATCCAGTGTTGAGGATTAAGGTTTGAGGTTTGAGGACTGAGGACTGAGGATTGAGGATTGAGGATTGACTATTGAGGATTGATGATTGAAGATTGAGGATTGGGTATTGCGGATTGAACATTGAGGATTGAGGATTGTGGATTGAGGATCGAGGATTGGGGATTGAAGATTGAATATTGTTGATTGTAGATTGAGGATTGAGGATTGAGTGTTGTGGATTGAGGACGAGGGCTGAGGGTTGAGTATTGATGTTTGAGGTCTGAGGATTGAGGGCTGAGGATTGAGAATTGAGAATTGAGGATTGAGGATTGAGGATTGAAGATTGAGGATTGGGTATTGAGGATTGAAGAATGAGGATTGAGGATTGATGATTGAAGATTGAGGATTGGGGATTGAGGATTCAGGATTGAGGATTCGGGATTGAGGTTGAGGATTGAGATTTGATTATTGAATATTGTGGGTTGTGTATTGAACCATGAGAATTCAGGATATTCTATTGAGTATTGAGAATTGAGGATTGATGGTTGAGTATTGAGAATTGGTGGTTGAGGGTTTTGTGTTGAATATTGAGAATTGAGGATTGAGGATTGAGGATTGAGTATTGAAGATTGAGGATTGATGACTGAGGATTGAGGATTGAGGGTTGAGGATTGAGGATTGAGGATTGCACATTGAGTATTGAGGATTGAATATTGAGGATTGAGGATTGAGAATTGAGGATTGAGGATGAGGGCTGAGGGTTGAGGATTGATGTTTGTGTATTGAATCCTGAGAATTCAGGATATTCTACTGAGTATTAAGAATTGGGGATTGACGGTTGAGTATTGAGGATTGAGGATTGAGGATTGAGGATTGAGTATTGAAGATTGTGGATTGAAGATTGAGGATTAAGGATTGAGGATTGGGGATTGGGGATCTAGGATTGGAGATTGATTATTGAGGATTGAAGATTGAGGAATGAGGATGAGGACTGATGGTTGAGAATTTAGGTTTGACGAACGGGGATTGAGGATTGAGGATTGAGGACTGAGGATTGACGATTGAGTATTGAAGATTGAGGATTGATGACTGAGGATTGAGTGTTGAGGACTGGGGATTGCGGATTGAGGATTGAATATTGAGTATTGAGGTACGAATGTTGAGGATTGAGGATTGAGGATTGAGGATTGAGGATGAGGTCTGAGGCTTGAGGATTGATGTTTGAGTATTGAATCCTGAGAATTCAGGATATTTTATTGAGTATTGAGAATTGAGGATTGATGGTTGAGTATTGAGCATTGAGTATTGAAGATTGAGGATTGATGATTGAGGATTGAGGATTCAGGATTGAGGATTGAGGATTGAGGACTGAAGATTGAGTATTGAGGATTGAAGATTGAGGATTGAGGATTGAGGATTGAGGATTGAGGATTGAGGATTGAGGATTGAGCATTGAGGATTGGAGATTGACGACTGGAGATTGAGGATTGAAGATTGAGTATTGAGGATTGAAGATTGAGGATTGAGAATTGAGGGTTGTGGATTGAGGACGAGGACTGAGGGTTGAGCATTGATCTTTGAGGTCTGAGGATTGAAGGCTGAGGATTGAGAATTGAGAATTGATGATTGAGGATTGAGGATTGAAGATTGAGGATTGGGTATTGAGGACTGAAGAATGAGGATTGAGGATTGATGATTGAAGACTGAGGACTGGAGATTGAGGATTCAGGATTGAGAATTCGGGATTGATGTTTGAGGATTGAGATTTGATTATTGAATATTGTGGATTGAGTACTGAACCATGAGAATTCAGGATATTCTATTGAGTATTCAGAATTAAGGATTGATGGTTGAGTATTGAGGATTGGTGGTTGTGGGTTTTGTGTTGAATATTGAGGATTGAGGATTGAGGATTGAGGATTGAGTATTGAAGGTTGAGGATTGAAGAATGAGGATTGAGGAATGAGGATTGAGTATTGAAGATTGAAGATTGAGTATTGAGGGTTGAAGTTTGACGATTGAGGATTGAGAATTGAGGATTGAGGATAGAGGATTGAGGATTGAAGATTGAGTATTGAGGATTGAAGATTGAGTATTGAGGATTGAGGGTTGAGGATTGAAGATTGAGTATTGAGGATTGAGGGTTGAGGATTGAGGATTGAGGATTGAGGATTGAGGATTGCAGATTGAGTATTGAGAATTGAGGATTGGTGGTTGAGTATCGAGGATTGATGGTTGAGGGTTGTGTGTTGAATATTGAGGATTGAGTATTGAGGATTGAGGATGAGGTCTGAGGCTTGAGGATTGATGTTTGAGTATTGAATCCTGAGAATTCAGGAGATTTTATTGAGTTTTGAGAATTGAGGGTTGATGGTTGAGTATTGAGGATTGAGTATTGAAGATTGAGGATTGATGATTGAGGATTGAGGATTCAGGATTGAGGATTGAAGATGGAGGATTGAAGATTGAGTATTGAGGATTGAAGATTGAGGATTGAGGATTGAGGATTGAGGATTGAGGATTGAGGATTGAGCATTGAGGATTGGAGATTGACGACTGGGGATTGAGGATTGAAGATTGAGTATTGAGGGTTGAAGTTTGACGATTGAGGATTGAGAATTGAGGATTGAGGATAGAGGATTGAGGATTGAAGATTGAGTATTGAGGATTGAAGATTGAGTATTGAGGATTGAGGGTTGAGGATTGAAGATTGAGTATTGACGATTGAGGATTCAGGATTGAGGATTGAGAATTGAGGATTGAGGATTGAAGATTGAGTATTGAGGATTGAAGATTGAGGACTGAGGATTGAGGATTGAGGATTGAGGATTGAAGGTTGAAGGTTGAGGATTGGGGATTGAGGATTGACGATTGAGGATTAAGGATTGAGGGTTGAGAATTGAGGATTGAGGATTGAAGATTCAGTATTGAGAATTGAAGATTGAGGATTGAGGATTGAGGATTGAAGATTGAGGACTGAGTGTTGAGGGTTGAGTGATGAGAATTGATGTTTGTGGATTGAGATTTGAAGATTGAAGGTTGGGGATTGAGTATTGAAATCTGTGATTTGAGGATATTCTATTGAGGATTGAGGATTGACAACTGATTGTTGAGGACTGAGGGCTGAAGGTTGAGGATTCAGGATTGAGGATCGAGGATGAGGGCTGAGGGTTGAGGATTGAGGTTTGAGGACTGAGGACTGAGGATTGAGTATTGAAGATTGAGGATTGATGATTGAGGATAGAGGATTGTAGATTGAGGATTGTGGACTGAGGATTGAAGATTGAGGATTGAGGATTGAGGATTGAGGATTGATGATTGAGGATTGAAGATTCAGTATTGAGGATTGAAGATTGAGAATTGAGGATTGAGGATTGAGGATTGAGGATTGAGGATTGAGGATTGATCATTGAAGATTGAGGATTGGGTATTGCGGATTGAACATTGAGGATTGAGGATTGAGGATTGAGGATTGAGGATTGAGTATTGAAGATTGAATATTGATAATTGAAGATTGAGGATTGAGGATTGAGGGTTGTGGATTGAGGACGAGGACTGAGGGTTGAGCATTGATCTTTGAGGTCTGAGGATTGAAGGCTGAGGATTGAGAATTGAGAATTGATGATTGAGGATTGAGGATTGAAGATTGAGGATTGGGTATTGAGGACTGAAGAATGAGGATTGAGGATTGATGATTGAAGACTGAGGACTGGAGATTGAGGATTCAGGATTGAGGAGTCGGCATTGATGTTTGAGGATTGAGATTTGATTATTGAATATTGTGGATTGAGTACTAAACCATGAGAATTCAGGATATTCTATTGAGTATTGAGAATTAAGGATTGATGGTTGAGTATTGAGGATTGGTGGTTGAGGGTTTTGTGTTGAATATTGAAGATTGAGGATTGAGGATTGAGGATTGAGTATTGAAGGTTGAGGATTGAAGAATGAGGATTGAGGAATGAGGATTGAGTATTGAAGATTGAAGATTGAGTATTGAGGGTTGAAGTTTGACGATTGAGGATTGAGAATTGAGGATTGAGGATAGAGGATTGAGGATTGAAGATTGAGTATTGAGGATTGAAGATTGAGTATTGAGGATTGAGGGTTGAGGATTGAAGATTGAGTATTGAGGATTGAGGGTTGAGGATTGAGGATTGAGGATTGAGGATTGAGGATTGCAGATTGAGTATTGAGAATTGAGGATTGGTGGTTGAGTATCGAGGATTGATGGTTGAGGGTTGTGTGTTGGATATTGAGGATTGAGTATTGAGGATTGAGGATGAGGTCTGAGGCTTGAGGATTGATGTTTGAGTATTGAATCCTGAGAATTCAGGAGATTTTATTGAGTATTGAGAATTGAGGGTTGATGGTTGAGTATTGAGGATTGAGTATTGAAGATTGAGGATTGAAGATTGAGGATTGGGGATTGAGGATTGACGATTGAGGATTGAGGATTGAGGATTGAGAATTGAGGATTGAGGATTGAGGATAGAGTATTGAGGATTGAAGATTGAGGACTGAGTATTGTGAATTGATGATTGAGGACCAAGTGTTGAGCGTTGAGTGATGAGAATTGATGTCTGTGTATTGAGATTTGAAGATTGAAGATTGGGGATTGAGTGTTGAACCATGAGAATACAGGGTATTCTATTGAGTATTGGGAATTGAGAATTGATGCCTGAGTATTGAGGATTGATGGTTGAGGGTTGTGTGTTGAATATTGAGGATTGAGGATTGAGGATTGAGAATTGAGGATTGAGGATTGAAGATTGAGTATTGAGGATTGAAGATTGAGAACTGAGGATTGAGGATTGATGATTGAGGACCAAGTGTTGAGCGTTGAGTGATGAGAATTGATGTCTGTGTATTGAGATTTGAAGATTGAAGATTGGGGATTGAGTGTTGAACCATGAGAATTCAGGATATTCTATTGAGTATAGGGAATTGAGAATTGATGGTCGAGTATTGAGGATTGATGGTTGAGGGTTGTGTGTTGAATATTGAGGATTGTGGATTGAGGATCGAAGATTGATGGTTGAGGATTGAGGATTGAGGATTGAGGATTCAGGATTGAGGATTGGGGACTGAGGATTGAAGATTGAGGATTGAGGATTGAGGATTGAGGGTTGAGGATTGAGGATTGAAGATTGAGTATTGGGGATTGAGGATTCAGGATTGAGGATTCGGGATTGAGGTTTGAGGACTGAGGATTGAGGTTTGGGGATTGAGGATTGAGGATTGACGCTTGAGGATTGAGGATTGAGGATTGAGGATTGGGGATTGAGGATTGAGGATTGAAGATTGAGTATTGAGGATTGAATATTGAGGATTGAGGATTGAGGATTGAGGATTGAGGATGAGGGCTGAGGGTTGAGGATAGATGTTTCTGTATTGAATCCTGAGAATTCAGGATATTCCATTGAGTATTGAGAATTGAGGATTGATGGTTGAGTATTGAGGATTGAGGATTGAGGATTGAGGATTGAGTATTGAAGATTGAGGATTGATGATTGAGGATTGAGTATTGAGGAATGAGGATTGAGGATTGAGGATTGAAGATTGAGTATTGAGGATTGAAGATTGAGGATTGAGGATTGAGGATTGAGCATTGAGGATTGAAGATTGAGGACTGGGGATTGAGGATTGAAGATTGAGTATTGTGAATTGAAGACTGACGATTGGGGATTGAGGATTGAGGATTGATGATTGAGGATTCAGGATTGAAGATTGAGTATTGAGGGTTGAAGATTGAGGATTGTGGATTGAGGATTGAGGATTGAGGACTGAAGGTAGAGGATTGGGGACTGAGTGTTGAGGGTTGAGTGATGTGGATTGATGCTTGTGGATAGAGATTTGAAGACTGCAGATTGAGTATTGAGTGTTGAAATCTGTGTTTTGATGATATTCTATTGAGGATTGAGGACTGACAACTGATTGTTGAGGACTGAGGGCTGAAGATTGAGGATTCAGGATTGAGGATTCAGGATTGAGGTTTGAGGACTGAGGATTGAGGATTGAGGATTGAGGATTGAGGACTGAGGATTGAGGATTGAATATTGAGGATTGGATACTGCGGATTGATCATTGAGGATTGAGGATTGAGGATTGAGGATTGAGGAGTGAGGATTGAAGATTGAATATTGATGATTGAATATTGAGGATTGAGGATTGAGGGTTGTGGATTGAGGACGAGGACTGAGGGTTGAGTATTGATGTTTGAGGTCTGAGGACTGAGGATAGAGGATTGAGAATTGAGGATTGCGGATTGAGGATTGAGGATTGTGGATTGAAAATTGAGTATTGAGGATAGAAGATTGAGGATTGAGGGTTGAGGATCAAGGATTGAGGATTGGGAATCGAGGATTGAAGATTCAGTATTGAGGATTGAAGATTGAGGATTGAGGATTGAGGATTGAGGATTGAGGATTGAAGGTTGAAGGTTGAGGATTGGGGATTGAGGATTGACGATTGAGGATTAAGGATTGAGGGTTGAGAATTGAGGATTGAGGATTGAAGATTCAGTATTGAGAATTGAAGATTGAGGATTGAGGATTGAGGATTGAAGATTGAGGACTGAGTGTTGAGGGTTGAGTGATGAGAATTGATGTTTGTGGATTGAGATTTGAAGATTGAAGGTTGGGGATTGAGTATTGAAATCTGTGAATTGAGGATATTCTATTGAGGATTGAGGATTGACAACTGATTGTTGAGGACTGAGGGCTGAAGATTGAGGATTCAGGATTGAGGATCGAGGATGAGGGCTGAGGGTTGAGGATTGAGGTTTGAGGACTGAGGACTGAGGATTGAGGATTGAGAATTGAGGATTGATGGTTGTGTATTGAGGATTGAGGATTGAGGATTGAGGATTGAGTATTGAAGATTCAGGATTGATGATTGAGAATAGAGGATTGAGGACTGAGAATTCAGGATTGAGGATTGAAGATTGAGTATCGAGTATTGAAGGTTGAGGATAGAGGATTGAGGATTGAGTATTGAGGATTGAGGATTGAAGATTGAGGATTGGGGACTGAGGATTGAGAATTGAGGATTGAGGATTGAGGATAGAGGATTGAGGATCGAGGATTGAAGATTGAGGATTGAAAATTGAGGATTGGGGACTGAGGATTGAAGATTGAGGATTGAGGATTGAGGATTGAGGATTGAGGATTGAGGATTGAAGATTGAGGATTGGGGATTGAGGATTCAGGATTGAGGATTCGGGATTGCGGTTTGAGGACTGAGGATTGAGGTTTGTGGATTGAGGATTGAGGATTGACGCTTGAGGATTGAGGATTGAGGATTGAGGATTGAGGATTGAGGATTGAGGATTGAAGATTGTGTATTGAGAATTGAATATTGAGGATTGAGGATTGAGGATTGAGGATTGAGGATGAGGGCTGAGGGTTGAGGATAGATGTTTGTGTATTTAATCCTGAGAATTCAGGATATTCCATTGAGTATTGAGAATTGAGGATTGATGGTTGAGTATTGAGGATTGAGGATTGAGGATTGAGGATTGAGTATTGAAGATTGAGGATTGATGATTGAGGATTGAGTATTGAGGAATGAGGATTGAGGATTGAGTATTGAAGATTGAGTATTGAGGATTGAAGATTGAGGATTGAGGACTGAGGATTGAGCATTGAGGATTGAAGATTGGGGATTGAGGATTGAGGATTGAAGATTGAGTATTGAGAATTGAAGACTGACGATTGAGGATTGAGGATTGAGGATTGATGATTGAGGATTGAGGATTGAAGATTGAGTATTGAGGATTGAAGATTGAGGATTGTGGATTGAGGATTGAGGATTGAGGAATGAAGGTTGAGGATTGGGGACTGAGTGTTGAGGGTTGAGTGATGAGGATTGATGTTTGTGGATAGAGATTTGAAGCCTGCAGATTGAGTATTGAGTGTTGAAAACTGTGAATTGATGATATTCTATTGAGGATTGAGGACTGACAACTGATTGTTGAGGACTGAGGGCTGAAGATTGAGGATTCAGGGTTGAGGATTCAGGATTGAGGTTTGAGGACTGAGGATTGAGGATTGAGGATTGAGGATTGAGGATTGAGGGTTGAGGATTGAGGATTGAAGGTTGAGGTTTGAGGACTGAGGACTGAGGATTGAGAATTCAGAATTGAGGATTGATGGTTGTGTATTGAGGATTGAGGATTGAGGATTGAGGATTGAGTATTGAAGATTGAGGATTGATGATTGAGGATAGAGGATTGAGGATTGAGGATTCAGGATTGAGGATTGAAGATTGAGTATCGAGGTTTGAAGGTTGAGGATAGAGGACTGAGGATTGAGTATTGAAGATTGAGGATTGAATATTGAGGATTGGGGACTGAGGATTGAGGATTGAGGATTGAGGATTGAGAATTGAGGATTGAGGATAGAGGATTGAGGATTGAGGATTGAAGATTGAGGATTGGGGATTGTGGATTCAGGATTGAGGATTCGGGATTGAGGTTTGAGGACTGAGAATTGAGGTTTGGGGATTGAGGATTGAGGATTGACGCTTGAGGATTGAGGATTGAGGATTGAGGATTGAGGATTGAGGATTGAGGATTGAAGATTGAGTATTGAGGATTGAATATTGAGGATTGAGGATTGAGGATTGAGGATTGAGGATGAGGGCTTAGGGTTGAGGATAGATGTTTGTGGATTGAATCCTGACGATTCAGGATATTCTATTGAGTATTGAGAATTGAGGATTGATGGTTGCGTATTGAGGGTTGAGGATTGAGGATTGAGTATTGAGGATTGAGGATAGAGGATTGAGGATTGAGGATTGAAGATTGAGGATTGGGGATTGTGGATTCAGGATTGAGGATTCGGGATTGAGGTTTGAGGACTGAGAATTGAGGTTTGGGGATTGAGGATTGAGGATTGACGCTTGAGGATTGAGGATTGAGGATTGAGGATTGAGGATTGAGGATTGAGGATTGAAGATTGAGTATTGGGGATTGAATATTGAGGATTGAGGATTGAGGATTGAGGATTGAGGATGAGGGCTTAGGGTTGAGGATAGATGTTTGTGGATTGAATCCTGAGGATTCAGGATATTCTATTGAGTATTGAGAATTGAGGATCGATGGTTGCGTATTGAGGGTTGAGGATTGAGGATTGAGTACTGAGGATTGAGGATTGAAGATTGAGGATTGGATACTGCGGAACATTGAGGATTGAGGATTGACGATTGAGGATTGTGGATTGAAGATTGAAGATTGAATATTGATGAGGGAATATTGAGGATTGAGGATTGAGGGTTGTGGATTGAGGACGAGGACTGAGGGTTTAGTGTTGATGTTTGAGGTCTGAGAATTGAGGATTGAGGATCGAGAATTGAGGATTGAGGATTGACGATTGAGGATTGAGGATTGAAGATTGAATATTGATGATTGAAGATTGAGGATTGAGGATTGAGTGTTGTGGACCGAGGACGAGAACTGAGGGTTGAGTATTGATGTTTGAGGTCTGAGCATTGAGGATTCAGGATTGAGAATTGAGGATTGAGGATTGAGGATTGAGGATTGAAAATTGAGTATTGAGGATTGAAGATTGAGGATTGAGGGTTGAGGATCAAGGATTGAGGAGTGGGGATCGAGGATTGAAGATTGAGTATTGAGGATTGAAGATTGAGGATTGAGGATTGAGGATTGAGGATTGAGGATTGAAGATTGAGGATTGGGGATTGAGGATTGACGATTGAGGATTGAGGATTGAGGATTGAGAATTGAGGATTGAGGATTGAGGATAGAGTATTGAGGATTGAAGATTGAGGACTGAGTATTGTGGGTTGATGATTGAGGACCAAGTGTTGAGCGTTGAGTGATGAGAATTGATGTCTGTGTATTGAGATTTGAAGATTGAAGATTGGGGATTGAGTGTTGAACCATGAGAATACAGGGTATTCTATTGAGTATTGGGAATTGAGAATTGATGGTTGAGTATTGAGGATTGATGGTTGAGGGTTGTGTGTTGAATATTGAGGATTGAGGATTGAGGATCGAAGATTGATGGTTGAGGATTGAGGATTGAGAGTTGAGAATTGAGGGTGAGGACTGAGGGTTGAGGATTGAGGTTTGAGGAATGAGTATTGAGGATTGAGGATTGAGGATTGAGGATTGAGGATTGAGGATTGAGTATTGAAGATTGAGGATTGATGATTGAGGATTGAGGATTGAGGATTGAGGATTGAGGATTGAAGATTGAGGATTGGGGATTGAGGATTGACGATTGAGGATTGAGGATTGAGGATTGAGAATTGAGGATTGAGGATTGAGGATAGAGTATTGAGGATTGAAGATTGAGGACTGAGTATTGTGGGTTGATGATTGAGGACCAAGTGTTGAGCGTTGAGTGATGAGAATTGATGTCTGTGTATTGAGATTTGAAGATTGAAGATTGGGGATTGAGTGTTGAACCATGAGAATACAGGGTATTCTATTGAGTATTGGGAATTGAGGATTGAAGATTGAGTATTGAGGATTGAATATTGAGGATTGAGGATTGAGGATTGAGGATTGAGGATGAGGGCTTAGGGTTGAGGATAGATGTTTGTGGATTGAATCCTGAGGATTCAGGATATTCTATTGAGTATTGAGAATTGAGGATTGATGGTTGCGTATTGAGGGTTGAGGATTGAGGATTGAGTATTGAGGATTGAGGATAGAGGATTGAGGATTGAGGATTGAAGATTGAGGATTGGGGATTGTGGATTCAGGATTGAGGATTCGGGATTGAGGTTTGAGGACTGAGAATTGAGGTTTGGGGATTGAGGATTGAGGATTGACGCTTGAGGATTGAGGATTGAGGATTGAGGATTGAGGATTGAGGATTGAGGATTGAAGATTGAGTATTGGGGATTGAATATTGAGGATTGAGGATTGAGGATTGAGGATTGAGGATGAGGGCTTAGGGTTGAGGATAGATGTTTGTGGATTGAATCCTGAGGATTCAGGATATTCTATTGAGTATTGAGAATTGAGGATCGATGGTTGCGTATTGAGGGTTGAGGATTGAGGATTGAGTACTGAGGATTGAGGATTGAAGATTGAGGATTGGATACTGCGGAACATTGAGGATTGAGGATTGACGATTGAGGATTGTGGATTGAAGATTGAAGATTGAATATTGATGAGGGAATATTGAGGATTGAGGATTGAGGGTTGTGGATTGAGGACGAGGACTGAGGGTTTAGTGTTGATGTTTGAGGTCTGAGAATTGAGGATTGAGGATCGAGAATTGAGGATTGAGGATTGACGATTGAGGATTGAGGATTGAAGATTGAATATTGATGATTGAAGATTGAGGATTGAGGATTGAGTGTTGTGGACCGAGGACGAGAACTGAGGGTTGAGTATTGATGTTTGAGGTCTGAGCATTGAGGATTCAGGATTGAGAATTGAGGATTGAGGATTGAGGATTGAGGATTGAAAATTGAGTATTGAGGATTGAAGATTGAGGATTGAGGGTTGAGGATCAAGGATTGAGGAGTGGGGATCGAGGATTGAAGATTGAGTATTGAGGATTGAAGATTGAGGATTGAGGATTGAGGATTGAGGATTGAGGATTGAAGATTGAGGATTGGGGATTGAGGATTGACAATTGAGGATTGAGGATTGAGGATTGAGAATTGAGGATTGAGGATTGAGGATAGAGTATTGAGGATTGAAGATTGAGGACTGAGTATTGTGGGTTGATGATTGAGGACCAAGTGTTGAGCGTTGAGTGATGAGAATTGATGTCTGTGTATTGAGATTTGAAGATTGAAGATTGGGGATTGAGTGTTGAACCATGAGAATACAGGGTATTCTATTGAGTATTGGGAATTGAGAATTGATGGTTGAGTATTGAGGATTGATGGTTGAGGGTTGTGTGTTGAATATTGAGGATTGAGGATTGAGGATCGAAGATTGATGGTTGAGGATTGAGGATTGAGAGTTGAGAATTGAGGGTGAGGACTGAGGGTTGAGGATTGAGGTTTGAGGAATGAGTATTGAGGATTGAGGATTGAGGATTGAGGATTGAGGATTGAGGATTGAGTATTGAAGATTGAGGATTGGGGATTGAGGATTGACGATTGAGGATTGAGGATTGAGGATTGAGAATTGAGGATTGAGGATTGAGGATAGAGTATTGAGGATTGAAGATTGAGGACTGAGTATTGTGGGTTGATGATTGAGGACCAAGTGTTGAGCGTTGAGTGATGAGAATTGATGTCTGTGTATTGAGATTTGAAGATTGAAGATTGGGGATTGAGTGTTGAACCATGAGAATACAGGGTATTCTATTGAGTATTGGGAATTGAGAATTGATGGTTGAGTATTGAGGATTGATGGTTGAGGGTTGTGTGTTGAATATTGAGGATTGAGGATTGAGGATCGAAGATTGATGGTTGAGGATTGAGGATTGAGGATTGAGGATTCAGGATTGAGGATTGGGGACTGAGGATTGAAGATTGAGGATTGAGGATTGAGGATTGAGGGTTGAGGATTGAGGATTGAAGATTGAGTATTGGGGATTGAGGATTCAGGATTGAGGATTCGGGATTGAGGTTTGAGGACTGAGGATTGAGGTTTGGGGATTGAGGATTGAGGATTGACGCTTGAGGATTGAGGATTGAGGATTGAGGATTGGGGATTGAGGATTGAGGATTGAAGATTGAGTATTGAGGATTGAATATTGAGGATTGAGGATTGAGGATTGAGGATTGAGGATGAGGGCTGAGGGTTGAGGATAGATGTTTCTGTATTGAATCCTGAGAATTCAGGATATTCCATTGAGTATTGAGAATTGAGGATTGATGGTTGAGTATTGAGGATTGAGGATTGAGGATTGAGGATTGAGTATTGAAGATTGAGGATTGATGATTGAGGATTGAGTATTGAGGAATGAGGATTGAGGATTGAGGATTGAAGATTGAGTATTGAGGATTGAAGATTGAGGATTGAGGATTGAGGATTGAGCATTGAGGATTGAAGATTGAGGACTGGGGATTTAGGATTGAAGATTGAGTATTGTGAATTGAAGACTGACGATTGGGGATTGAGGATTGAGGATTGATGATTGAGGATTCAGGATTGAAGATTGAGTATTGAGGGTTGAAGATTGAGGATTGTGGATTGAGGATTGAGGATTGAGGACTGAAGGTAGAGGATTGGGGACTGAGTGTTGAGGGTTGAGTGATGTGGATTGATGCTTGTGGATAGAGATTTGAAGACTGCAGATTGAGTATTGAGTGTTGAAATCTGTGTTTTGATGATATTCTATTGAGGATTGAGGACTGACAACTGATTGTTGAGGACTGAGGGCTGAAGATTGAGGATTCAGGATTGAGGATTCAGGATTGAGGTTTGAGGACTGAGGATTGAGGATTGAGGATTGAGGATTGAGGACTGAGGATTGAGGATTGAATATTGAGGATTGGATACTGCGGATTGATCATTGAGGATTGAGGATTGAGGATTGAGGATTGAGGATTGAGGATTGAAGATTGAATATTGATGATTGAATATTGAGGATTGAGGATTGAGGGTTGTGGATTGAGGACGAGGACTGAGGGTTGAGTATTGATGTTTGAGGTCTGAGGACTGAGGATAGAGGATTGAGAATTGAGGATTGCGGATTGAGGATTGAGGATTGTGGATTGAAAATTGAGTATTGAGGATAGAAGATTGAGGATTGAGGGTTGAGGACCAAGGATTGAGGATTGGGAATCGAGGATTGAAGATTCAGTATTGAGGATTGAAGATTGAGGATTGAGGATTGAGGATTGAGGATTGAGGATTGAAGGTTGAAGGTTGAGGATTGGGGATTGAGGATTGACGATTGAGGATTAAGGATTGAGGGTTGAGAATTGAGGATTGAGGATTGAAGATTCAGTATTGAGAATTGAAGATTGAGGATTGAGGATTGAGGATTGAAGATTGAGGACTGAGTGTTGAGGGTTGAGTGATGAGAATTGATGTTTGTGGATTGAGATTTGAAGATTGAAGGTTGGGGATTGAGTATTGAAATCTGTGAATTGAGGATATTCTATTGAGGATTGAGGATTGACAACTGATTGTTGAGGACTGAGGGCTGAAGATTGAGGATTCAGGATTGAGGATCGAGGATGAGGGCTGAGGGTTGAGGATTGAGGTTTGAGGACTGAGGACTGAGGATTGAGGATTGAGAATTGAGGATTGATGGTTGTGTATTGAGGATTGAGGATTGAGGATTGAGGATTGAGTATTGAAGATTCAGGATTGATGATTGAGAATAGAGGATTGAGGACTGAGAATTCAGGATTGAGGATTGAAGATTGAGTATCGAGTATTGAAGGTTGAGGATAGAGGATTGAGGATTGAGTATTGAGGATTGAGGATTGAAGATTGAGGATTGGGGACTGAGGATTGAGAATTGAGGATTGAGGATTGAGGATAGAGGATTGAGGATCGAGGATTGAAGATTGAGGATTGAAAATTGAGGATTGGGGACTGAGGATTGAAGATTGAGGATTGAGGATTGAGGATTGAGGATTGAGGATTGAGGATTGAAGATTGAGGATTGGGGATTGAGGATTCAGGATTGAGGATTCGGGATTGCGGTTTGAGGACTGAGGATTGAGGTTTGTGGATTGAGGATTGAGGATTGACGCTTGAGGATTGAGGATTGAGGATTGAGGATTGAGGATTGAGGATTGAGGATTGAAGATTGTGTATTGAGAATTGAATATTGAGGATTGAGGATTGAGGATTGAGGATTGAGGATTGAGGATGAGGGCTGAGGGTTGAGGATAGATGTTTGTGTATTTAATCCTGAGAATTCAGGATATTCCATTGAGTATTGAGAATTGAGGATTGATGGTTGAGTATTGAGGATTGAGGATTGAGGATTGAGGATTGAGTATTGAAGATTGAGGATTGATGATTGAGGATTGAGTATTGAGGAATGAGGATTGAGGATTGAGTATTGAAGATTGAGTATTGAGGATTGAAGATTGAGGATTGAGGACTGAGGATTGAGCATTGAGGATTGAAGATTGGGGATTGAGGATTGAGGATTGAAGATTGAGTATTGAGAATTGAAGACTGACGATTGAGGATTGAGGATTGAGGATTGATGATTGAGGATTGAGGATTGAAGATTGAGTATTGAGGATTGAAGATTGAGGATTGTGGATTGAGGATTGAGGATTGAGGAATGAAGGTTGAGGATTGGGGACTGAGTGTTGAGGGTTGAGTGATGAGGATTGATGTTTGTGGATAGAGATTTGAAGCCTGCAGATTGAGTATTGAGTGTTGAAAACTGTGAATTGATGATATTCTATTGAGGATTGAGGACTGACAACTGATTGTTGAGGACTGAGGGCTGAAGATTGAGGATTCAGGGTTGAGGATTCAGGATTGAGGTTTGAGGACTGAGGATTGAGGATTGAGGATTGAGGATTGAGGATTGAGGGTTGAGGATTGAGGATTGAAGGTTGAGGTTTGAGGACTGAGGACTGAGGATTGAGAATTCAGAATTGAGGATTGATGGTTGTGTATTGAGGATTGAGGATTGAGGATTGAGGATTGAGTATTGAAGATTGAGGATTGATGATTGAGGATAGAGGATTGAGGATTGAGGATTCAGGATTGAGGATTGAAGATTGAGTATCGAGGTTTGAAGGTTGAGGATAGAGGACTGAGGATTGAGTATTGAAGATTGAGGATTGAATATTGAGGATTGGGGACTGAGGATTGAGGATTGAGGATTGAGGATTGAGGATTGAGGATTGAGGATAGAGGATTGAGGATTGAGGATTGAAGATTGAGGATTGGGGATTGTGGATTCAGGATTGAGGATTCGGGATTGAGGTTTGAGGATTGAGGATTGAGGATTGAAGATTGAGGATTGGTTACTGCGGATAGAACATTGAGGGTTGAGGATTGAGGATTGAGGATTGAGGATTGAGGATTGACGATTGAGGATTGAAGATAGAATATTGATGATTGAATGTTGAGGATTGAGGATTGAGGGTTGTGGATTCAGGACGAGGACTGAGGGTTGAGAATTGATATTTGAGGTCTGAGGATTGCGGATTGAGGATTGAGAATTAAGGATTGAGGATTGAGGATTGAGCATTGAAAATTGAGTATTGAGGATTGAAGATTGAGGACTGAGGGTTGAGGATCAAGGATTGAGGCTTGGGGATCGAGGATTTAAGATTGAGTATTGAGGATTGAAGATTGAGTATTGAGGGTTGAAGTTTGACGACTGAGGATTGAGAATTGAGGATTGAGGATAGAGGACTGAGGATTGAAGATTGAGTATTGAGGATTGAAGATTGAGTATTGAGGATTGAGGGTTGAGGATTGGAGATTGAGTATTGAGGATTGAGGGTTGAGGATTGAGGATTGAGGATTGAGGATTGAGGATTGCAGATTGAGTATTGAGAATTTTGGATTGGTGGTTGAGTATCGAGGATTGATGGTTGAGGGTTGTGTGTTGAATATTGAGGATTGAGTATTGAGGATTGAAGATGTAGGATTGAGGATTGAGGATTGAGGATTGAGGTTTGAGTATTGAAGATTGAGGATTGGCGATCGAGGATTGACGATTGAGGATTCAGAATTGAGAATTGAGAATTGAGGATTGAGGATTGAAGATTGAGTATTGAGGATTGAATATTGAGGATTGAGGATTGAGGATTGAGGATTGAGGATGAGGGCTGAGGGTTGAGGATAGATGTTTGTGTATTGAATCCTGAGAATTCAGGATATTCCATTGAGTATTGAGAATTGAGGATTGATGGTTGAGTATTTAGGATTGAGGATTGAGGATTGAGGATTGAGTATTGATGATTGAGGATTGATGATTGAGGATTGAGGATTGAGGATTGAGGATTGAGGATTGAGCATTGAGGATTGGAGATTGACGACTGGGGATTGAGGATTGAAGATTGAGTATTGAGGGTTGAAGTTTGACGATTGAGGATTGAGAATTGAGGATTGAGGATAGAGGATTGAGGATTGAAGATTGAGTATTGAGGATTGAAGATTGAGTATTGAGGATTGAGGGTTGAGGATTGAAGATTGAGTATTGACGATTGAGGATTCAGGATTGAGGATTGAGAATTGAGGATTGAGGATTGAAGATTGAGTATTGAGGATTGAAGATTGAGGACTGAGGATTGAGGATTGAGGATTGAGGATTGAAGGTTGAAGGTTGAGGATTGGGGATTGAGGATTGACGATTGAGGATTAAGGATTGAGGGTTGAGAATTGAGGATTGAGGATTGAAGATTCAGTATTGAGAATTGAAGATTGAGGATTGAGGATTGAGGATTGAAGATTGAGGACTGAGTGTTGAGGGTTGAGTGATGAGAATTGATGTTTGTGGATTGAGATTTGAAGATTGAAGGTTGGGGATTGAGTATTGAAATCTGTGATTTGAGGATATTCTATTGAGGATTGAGGATTGACAACTGATTGTTGAGGACTGAGGGCTGAAGGTTGAGGATTCAGGATTGAGGATCGAGGATGAGGGCTGAGGGTTGAGGATTGAGGTTTGAGGACTGAGGACTGAGGATTGAGTATTGAAGATTGAGGATTGATGATTGAGGATAGAGGATTGTAGATTGAGGATTGTGGACTGAGGATTGAAGATTGAGGATTGAGGATTGAGGATTGAGGATTGATGATTGAGGATTGAAGATTCAGTATTGAGGATTGAAGATTGAGAATTGAGGATTGAGGATTGAGGATTGAGGATTGAGGATTGAGGATTGATCATTGAAGATTGAGGATTGGGTATTGCGGATTGAACATTGAGGATTGAGGATTGAGGATTGAGGATTGAGGATTGAGTATTGAAGATTGAATATTGATAATTGAAGATTGAGGATTGAGGATTGAGGGTTGTGGATTGAGGACGAGGACTGAGGGTTGAGCATTGATCTTTGAGGTCTGAGGATTGAAGGCTGAGGATTGAGAATTGAGAATTGATGATTGAGGATTGAGGATTGAAGATTGAGGATTGGGTATTGAGGACTGAAGAATGAGGATTGAGGATTGATGATTGAAGACTGAGGACTGGAGATTGAGGATTCAGGATTGAGGATTCGGGATTGATGTTTGAGGATTGAGATTTGATTATTGAATATTGTGGATTGAGTACTAAACCATGAGAATTCAGGATATTCTATTCAGTATTGAGAATTAAGGATTGATGGTTGAGTATTGAGGATTGGTGGTTGAGGGTTTTGTGTTGAATATTGAAGATTGAGGATTGAGGATTGAGGATTGAGTATTGAAGGTTGAGGATTGAAGAATGAGGATTGAGGAATGAGGATTGAGTATTGAAGATTGAAGATTGAGTATTGAGGGTTGAAGTTTGACGATTGAGGATTGAGAATTGAGGATTGAGGATAGAGGATTGAGGATTGAAGATTGAGTATTGAGGATTGAAGATTGAGTATTGAGGATTGAGGGTTGAGGATTGAAGATTGAGTATTGAGGATTGAGGGTTGAGGATTGAGGATTGAGGATTGAGGATTGAGGATTGCAGATTGAGTATTGAGAATTGAGGATTGGTGGTTGAGTATCGAGGATTGATGGTTGAGGGTTGTGTGTTGGATATTGAGGATTGAGTATTGAGGATTGAGGATGAGGTCTGAGGCTTGAGGATTGATGTTTGAGTATTGAATCCTGAGAATTCAGGAGATTTTATTGAGTATTGAGAATTGAGGGTTGATGGTTGAGTATTGAGGATTGAGTATTGAAGATTGAGGATTGAAGATTGAGGATTGGGGATTGAGGATTGACGATTGAGGATTGAGGATTGAGGATTGAGAATTGAGGATTGAGGATTGAGGATAGAGTATTGAGGATTGAAGATTGAGGACTGAGTATTGTGAATTGATGATTGAGGACCAAGTGTTGAGCGTTGAGTGATGAGAATTGATGTCTGTGTATTGAGATTTGAAGATTGAAGATTGGGGATTGAGTGTTGAACCATGAGAATACAGGGTATTCTATTGAGTATTGGGAATTGAGAATTGATGGCTGAGTATTGAGGATTGATGGTTGAGGGTTGTGTGTTGAATATTGAGGATTGAGGATTGAGGATTGAGAATTGAGGATTGAGGATTGAAGATTGAGTATTGAGGATTGAAGATTGAGAACTGAGGATTGAGGATTGATGATTGAGGACCAAGTGTTGAGCGTTGAGTGATGAGAATTGATGTCTGTGTATTGAGATTTGAAGATTGAAGATTGGGGATTGAGTGTTGAACCATGAGAATTCAGGATATTCTATTGAGTATAGGGAATTGAGAATTGATGGTCGAGTATTGAGGATTGATGGTTGAGGGTTGTGTGTTGAATATTGAGGATTGTGGATTGAGGATCGAAGATTGATGGTTGAGGATTGAGGATTGAGGATTGAGGATTCAGGATTGAGGATTGGGGACTGAGGATTGAAGATTGAGGATTGAGGATTGAGGATTGAGGGTTGAGGATTGAGGATTGAAGATTGAGTATTGGGGATTGAGGATTCAGGATTGAGGATTCGGGATTGAGGTTTGAGGACTGAGGATTGAGGTTTGGGGATTGAGGATTGAGGATTGACGCTTGAGGATTGAGGATTGAGGATTGAGGATTGGGGATTGAGGATTGAGGATTGAAGATTGAGTATTGAGGATTGAATATTGAGGATTGAGGATTGAGGATTGAGGATTGAGGATGAGGGCTGAGGGTTGAGGATAGATGTTTCTGTATTGAATCCTGAGAATTCAGGATATTCCATTGAGTATTGAGAATTGAGGATTGATGGTTGAGTATTGAGGATTGAGGATTGAGGATTGAGGATTGAGTATTGAAGATTGAGGATTGATGATTGAGGATTGAGTATTGAGGAATGAGGATTGAGGATTGAGGATTGAAGATTGAGTATTGAGGATTGAAGATTGAGGATTGAGGATTGAGGATTGAGCATTGAGGATTGAAGATTGAGGACTGGGGATTGAGGATTGAAGATTGAGTATTGTGAATTGAAGACTGACGATTGGGGATTGAGGATTGAGGATTGATGATTGAGGATTCAGGATTGAAGATTGAGTATTGAGGGTTGAAGATTGAGGATTGTGGATTGAGGATTGAGGATTGAGGACTGAAGGTAGAGGATTGGGGACTGAGTGTTGAGGGTTGAGTGATGTGGATTGATGCTTGTGGATAGAGATTTGAAGACTGCAGATTGAGTATTGAGTGTTGAAATCTGTGTTTTGATGATATTCTATTGAGGATTGAGGACTGACAACTGATTGTTGAGGACTGAGGGCTGAAGATTGAGGATTCAGGATTGAGGATTCAGGATTGAGGTTTGAGGACTGAGGATTGAGGATTGAGGATTGAGGATTGAGGACTGAGGATTGAGGATTGAATATTGAGGATTGGATACTGCGGATTGATCATTGAGGATTGAGGATTGAGGATTGAGGATTGAGGATTGAGGATTGAAGATTGAATATTGATGATTGAATATTGAGGATTGAGGATTGAGGGTTGTGGATTGAGGACGAGGACTGAGGGTTGAGTATTGATGTTTGAGGTCTGAGGACTGAGGATAGAGGATTGAGAATTGAGGATTGCGGATTGAGGATTGAGGATTGTGGATTGAAAATTGAGTATTGAGGATAGAAGATTGAGGATTGAGGGTTGAGGACCAAGGATTGAGGATTGGGAATCGAGGATTGAAGATTCAGTATTGAGGATTGAAGATTGAGGATTGAGGATTGAGGATTGAGGATTGAGGATTGAAGGTTGAAGGTTGAGGATTGGGGATTGAGGATTGACGATTGAGGATTAAGGATTGAGGGTTGAGAATTGAGGATTGAGGATTGAAGATTCAGTATTGAGAATTGAAGATTGAGGATTGAGGATTGAGGATTGAAGATTGAGGACTGAGTGTTGAGGGTTGAGTGATGAGAATTGATGTTTGTGGATTGAGATTTGAAGATTGAAGGTTGGGGATTGAGTATTGAAATCTGTGAATTGAGGATATTCTATTGAGGATTGAGGATTGACAACTGATTGTTGAGGACTGAGGGCTGAAGATTGAGGATTCAGGATTGAGGATCGAGGATGAGGGCTGAGGGTTGAGGATTGAGGTTTGAGGACTGAGGACTGAGGATTGAGGATTGAGAATTGAGGATTGATGGTTGTGTATTGAGGATTGAGGATTGAGGATTGAGGATTGAGTATTGAAGATTCAGGATTGATGATTGAGAATAGAGGATTGAGGACTGAGAATTCAGGATTGAGGATTGAAGATTGAGTATCGAGTATTGAAGGTTGAGGATAGAGGATTGAGGATTGAGTATTGAGGATTGAGGATTGAAGATTGAGGATTGGGGACTGAGGATTGAGAATTGAGGATTGAGGATTGAGGATAGAGGATTGAGGATCGAGGATTGAAGATTGAGGATTGAAAATTGAGGATTGGGGACTGAGGATTGAAGATTGAGGATTGAGGATTGAGGATTGAGGATTGAGGATTGAGGATTGAAGATTGAGGATTGGGGATTGAGGATTCAGGATTGAGGATTCGGGATTGCGGTTTGAGGACTGAGGATTGAGGTTTGTGGATTGAGGATTGAGGATTGACGCTTGAGGATTGAGGATTGAGGATTGAGGATTGAGGATTGAGGATTGAGGATTGAAGATTGTGTATTGAGAATTGAATATTGAGGATTGAGGATTGAGGATTGAGGATTGAGGATGAGGGCTGAGGGTTGAGGATAGATGTTTGTGTATTTAATCCTGAGAATTCAGGATATTCCATTGAGTATTGAGAATTGAGGATTGATGGTTGAGTATTGAGGATTGAGGATTGAGGATTGAGGATTGAGTATTGAAGATTGAGGATTGATGATTGAGGATTGAGTATTGAGGAATGAGGATTGAGGATTGAGTATTGAAGATTGAGTATTGAGGATTGAAGATTGAGGATTGAGGACTGAGGATTGAGCATTGAGGATTGAAGATTGGGGATTGAGGATTGAGGATTGAAGATTGAGTATTGAGAATTGAAGACTGACGATTGAGGATTGAGGATTGAGGATTGATGATTGAGGATTGAGGATTGAAGATTGAGTATTGAGGATTGAAGATTGAGGATTGTGGATTGAGGATTGAGGATTGAGGAATGAAGGTTGAGGATTGGGGACTGAGTGTTGAGGGTTGAGTGATGAGGATTGATGTTTGTGGATAGAGATTTGAAGCCTGCAGATTGAGTATTGAGTGTTGAAAACTGTGAATTGATGATATTCTATTGAGGATTGAGGACTGACAACTGATTGTTGAGGACTGAGGGCTGAAGATTGAGGATTCAGGGTTGAGGATTCAGGATTGAGGTTTGAGGACTGAGGATTGAGGATTGAGGATTGAGGATTGAGGATTGAGGGTTGAGGATTGAGGATTGAAGGTTGAGGTTTGAGGACTGAGGACTGAGGATTGAGAATTCAGAATTGAGGATTGATGGTTGTGTATTGAGGATTGAGGATTGAGGATTGAGGATTGAGTATTGAAGATTGAGGATTGATGATTGAGGATAGAGGATTGAGGATTGAGGATTCAGGATTGAGGATTGAAGATTGAGTATCGAGGTTTGAAGGTTGAGGATAGAGGACTGAGGATTGAGTATTGAAGATTGAGGATTGAATATTGAGGATTGGGGACTGAGGATTGAGGATTGAGGATTGAGGATTGAGGATTGAGGATTGAGGATAGAGGATTGAGGATTGAGGATTGAAGATTGAGGATTGGGGATTGTGGATTCAGGATTGAGGATTCGGGATTGAGGTTTGAGGATTGAGGATTGAGGATTGAAGATTGAGGATTGGTTACTGCGGATAGAACATTGAGGGTTGAGGATTGAGGATTGAGGATTGAGGATTGAGGATTGACGATTGAGGATTGAAGATAGAATATTGATGATTGAATGTTGAGGATTGAGGATTGAGGGTTGTGGATTCAGGACGAGGACTGAGGGTTGAGAATTGATATTTGAGGTCTGAGGATTGCGGATTGAGGATTGAGAATTAAGGATTGAGGATTGAGGATTGAGCATTGAAAATTGAGTATTGAGGATTGAAGATTGAGGACTGAGGGTTGAGGATCAAGGATTGAGGCTTGGGGATCGAGGATTTAAGATTGAGTATTGAGGATTGAAGATTGAGTATTGAGGGTTGAAGTTTGACGACTGAGGATTGAGAATTGAGGATTGAGGATAGAGGACTGAGGATTGAAGATTGAGTATTGAGGATTGAAGATTGAGTATTGAGGATTGAGGGTTGAGGATTGGAGATTGAGTATTGAGGATTGAGGGTTGAGGATTGAGGATTGAGGATTGAGGATTGAGGATTGCAGATTGAGTATTGAGAATTTTGGATTGGTGGTTGAGTATCGAGGATTGATGGTTGAGGGTTGTGTGTTGAATATTGAGGATTGAGTATTGAGGATTGAAGATGTAGGATTGAGGATTGAGGATTGAGGATTGAGGTTTGAGTATTGAAGATTGAGGATTGGCGATCGAGGATTGACGATTGAGGATTCAGAATTGAGAATTGAGAATTGAGGATTGAGGATTGAAGATTGAGTATTGAGGATTGAATATTGAGGATTGAGGATTGAGGATTGAGGATTGAGGATGAGGGCTGAGGGTTGAGGATAGATGTTTGTGTATTGAATCCTGAAAATTCAGGATATTCCATTGAGTATTGAGAATTGAGGATTGATGGTTGAGTATTTAGGATTGAGGATTGAGGATTGAGGATTGAGTATTGATGATTGAGGATTGATGATTGAGGATTGAGGATTCAGGATTGAGGATTGAAGATGGAGGATTGAAGATTGAGTATTGAGGATTGAAGATTGAGGATTGAGGATTGAGGATTGAGGATTGAGGATTGAGGATTGAGCATTGAGGATTGGAGATTGACGACTGGGGATTGAGGATTGAAGATTGAGTATTGAGGGTTGAAGTTTGACGATTGAGGATTGAGAATTGAGGATTGAGGATAGAGGATTGAGGATTGAAGATTGAGTATTGAGGATTGAAGATTGAGTATTGAGGATTGAGGGTTGAGGATTGAAGATTGAGTATTGACGATTGAGGATTCAGGATTGAGGATTGAGAATTGAGGATTGAGGATTGAAGATTGAGTATTGAGGATTGAAGATTGAGGACTGAGGATTGAGGATTGAGGATTGAGGATTGAAGGTTGAAGGTTGAGGATTGGGGATTGAGGATTGACGATTGAGGATTAAGGATTGAGGGTTGAGAATTGAGGATTGAGGATTGAAGATTCAGTATTGAGAATTGAAGATTGAGGATTGAGGATTGAGGATTGAAGATTGAGGACTGAGTGTTGAGGGTTGAGTGATGAGAATTGATGTTTGTGGATTGAGATTTGAAGATTGAAGGTTGGGGATTGAGTATTGAAATCTGTGATTTGAGGATATTCTCTTGAGGATTGAGGATTGACAACTGATTGTTGAGGACTGAGGGCTGAAGGTTGAGGATTCAGGATTGAGGATCGAGGATGAGGGCTGAGGGTTGAGGATTGAGGTTTGAGGACTCAGGACTGAGGATTGAGTATTGAAGATTGAGGATTGATGATTGAGGATAGAGGATTGTAGATTGAGGATTGTGGACTGAGGATTGAAGATTGAGGATTGAGGATTGAGGATTGAGGATTGATGATTGAGGATTGAAGATTCAGTATTGAGGATTGAAGATTGAGAATTGAGGATTGAGGATTGAGGATTGAGGATTGAGGATTGAGGATTGATCATTGAAGATTGAGGATTGGGTATTGCGGATTGAACATTGAGGATTGAGGATTGAGGATTGAGGATTGAGGATTGAGTATTGAAGATTGAATATTGATAATTGAAGATTGAGGATTGAGGATTGAGGGTTGTGGATTGAGGACGAGGACTGAGGGTTGAGCATTGATCTTTGAGGTCTGAGGATTGAAGGCTGAGGATTGAGAATTGAGAATTGATGATTGAGGATTGAGGATTGAAGATTGAGGATTGGGTATTGAGGACTGAAGAATGAGGATTGAGGATTGATGATTGAAGACTGAGGACTGGAGATTGAGGATTCAGGATTGAGGATTCGGGATTGATGTTTGAGGATTGAGATTTGATTATTGAATATTGTGGATTGAGTACTAAACCATGAGAATTCAGGATATTCTATTGAGTATTGAGAATTAAGGATTGATGGTTGAGTATTGAGGATTGGTGGTTGAGGGTTTTGTGTTGAATATTGAAGATTGAGGATTGAGGATTGAGGATTGAGTATTGAAGGTTGAGGATTGAAGAATGAGGATTGAGGAATGAGGATTGAGTATTGAAGATTGAAGATTGAGTATTGAGGGTTGAAGTTTGACGATTGAGGATTGAGAATTGAGGATTGAGGATAGAGGATTGAGGATTGAAGATTGAGTATTGAGGATTGAAGATTGAGTATTGAGGATTGAGGGTTGAGGATTGAAGATTGAGTATTGAGGATTGAGGGTTGAGGATTGAGGATTGAGGATTGAGGATTGAGGATTGCAGATTGAGTATTGAGAATTGAGGATTGGTGGTTGAGTATCGAGGATTGATGGTTGAGGGTTGTGTGTTGGATATCGAGGATTGAGTATTGAGGATTGAGGATGAGGTCTGAGGCTTGAGGATTGATGTTTGAGTATTGAATCCTGAGAATTCAGGAGATTTTATTGAGTATTGAGAATTGAGGGTTGATGGTTGAGTATTGAGGATTGAGTATTGAAGATTGAGGATTGAAGATTGAGGATTGGGGATTGAGGATTGACGATTGAGGATTGAGGATTGAGGATTGAGAATTGAGGATTGAGGATTGAGGATAGAGTATTGAGGATTGAAGATTGAGGACTGAGTATTGTGAATTGATGATTGAGGACCAAGTGTTGAGCGTTGAGTGATGAGAATTGATGTCTGTGTATTGAGATTTGAAGATTGAAGATTGGGGATTGAGTGTTGAACCATGAGAATACAGGGTATTCTATTGAGTATTGGGAATTGAGAATTGATGGCTGAGTATTGAGGATTGATGGTTGAGGGTTGTGTGTTGAATATTGAGGATTGAGGATTGAGGATTGAGAATTGAGGATTGAGGATTGAAGATTGAGTATTGAGGATTGAAGATTGAGAACTGAGGATTGAGGATTGATGATTGAGGACCAAGTGTTGAGCGTTGAGTGATGAGAATTGATGTCTGTGTATTGAGATTTGAAGATTGAAGATTGGGGATTGAGTGTTGAACCATGAGAATTCAGGATATTCTATTGAGTATAGGGAATTGAGGATTGATGGTCGAGTATTGAGGATTGATGGTTGAGGGTTGTGTGTTGAATATTGAGGATTGTGGATTGAGGATCGAAGATTGATGGTTGAGGATTGAGGATTGAGGATTGAGGATTCAGGATTGAGGATTGGGGACTGAGGATTGAAGATTGAGGATTGAGGATTGAGGATTGAGGGTTGAGGATTGAGGATTGAAGATTGAGTATTGGGGATTGAGGATTCAGGATTGAGGATTCGGGATTGAGGTTTGAGGACTGAGGATTGAGGTTTGGGGATTGAGGATTGAGGATTGACGCTTGAGGATTGAGGATTGAGGATTGAGGATTGGGGATTGAGGATTGAGGATTGAAGATTGAGTATTGAGGATTGAATATTGAGGATTGAGGATTGAGGATTGAGGATTGAGGATGAGGGCTGAGGGTTGAGGATAGATGTTTCTGTATTGAATCCTGAGAATTCAGGATATTCCATTGAGTATTGAGAATTGAGGATTGATGGTTGAGTATTGAGGATTGAGGATTGAGGATTGAGGATTGAGTATTGAAGATTGAGGATTGATGATTGAGGATTGAGTATTGAGGAATGAGGATTGAGGATTGAGGATTGAAGATTGAGTATTGAGGATTGAAGATTGAGGATTGAGGATTGAGGATTGAGCATTGAGGATTGAAGATTGAGGACTGGGGATTGAGGATTGAAGATTGAGTATTGTGAATTGAAGACTGACGATTGGGGATTGAGGATTGAGGATTGATGATTGAGGATTCAGGATTGAAGATTGAGTATTGAGGGTTGAAGATTGAGGATTGTGGATTGAGGATTGAGGATTGAGGACTGAAGGTAGAGGATTGGGGACTGAGTGTTGAGGGTTGAGTGATGTGGATTGATGCTTGTGGATAGAGATTTGAAGACTGCAGATTGAGTATTGAGTGTTGAAATCTGTGTTTTGATGATATTCTATTGAGGATTGAGGACTGACAACTGATTGTTGAGGACTGAGGGCTGAAGATTGAGGATTCAGGATTGAGGATTCAGGATTGAGGTTTGAGGACTGAGGATTGAGGATTGAGGATTGAGGATTGAGGACTGAGGATTGAGGATTGAATATTGAGGATTGGATACTGCGGATTGATCATTGAGGATTGAGGATTGAGGATTGAGGATTGAGGATTGAGGATTGAAGATTGAATATTGATGATTGAATATTGAGGATTGAGGATTGAGGGTTGTGGATTGAGGACGAGGACTGAGGGTTGAGTATTGATGTTTGAGGTCTGAGGACTGAGGATAGAGGATTGAGAATTGAGGATTGCGGATTGAGGATTGAGGATTGTGGATTGAAAATTGAGTATTGAGGATAGAAGATTGAGGATTGAGGGTTGAGGATCAGGGATTGAGGATTGGGAATCGAGGATTGAAGATTCAGTATTGAGGATTGAAGATTGAGGATTGAGGATTGAGGATTGAGGATTGAGGATTGAAGGTTGAAGGTTGAGGATTGGGGATTGAGGATTGACGATTGAGGATTAAGGATTGAGGGTTGAGAATTGAGGATTGAGGATTGAAGATTCAGTATTGAGAATTGAAGATTGAGGATTGAGGATTGAGGATTGAAGATTGAGGACTGAGTGTTGAGGGTTGAGTGATGAGAATTGATGTTTGTGGATTGAGATTTGAAGATTGAAGGTTGGGGATTGAGTATTGAAATCTGTGAATTGAGGATATTCTATTGAGGATTGAGGATTGACAACTGATTGTTGAGGACTGAGGGCTGAAGATTGAGGATTCAGGATTGAGGATCGAGGATGAGGGCTGAGGGTTGAGGATTGAGGTTTGAGGACTGAGGACTGAGGATTGAGGATTGAGAATTGAGGATTGATGGTTGTGTATTGAGGATTGAGGATTGAGGATTGAGGATTGAGTATTGAAGATTCAGGATTGATGATTGAGAATAGAGGATTGAGGACTGAGAATTCAGGATTGAGGATTGAAGATTGAGTATCGAGTATTGAAGGTTGAGGATAGAGGATTGAGGATTGAGTATTGAGGATTGAGGATTGAAGATTGAGGATTGGGGACTGAGGATTGAGAATTGAGGATTGAGGATTGAGGATAGAGGATTGAGGATCGAGGATTGAAGATTGAGGATTGAAAATTGAGGATTGGGGACTGAGGATTGAAGATTGAGGATTGAGGATTGAGGATTGAGGATTGAGGATTGAGGATTGAAGATTGAGGATTGGGGATTGAGGATTCAGGATTGAGGATTCGGGATTGCGGTTTGAGGACTGAGGATTGAGGTTTGTGGATTGAGGATTGAGGATTGACGCTTGAGGATTGAGGATTGAGGATTGAGGATTGAGGATTGAGGATTGAGGATTGAAGATTGTGTATTGAGAATTGAATATTGAGGATTGAGGATTGAGGATTGAGGATTGAGGATGAGGGCTGAGGGTTGAGGATAGATGTTTGTGTATTTAATCCTGAGAATTCAGGATATTCCATTGAGTATTGAGAATTGAGGATTGATGGTTGAGTATTGAGGATTGAGGATTGAGGATTGAGGATTGAGTATTGAAGATTGAGGATTGATGATTGAGGATTGAGTATTGAGGAATGAGGATTGAGGATTGAGTATTGAAGATTGAGTATTGAGGATTGAAGATTGAGGATTGAGGACTGAGGATTGAGCATTGAGGATTGAAGATTGGGGATTGAGGATTGAGGATTGAAGATTGAGTATTGAGAATTGAAGACTGACGATTGAGGATTGAGGATTGAGGATTGATGATTGAGGATTGAGGATTGAAGATTGAGTATTGAGGATTGAAGATTGAGGATTGTGGATTGAGGATTGAGGATTGAGGAATGAAGGTTGAGGATTGGGGACTGAGTGTTGAGGGTTGAGTGATGAGGATTGATGTTTGTGGATAGAGATTTGAAGCCTGCAGATTGAGTATTGAGTGTTGAAAACTGTGAATTGATGATATTCTATTGAGGATTGAGGACTGACAACTGATTGTTGAGGACTGAGGGCTGAAGATTGAGGATTCAGGGTTGAGGATTCAGGATTGAGGTTTGAGGACTGAGGATTGAGGATTGAGGATTGAGGATTGAGGATTGAGGGTTGAGGATTGAGGATTGAAGGTTGAGGTTTGAGGACTGAGGACTGAGGATTGAGAATTCAGAATTGAGGATTGATGGTTGTGTATTGAGGATTGAGGATTGAGGATTGAGGATTGAGTATTGAAGATTGAGGATTGATGATTGAGGATAGAGGATTGAGGATTGAGGATTCAGGATTGAGGATTGAAGATTGAGTATCGAGGTTTGAAGGTTGAGGATAGAGGACTGAGGATTGAGTATTGAAGATTGAGGATTGAATATTGAGGATTGGGGACTGAGGATTGAGGATTGAGGATTGAGGATTGAGGATTGAGGATTGAGGGTAGAGGATTGAGGATTGAGGATTGAAGATTGAGGATTGGGGATTGTGGATTCAGGATTGAGGATTCGGGATTGAGGTTTGAGGACTGAGAATTGAGGTTTGGGGATTGAGGATTGAGGATTGACGCTTGAGGATTGAGGATTGAGGATTGAGGATTGAGGATTGAGGATTGAGGATTGAAGATTGAGTATTGAGGATTGAATATTGAGGATTGAGGATTGAGGATTGAGGATTGAGGATGAGGGCTTAGGGTTGAGGATAGATGTTTGTGGATTGAATCCTGAGGATTCAGGATATTCTATTGAGTATTGAGAATTGAGGACTGATGGTTGCGTATTGAGGGTTGAGGATTGAGGATTGAGTATTGAGGATTGAGGATAGAGGATTGAGGATTGAGGATTGAAGATTGAGGATTGGGGATTGTGGATTCAGGATTGAGGATTCGGGATTGAGGTTTGAGGACTGAGAATTGAGGTTTGGGGATTGAGGATTGAGGATTGACGCTTGAGGATTGAGGATTGAGGATTGAGGATTGAGGATTGAGGATTGAGGATTGAAGATTGAGTATTGGGGATTGAATATTGAGGATTGAGGATTGAGGATTGAGGATTGAGGATGAGGGCTTAGGGTTGAGGATAGATGTTTGTGGATTGAATCCTGAGGATTCAGGATATTCTATTGAGTATTGAGAATTGAGGATCGATGGTTGCGTATTGAGGGTTGAGGATTGAGGATTGAGTACTGAGGATTGCGGATTGAAGATTGAGGATTGGATACTGCGGAACATTGAGGATTGAGGATTGACGATTGAGGATTGTGGATTGAAGATTGAAGATTGAATATTGATGAGGGAATATTGAGGATTGAGGATTGAGGGTTGTGGATTGAGGACGAGGACTGAGGGTTTAGTGTTGATGTTTGAGGTCTGAGAATTGAGGATTGAGGATCGAGAATTGAGGATTGAGGATTGACGATTGAGGATTGAGGATTGAAGATTGAATATTGATGATTGAAGATTGAGGATTGAGGATTGAGTGTTGTGGACCGAGGACGAGAACTGAGGGTTGAGTATTGATGTTTGAGGTCTGAGCATTGAGGATTCAGGATTGAGAATTGAGGATTGAGGATTGAGGATTGAGGATTGAAAATTGAGTATTGAGGATTGAAGATTGAGGATTGAGGGTTGAGGATCAAGGATTGAGGAGTGGGGATCGAGGATTGAAGATTGAGTATTGAGGATTGAAGATTGAGGATTGAGGATTGAGGATTGAGGATTGAGGATTGAAGATTGAGGATTGGGGATTGAGGATTGACGATTGAGGATTGAGGATTGAGGATTGAGAATTGAGGATTGAGGATTGAGGATAGAGTATTGAGGATTGAAGATTGAGGACTGAGTATTGTGGGTTGATGATTGAGGACCAAGTGTTGAGCGTTGAGTGATGAGAATTGATGTCTGTGTATTGAGATTTGAAGATTGAAGATTGGGGATTGAGTGTTGAACCATGAGAATACAGGGTATTCTATTGAGTATTGGGAATTGAGAATTGATGGTTGAGTATTGAGGATTGATGGTTGAGGGTTGTGTGTTGAATATTGAGGATTGAGGATTGAGGATCGAAGATTGATGGTTGAGGATTGAGGATTGAGAGTTGAGAATTGAGGGTGAGGACTGAGGGTTGAGGATTGAGGTTTGAGGAATGAGTATTGAGGATTGAGGATTGAGGATTGAGGATTGAGGATTGAGGATTGAGTATTGAAGATTGAGGATTGATGATTGAGGATTGAGGATTGAGGATTGAGGATTGAGGATTGAAGATTGAGGATTGGGGATTGAGGATTGACGATTGAGGATTGAGGATTGAGGATTGAGAATTGAGGATTGAGGATTGAGGATAGAGTATTGAGGATTGAAGATTGAGGACTGAGTATTGTGGGTTGATGATTGAGGACCAAGTGTTGAGCGTTGAGTGATGAGAATTGATGTCTGTGTATTGAGATTTGAAGATTGAAGATTGGGGATTGAGTGTTGAACCATGAGAATACAGGGTATTCTATTGAGTATTGGGAATTGAGGATTGAAGATTGAGTATTGAGGATTGAATATTGAGGATTGAGGATTGAGGATTGAGGATTGAGGATGAGGGCTTAGGGTTGAGGATAGATGTTTGTGGATTGAATCCTGAGGATTCAGGATATTCTATTGAGTATTGAGAATTGAGGATTGATGGTTGCGTATTGAGGGTTGAGGATTGAGGATTGAGTATTGAGGATTGAGGATAGAGGATTGAGGATTGAGGATTGAAGATTGAGGATTGGGGATTGTGGATTCAGGATTGAGGATTCGGGATTGAGGTTTGAGGACTGAGAATTGAGGTTTGGGGATTGAGGATTGAGGATTGACGCTTGAGGATTGAGGATTGAGGATTGAGGATTGAGGATTGAGGATTGAGGATTGAAGATTGAGTATTGGGGATTGAATATTGAGGATTGAGGATTGAGGATTGAGGATTGAGGATGAGGGCTTAGGGTTGAGGATAGATGTTTGTGGATTGAATCCTGAGGATTCAGGATATTCTATTGAGTATTGAGAATTGAGGATCGATGGTTGCGTATTGAGGGTTGAGGATTGAGGATTGAGTACTGAGGATTGAGGATTGAAGATTGAGGATTGGATACTGCGGAACATTGAGGATTGAGGATTGACGATTGAGGATTGTGGATTGAAGATTGAAGATTGAATATTGATGAGGGAATATTGAGGATTGAGGATTGAGGGTTGTGGATTGAGGACGAGGACTGAGGGTTTAGTGTTGATGTTTGAGGTCTGAGAATTGAGGATTGAGGATCGAGAATTGAGGATTGAGGATTGACGATTGAGGATTGAGGATTGAAGATTGAATATTGATGATTGAAGATTGAGGATTGAGGATTGAGTGTTGTGGACCGAGGACGAGAACTGAGGGTTGAGTATTGATGTTTGAGGTCTGAGCATTGAGGATTCAGGATTGAGAATTGAGGATTGAGGATTGAGGATTGAGGATTGAAAATTGAGTATTGAGGATTGAAGATTGAGGATTGAGGGTTGAGGATCAAGGATTGAGGAGTGGGGATCGAGGATTGAAGATTGAGTATTGAGGATTGAAGATTGAGGATTGAGGATTGAGGATTGAGGATTGAGGATTGAAGATTGAGGATTGGGGATTGAGGATTGACGATTGAGGATTGAGGATTGAGGATTGAGAATTGAGGATTGAGGATTGAGGATAGAGTATTGAGGATTGAAGATTGAGGACTGAGTATTGTGGGTTGATGATTGAGGACCAAGTGTTGAGCGTTGAGTGATGAGAATTGATGTCTGTGTATTGAGATTTGAAGATTGAAGATTGGGGATTGAGTGTTGAACCATGAGAATACAGGGTATTCTATTGAGTATTGGGAATTGAGAATTGATGGTTGAGTATTGAGGATTGATGGTTGAGGGTTGTGTGTTGAATATTGAGGATTGAGGATTGAGGATCGAAGATTGATGGTTGAGGATTGAGGATTGAGAGTTGAGAATTGAGGGTGAGGACTGAGGGTTGAGGATTGAGGTTTGAGGAATGAGTATTGAGGATTGAGGATTGAGGATTGAGGATTGAGGATTGAGGATTGAGTATTGAAGATTGAGGATTGATGATTGAGGATTGAGGATTGAGGATTGAGGATTGAGGATTGAAGATTGAGGATTGGGGATTGAGGATTGACGATTGAGGATTGAGGATTGAGGATTGAGAATTGAGGATTGAGGATTGAGGATAGAGTATTGAGGATTGAAGATTGAGGACTGAGTATTGTGGGTTGATGATTGAGGACCAAGTGTTGAGCGTTGAGTGATGAGAATTGATGTCTGTGTATTGAGATTTGAAGATTGAAGATTGGGGATTGAGTGTTGAACCATGAGAATACAGGGTATTCTATTGAGTATTGGGAATTGAGAATTGATGGTTGAGTATTGAGGATTGATGGTTGAGGGTTGTGTGTTGAATATTGAGGATTGAGGATTGAGGATCGAAGATTGATGGTTGAGGATTGAGGATTGAGAGTTGAGAATTGAGGGTGAGGACTGAGGGTTGAGGATTGAGGTTTGAGGAATGAGTATTGAGGATTGAGGATTGAGGATTGAGGATTGAGGATTGAGGATTGAGTATTGAAGATTGAGGATTGATGATTGAGGATTGAGGATTGAGGATTGAGGATTGAGGATAGAGGATTGAGGATTGAGGATTGAAGATTGAGGATTGGGGATTGTGGATTCAGGATTGAGGATTCGGGATTGAGGTTTGAGGACTGAGAATTGAGGTTTGGGGATTGAGGATTGAGGATTGACGCTTGAGGATTGAGGATTGAGGATTGAGGATTGAGGATTGAGGATTGAGGATTGAAGATTGAGTATTGAGGATTGAATATTGAGGATTGAGGATTGAGGATTGAGGATTGAGGATGAGGGCTTAGGGTTGAGGATAGATGTTTGTGGATTGAATCCTGAGGATTCAGGATATTCTATTGAGTATTGAGAATTGAGGATTGATGGTTGCGTATTGAGGGTTGAGGATTGAGGATTGAGTATTGAGGATTGAGGATAGAGGATTGAGGGTTGAGGATTGAAGATTGAGGATTGGGGATTGTGGATTCAGGATTGAGGATTCGGGATTGAGGTTTGAGGACTGAGAACTGAGGTTTGGGGATTGAGGATTGAGGATTGACGCTTGAGGATTGAGGATTGAGGATTGAGGATTGAGGATTGAGGATTGAGGATTGAAGATTGAGTATTGGGGATTGAATATTGAGGATTGAGTATTGAGGATTGAGGATTGAGGATGAGGGCTTAGGGTTGAGGATAGATGTTTGTGTATTGAATCCTGAGGATTCAGGAGATTCTATTGAGTATTGAGAATTGAGGATCGATGGTTGCGTATTGAGGGTTGAGGATTGAGGATTGAGTACTGAGGATTGAGGATTGAAGATTGAGGATTGGGTACTGCGGAACATTGAGGATTGAGGATTGACGATTGAGGATTGTGGATTGAAGATTGAAGATTGAATATTGATGAGGGAATATTGAGGATTGAGGATTGAGGGTTGTGGATTGAGGACGAGGACTGAGGGTTTAGTGTTGATGTTTGAGGTCTGAGAATTGAGGATTGAGGATCGAGAATTGAGGATTGAGGATTGAAGATTGATGATTGGTTATTGCGTATTGAACATTGAGGATTGAGGATTGACGATTGAGGATTGGGGATTGAAGATTGAATATTGATGATTGAAGATTGAGGATTGAGGATTGAGTGTTGTGGACCGAGGACGAGAACTGAGGGTTGAGTATTGATGTTTGGGGTCTGAGCATTGAGGATTCAGGATTGAGAATTGAGGATTGAGGATTGAGGATTGAGGATTGAAAATTGAGTATTGAGGATTGAAGATTGAGGATTGAGGGTTGAGGATCAAGGATTGAGGAGTGGGGATCGAGGATTGAAGATTGAGTATTGAGGATTGAAGATTGAGGATTGAGGATTGAGGATTGAGGATTGAGGATTGAAGATTGAGGATTGGGGATTGAGGATTGACGATTGAGGATTGAGGATTGAGGATTGAGAATTGAGGATTGAGGATTGAGGATAGAGTATTGAGGATTGAAGATTGAGGACTGAGTATTGTGGATTGATGATTGAGGACCAAGTGTTGAGCGTTGAGTGATGAGAATTGATGTCTGTGTATTGAGATTTGAAGATTGAAGATTGGGGATTGAGTGTTGAACCATGAGAATACAGGGTATTCTATTGAGTATTGGGAATTGAGAATTGATGGTTGAGTATTGAGGATTGATGGTTGAGGGTTGTGTGTTGAATATTGAGGATTGAGGATTGAGGATCGAAGATTGATGGTTGAGGATTGAGGATTGAGAGTTGAGAATTGAGGGTGAGGACTGAGGGTTGAGGATTGAGGTTTGAGGAATGAGTATTGAGGATTGAGGATTGAGGATTGAGGATTGAGGATTGAGGATTGAGTATTGAAGATTGACGATTGATGATTGAGGATAGAGGATTGCGGATTGAGGATTCAGGATTGAGTACTGAAGATTGAGTATCGAGGATTGAAGGTTGAGGATAGAGGATTGAGGACTGAGTATTGAGGATTCAGGATTGAAGATTGAGGATTGGGGACTGAGGATTGAAGATTGAGGATTGAGGATTGAGGATTGAGGATTGAGTATTGAAGATTGAGGATTGGGGACTGAGGATTCAGGAATGAGGGTTCGGGATTGAGTTTTGAGGACCGAGGATTGAGGTTTGGGGATTGAGGATTGACGATTGGGTATTGAAGATTGAGGATTGATGACTGAGGATTGAGTATTGAGGATTGGAGATTGCAGATTGAGGATTGAATATTGAGTATTGTGGTATGAATATTGAGGATTGAGGATTGAGGATTGAGGATTGAGGATGAGGTCTGAGGCTTGAGGATTGATGTTTGTGTATTGAATCCTGAGAATTCAGGATATTTTATTGAGTATTGAGAATTGAGGATTGAGTATTGAAGATTGAGGATTGATGATTGAGGATTGAGGATTCAGGATTGAGGATTGAGGATTGAGGATTGAAGATTGAGTTTTGAGGATTGAAGATTGAGGATTGTGGATTGAGGATTGAGGATTGAGGATTGAGTATTGAGCATTGAGGATTGGAGATTGACGACTGGGGATTGAGGATTGAAGATTGAGTATTGAGGATTGAAGACTGACGATTGACGAGTGAGGATTGAGGATTGAAGATTGAGGATTGTGGATTGAGGATTGTGGATTGAGGATTGAGGATTGAGGATTGAGGACTGAAGATTCAGGATTGGGGACTGAGTGTTGAGGGTTGAGTGATGAGGATTGATGTTTGTGGATAGAGATTTGAAGACTGCAGATTGAGTATTGAGTATTGAAAACTGTGAATTGATGATATTCTATTGAGGATTGAGGACTGACAACTGATTGTTGAGGACTGAGGGCTGAAGATTGAGGATTCAGGATTGAGGATTCAGGATTGAGGTTTGAGGACTGAGGATTGAGGATTGAGGATTGAGGATTGAGGATTGAGGATTGAGGATTGAAGATTGAGGATTGGTTACTGCGGATAGAACATTGAGGGTTGAGGATTGAGGATTGAGGATTGAGGATTGAGGATTGACGATTGAGGATTGAAGATAGAATATTGATGATTGAATGTTGAGGATTGAGGATTGAGGGTTGTGGATTCAGGACGAGGACTGAGGGTTGAGAATTGATATTTGAGGTCTGAGGATTGCGGATTGAGGATTGAGAATTAAGGATTGAGGATTGAGGATTGAGCATTGAAAATTGAGTATTGAGGATTGAAGATTGAGGACTGAGGGTTGAGGATCAAGGATTGAGGCTTGGGGATCGAGGATTTAAGATTGAGTATTGAGGATTGAAGATTGAGTATTGAGGGTTGAAGTTTGACGACTGAGGATTGAGAATTGAGGATTGAGGATAGAGGACTGAGGATTGAAGATTGAGTATTGAGGATTGAAGATTGAGTATTGAGGATTGAGGGTTGAGGATTGGAGATTGAGTATTGAGGATTGAGGGTTGAGGATTGAGGATTGAGGATTGAGGATTGAGGATTGCAGATTGAGTATTGAGAATTTTGGATTGGTGGTTGAGTATCGAGGATTGATGGTTGAGGGTTGTGTGTTGAATATTGAGGATTGAGTATTGAGGATTGAAGATGTAGGATTGAGGATTGAGGATTGAGGATTGAGGTTTGAGTATTGAAGATTGAGGATTGGCGATCGAGGATTGACGATTGAGGATTCAGAATTGAGAATTGAGAATTGAGGATTGAGGATTGAAGATTGAGTATTGAGGATTGAATATTGAGGATTGAGGATTGAGGATTGAGGATTGAGGATGAGGGCTGAGGCTTGAGGATTGATGTTTGTGTATTGAATCCTGAGAATTCAGGATATTTTATTGAGTATTGAGAATTGAGGATTGAGTATTGAAGATTGAGGATTGATGATTGAGGATTGAGGATTCAGGATTGAGGATTGAGGATTGAGGATTGAAGATTGAGTTTTGAGGATTGAAGATTGAGGATTGTGGATTGAGGATTGAGGATTGAGGATTGAGTATTGAGCATTGAGGATTGGAGATTGACGACTGGGGATTGAGGATTGAAGATTGAGTATTGAGGATTGAAGACTGACGATTGACGAGTGAGGATTGAGGATTGAAGATTGAGGATTGTGGATTGAGGATTGTGGATTGAGGATTGAGGATTGAGGATTGAGGACTGAAGATTCAGGATTGGGGACTGAGTGTTGAGGGTTGAGTGATGAGGATTGATGTTTGTGGATAGAGATTTGAAGACTGCAGATTGAGTATTGAGTATTGAAAACTGTGAATTGATGATATTCTATTGAGGATTGAGGACTGACAACTGATTGTTGAGGACTGAGGGCTGAAGATTGAGGATTCAGGATTGAGGATTGAGGATGAGGGCTTAGGGTTGAGGATAGATGTTTGTGGATTGAATCCTGAGGATTCAGGATATTCTATTGAGTATTGAGAATTGAGGATTGATGGTTGCGTATTGAGGGTTGAGGATTGAGGATTGAGTATTGAGGATTGAGGATAGAGGATTGAGGATTGAGGATTGAAGATTGAGGATTGGGGATTGTGGATTCAGGATTGAGGATTCGGGATTGAGGTTTGAGGACTGAGAATTGAGGTTTGGGGATTGAGGATTGAGGATTGACGCTTGAGGATTGAGGATTGAGGATTGAGGATTGAGGATTGAGGATTGAGGATTGAAGATTGAGTATTGGGGATTGAATATTGAGGATTGAGGATTGAGGATTGAGGATTGAGGATGAGGGCTTAGGGTTGAGGATAGATGTTTGTGGATTGAATCCTGAGGATTCAGGATATTCTATTGAGTATTGAGAATTGAGGATCGATGGTTGCGTATTGAGGGTTGAGGATTGAGGATTGAGTACTGAGGATTGAGGATTGAAGATTGAGGATTGGATACTGCGGAACATTGAGGATTGAGGATTGACGATTGAGGATTGTGGATTGAAGATTGAAGATTGAATATTGATGAGGGAATATTGAGGATTGAGGATTGAGGGTTGTGGATTGAGGACGAGGACTGAGGGTTTAGTGTTGATGTTTGAGGTCTGAGAATTGAGGATTGAGGATCGAGAATTGAGGATTGAGGATTGACGATTGAGGATTGAGGATTGAAGATTGAATATTGATGATTGAAGATTGAGGATTGAGGATTGAGTGTTGTGGACCGAGGACGAGAACTGAGGGTTGAGTATTGATGTTTGAGGTCTGAGCATTGAGGATTCAGGATTGAGAATTGAGGATTGAGGATTGAGGATTGAGGATTGAAAATTGAGTATTGAGGATTGAAGATTGAGGATTGAGGGTTGAGGATCAAGGATTGAGGAGTGGGGATCGAGGATTGAAGATTGAGTATTGAGGATTGAAGATTGAGGATTGAGGATTGAGGATTGAGGATTGAGGATTGAAGATTGAGGATTGGGGATTGAGGATTGACGATTGAGGATTGAGGATTGAGGATTGAGAATTGAGGATTGAGGATTGAGGATAGAGTATTGAGGATTGAAGATTGAGGACTGAGTATTGTGGGTTGATGATTGAGGACCAAGTGTTGAGCGTTGAGTGATGAGAATTGATGTCTGTGTATTGAGATTTGAAGATTGAAGATTGGGGATTGAGTGTTGAACCATGAGAATACAGGGTATTCTATTGAGTATTGGGAATTGAGAATTGATGGTTGAGTATTGAGGATTGATGGTTGAGGGTTGTGTGTTGAATATTGAGGATTGAGGATTGAGGATCGAAGATTGATGGTTGAGGATTGAGGATTGAGAGTTGAGAATTGAGGGTGAGGACTGAGGGTTGAGGATTGAGGTTTGAGGAATGAGTATTGAGGATTGAGGATTGAGGATTGAGGATTGAGGATTGAGGATTGAGTATTGAAGATTGAGGATTGATGATTGAGGATTGAGGATTGAGGATTGAGGATTGAGGATTGAAGATTGAGGATTGGGGATTGAGGATTGACGATTGAGGATTGAGGATTGAGGATTGAGAATTGAGGATTGAGGATTGAGGATAGAGTATTGAGGATTGAAGATTGAGGACTGAGTATTGTGGGTTGATGATTGAGGACCAAGTGTTGAGCGTTGAGTGATGAGAATTGATGTCTGTGTATTGAGATTTGAAGATTGAAGATTGGGGATTGAGTGTTGAACCATGAGAATACAGGGTATTCTATTGAGTATTGGGAATTGAGAATTGATGGTTGAGTATTGAGGATTGATGGTTGAGGGTTGTGTGTTGAATATTGAGGATTGAGGATTGAGGATCGAAGATTGATGGTTGAGGATTGAGGATTGAGAGTTGAGAATTGAGGGTGAGGACTGAGGGTTGAGGATTGAGGTTTGAGGAATGAGTATTGAGGATTGAGGATTGAGGATTGAGGATTGAGGATTGAGGATTGAGTATTGAAGATTGAGGATTGATGATTGAGGATTGAGGATTGAGGATTGAGGATTGAGGATAGAGGATTGAGGATTGAGGATTGAAGATTGAGGATTGGGGATTGTGGATTCAGGATTGAGGATTCGGGATTGAGGTTTGAGGACTGAGAATTGAGGTTTGGGGATTGAGGATTGAGGATTGACGCTTGAGGATTGAGGATTGAGGATTGAGGATTGAGGATTGAGGATTGAGGATTGAAGATTGAGTATTGAGGATTGAATATTGAGGATTGAGGATTGAGGATTGAGGATTGAGGATGAGGGCTTAGGGTTGAGGATAGATGTTTGTGGATTGAATCCTGAGGATTCAGGATATTCTATTGAGTATTGAGAATTGAGGATTGATGGTTGCGTATTGAGGGTTGAGGATTGAGGATTGAGTATTGAGGATTGAGGATAGAGGATTGAGGGTTGAGGATTGAAGATTGAGGATTGGGGATTGTGGATTCAGGATTGAGGATTCGGGATTGAGGTTTGAGGACTGAGAATTGAGGTTTGGGGATTGAGGATTGAGGATTGACGCTTGAGGATTGAGGATTGAGGATTGAGGATTGAGGATTGAGGATTGAGGATTGAAGATTGAGTATTGGGGATTGAATATTGAGGATTGAGTACTGAGGATTGAGGATTGAGGATGAGGGCTTAGGGTTGAGGATAGATGTTTGTGTATTGAATCCTGAGGATTCAGGAGATTCTATTGAGTATTGAGAATTGAGGATCGATGGTTGCGTATTGAGGGTTGAGGATTGAGGATTGAGTACTGAGGATTGAGGATTGAAGATTGAGGATTGGGTACTGCGGAACATTGAGGATTGAGGATTGACGATTGAGGATTGTGGATTGAAGATTGAAGATTGAATATTGATGAGGGAATATTGAGGATTGAGGATTGAGGGTTGTGGATTGAGGACGAGGACTGAGGGTTTAGTGTTGATGTTTGAGGTCTGAGAATTGAGGATTGAGGATCGAGAATTGAGGATTGAGGATTGAAGATTGATGATTGGTTATTGCGTATTGAACATTGAGGATTGAGGATTGACGATTGAGGATTGGGGATTGAAGATTGAATATTGATGATTGAAGATTGAGGATTGAGGATTGAGTGTTGTGGACCGAGGACGAGAACTGAGGGTTGAGTATTGATGTTTGGGGTCTGAGCATTGAGGATTCAGGATTGAGAATTGAGGATTGAGGATTGAGGATTGAGGATTGAAAATTGAGTATTGAGGATTGAAGATTGAGGATTGAGGGTTGAGGATCAAGGATTGAGGAGTGGGGATCGAGGATTGAAGATTGAGTATTGAGGATTGAAGATTGAGGATTGAGGATTGAGGATTGAGGATTGAGGATTGAAGATTGAGGATTGGGGATTGAGGATTGACGATTGAGGATTGAGGATTGAGGATTGAGAATTGAGGATTGAGGATTGAGGATAGAGTATTGAGGATTGAAGATTGAGGACTGAGTATTGTGGATTGATGATTGAGGACCAAGTGTTGAGCGTTGAGTGATGAGAATTGATGTCTGTGTATTGAGATTTGAAGATTGAAGATTGGGGATTGAGTGTTGAACCATGAGAATACAGGGTATTCTATTGAGTATTGGGAATTGAGAATTGATGGTTGAGTATTGAGGATTGATGGTTGAGGGTTGTGTGTTGAATATTGAGGATTGAGGATTGAGGATCGAAGATTGATGGTTGAGGATTGAGGATTGAGAGTTGAGAATTGAGGGTGAGGACTGAGGGTTGAGGATTGAGGTTTGAGGAATGAGTATTGAGGATTGAGGATTGAGGATTGAGGATTGAGGATTGAGGATTGAGTATTGAAGATTGACGATTGATGATTGAGGATAGAGGATTGCGGATTGAGGATTCAGGATTGAGTACTGAAGATTGAGTATCGAGGATTGAAGGTTGAGGATAGAGGATTGAGGACTGAGTATTGAGGATTCAGGATTGAAGATTGAGGATTGGGGACTGAGGATTGAAGATTGAGGATTGAGGATTGAGGATTGAGGATTGAGTATTGAAGATTGAGGATTGGGGACTGAGGATTCAGGAATGAGGGTTCGGGATTGAGTTTTGAGGACCGAGGATTGAGGTTTGGGGATTGAGGATTGACGATTGGGTATTGAAGATTGAGGATTGATGACTGAGGATTGAGTATTGAGGATTGGAGATTGCAGATTGAGGATTGAATATTGAGTATTGTGGTATGAATATTGAGGATTGAGGATTGAGGATTGAGGATTGAGGATGAGGTCTGAGGCTTGAGGATTGATGTTTGTGTATTGAATCCTGAGAATTCAGGATATTTTATTGAGTATTGAGAATTGAGGATTGAGTATTGAAGATTGAGGATTGATGATTGAGGATTGAGGATTCAGGATTGAGGATTGAGGATTGAGGATTGAAGATTGAGTTTTGAGGATTGAAGATTGAGGATTGTGGATTGAGGATTGAGGATTGAGGATTGAGTATTGAGCATTGAGGATTGGAGATTGACGACTGGGGATTGAGGATTGAAGATTGAGTATTGAGGATTGAAGACTGACGATTGACGAGTGAGGATTGAGGATTGAAGATTGAGGATTGTGGATTGAGGATTGTGGATTGAGGATTGAGGATTGAGGATTGAGGACTGAAGATTCAGGATTGGGGACTGAGTGTTGAGGGTTGAGTGATGAGGATTGATGTTTGTGGATAGAGATTTGAAGACTGCAGATTGAGTATTGAGTATTGAAAACTGTGAATTGATGATATTCTATTGAGGATTGAGGACTGACAACTGATTGTTGAGGACTGAGGGCTGAAGATTGAGGATTCAGGATTGAGGATTCAGGATTGAGGTTTGAGGACTGAGGATTGAGGATTGAGGATTGAGGATTGAGGATTGAGGATTGAGGATTGAAGATTGAGGATTGGTTACTGCGGATAGAACATTGAGGGTTGAGGATTGAGGATTGAGGATTGAGGATTGAGGATTGACGATTGAGGATTGAAGATAGAATATTGATGATTGAATGTTGAGGATTGAGGATTGAGGGTTGTGGATTCAGGACGAGGACTGAGGGTTGAGAATTGATATTTGAGGTCTGAGGATTGCGGATTGAGGATTGAGAATTAAGGATTGAGGATTGAGGATTGAGCATTGAAAATTGAGTATTGAGGATTGAAGATTGAGGACTGAGGGTTGAGGATCAAGGATTGAGGCTTGGGGATCGAGGATTTAAGATTGAGTATTGAGGATTGAAGATTGAGTATTGAGGGTTGAAGTTTGACGACTGAGGATTGAGAATTGAGGATTGAGGATAGAGGACTGAGGATTGAAGATTGAGTATTGAGGATTGAAGATTGAGTATTGAGGATTGAGGGTTGAGGATTGGAGATTGAGTATTGAGGATTGAGGGTTGAGGATTGAGGATTGAGGATTGAGGATTGAGGATTGCAGATTGAGTATTGAGAATTTTGGATTGGTGGTTGAGTATCGAGGATTGATGGTTGAGGGTTGTGTGTTGAATATTGAGGATTGAGTATTGAGGATTGAAGATGTAGGATTGAGGATTGAGGATTGAGGATTGAGGTTTGAGTATTGAAGATTGAGGATTGGCGATCGAGGATTGACGATTGAGGATTCAGAATTGAGAATTGAGAATTGAGGATTGAGGATTGAAGATTGAGTATTGAGGATTGAATATTGAGGATTGAGGATTGAGGATTGAGGATTGAGGATGAGGGCTGAGGGTTGAGGATAGATGTTTGTGTATTGAATCCTGAGAATTCAGGATATTCCATTGAGTATTGAGAATTGAGGATTGATGGTTGAGTATTTAGGATTGAGGATTGAGGATTGAGGATTGAGTATTGATGATTGAGGATTGATGATTGAGGATTGAGTATTCAGCAATGAGGATTGAGGATTGAGTATTGAAGATTGAGTATTGAGGATTGAATATTGAGGATTGAGGATTGAGGATTGAGCATTGAGGATTGAAGATTGAGGATTGAGTATTGAGGATTGAGGATTGAAGATTGAGGATTGGGGACTGAGGATTGAGGATTGAGGATTGAGGATTGAGGATAGAGGATTGAGGATTGAGGATAGAAGGTTGAGGATTGAAGATTGAGGATTGGGGACTGAGGATTGAAGATTGAGGATTGGGGATTGAGGATTGAGGATTGAGGATTGATGATTGAAGATTGAGGATTGGGGATTGAGGATTCAGGATTGAGGATTCGGGATTGAGGTTTGAGGACTGAGGATTGAGGTTTGTGGATTGAGGATTGAGGATTGACGCTTGAGGATTGAGGATTGAGGATTGAGGATTGATGATTGAAGATTGAGGATTGAGGGTTGAGGATCAAGGATTGAGGATTGGGGATCGAGGATTGAAGATTGAGGATTGAGGATTGAGGATTGAGCATTGAGGATTGAAGATTGAGGACTGGGGATTGAGGATTGAAGATTGAGTATTGAGAATTGAAGACTGACGATTGAGGATTGAGGATTGAGGATTGATGATTGAGGATTCAGGATTGAAGATTGTGTATTGAGGATTGAAGATTGAGGATTGTGGATTGAGGATTGAGGATTGAGGACTGAAGGTAGAGGATTGGGGACTGAGTGTTGAGGGTTGAGTGATGTGGATTGATGTTTGTGGATAGAGATTTGAAGACTGCAGATTGAGTATTGAGTGTTGAAATCTGTGAATTGATGATATTCTATTGAGGATTGAGGACTGACAACTGATTGTTGAGGACTGAGGGCTGAAGATTGAGGATTCAGGATTGAGGATTCAGGATTGAGGTTTGAGGACTGAGGATTGAAGATTGAGGATTGAGGATTGAGGATTGAGGATTGAGGATTGAGGATTGAATATTGAGGATTGACGATTGAGGATTGAGGATTGAAGATTGAGGATTGGGGAATGAGGATTCAGGATTGAGGATTCGGGATTGAGGTTTGAGGACTGAGGATTGAGGTTTGGGGATTGAGGATTGAGGATTGAGGATTGACGCTTGAGGATTGAGGATTGAGGATTGAGGATTGAGGACTGAGGATTGAAGATTGAGTATTGAGGATTGAATATTGAGGATTGAGGATTGAGGATTGAGGATTGAGGATGAGGGTTGAGGGTTGAGGATAGATGTTTGTGTATTTAATCCTGAGAATTCAGGATATTCCATTGAGTATTGAGAATTGAGGATTGATGGTTGAGTATTGAGGATTGAGGATTGAGGATTGAGGACTGAGTATTGAAGATTGAGGATTGATGATTGAGGATTGAGTATTGAGGAATGAGGATTGAGGATTGAGTATTGAAGATTGAGTATTGAGGATTGTAGATTGAGGATTGAGGATTGAGGATTGAGCATTGAGGATTGAAGATCGAGGATTGAGGATTGAGGATTGAAGATTGAGTATTGAGAATTGAAGACTGACGATTGAGGATTGAGGATTGATGATTGAGGATTGAGGATTGAGGATTGAAGATTGAGGATTGTGGATTGAGGATTGAGGATTGAGGAATGAAGGTTGAGGATTGGGGACTGAATGTTGAGGGTTGAGTGATGAGGATTGATGTTTGTGGATAGAGATTTGAAGCCTGCAGATTGAGTATTGAGTGTTGAAAACTGTGAATTGATGATATTCTATTGAGGATTGAGGACTGACAATTGATTGTTGAGGACTGAGGGCTGAAGATTGAGGATTCAGGGTTGAGGATTCAGGATTGAGGTTTGAGGACTGAGGATTGAGGATTGAGGATTGAGGATTGAGGATTGAGGATTGAATGTTGAGGTTTGAGGACTGAGGACTGAGGATTGAGGATCGAGAATTGAGGATTGATGGTTGTGTATTGAGGATTGAGGATTGAGGATTGAGGATTGAGTATTGAAGATTGAGGATTGATGATTGAGGATAGAGGATTGAGGATTGAGGATTCAGGATTGAGGATTGAAGATTGAGTATCGAGGTTTGAAGGTTGAGGATAGAGGACTGAGGATTGAGTATTGAGGATTGAGGATTGAAGATTGAGGATTGGGGACTGAGGATTGAGGATTGAGGATTGAGGATTGAGGATTGAGGATAGAGGATTGAGGACTGAGGATTGAAGATTGAGGATTGGGGATTGTGGATTCAGGATTGAGGATTCGGGATTGAGGTTTGAGGACTGAGAATTGAGGTTTGGGGATTGAGGATTGACGCTTGAGGATTGAGGATTGAGGATTGAGGATTGAGGATTGAGGATTGAGGATTGAAGATTGAGTATCGAGGTCTGAAGGTTGAGGACTGAGAATTGAGGTTTGGGGATTGAGGATTGAGGATTGACGCTTGAGGATTGAGGATTGAGGATTGAGGATTGAGGATTGAGGATTGAGGATTGAAGATTGAGTATTGAGGATTGAATATTGAGGATTGAGGATTGAGGATTGAGGATTGAGGATGAGGGCTTAGGGTTGAGGATAGATGTTTGTGGATTGAATCCTGAGAATTCAGGATATTCTATTGAGTATTGAGAATTGAGGATTGATGGTTGCGTATTGAGGATTGGTGGTTGAGGGTTTTGTGTTGAATATTGAGGATTGAGGATTGAGGATTGAGGATTGAGTATTGAAGGTTGAGCATTGAAGAATGAGGATTGAGGAATGAGGATTGAGGATTGAGGATTGAAGATTGAGTATTGAGGGTTGAAGTTTGACGACTGAGGATTGAGAATTGAGGATTGAGGATAGAGGACTGAGGATTGAAGATTGAGTATTGAGGATTGAAGATTGAGTATTGAGGATTGAGGGTTGAGGATTGGAGATTGAGTATTGAGGATTGAGGGTTGAGGATTGAGGAATGAGGATTGAGGATTGAGGATTGCAGATTGAGTATTGAGAATTTTGGATTGGTGGTTGAGTATCGAGGATTGATGGTTGAGGGTTGTGTGTTGAATATTGAGGATTGAGTATTGAGGATTGAAGATGTAGGATTGAGGATTGAGGATTGAGGATTGAGGTTTGAGTATTGAAGATTGAGGATTGGCGATCGAGGATTGACGATTGAGGATTCAGAATTGAGGATTGAGAATTGAGGATTGAGGATTGAAGATTGAGTATTGAGGATTGAATATTGAGGATTGAGGATTGAGGATTGAGGATTGAGGATGAGGGCTGAGGGTTGAGGATAGATGTTTGTGTATTGAATCCTGAGAATTCAGGATATTCCATTGAGTATTGAGAATTGAGGATTGATGGTTGAGTATTTAGGATTGAGGATTGAGGATTGAGGATTGAGTATTGATGATTGAGGATTGATGATTGAGGATTGAGTATTGAGCAATGAGGATTGAGGATTGAGTATTGAAGATTGAGTATTGAGGATTGAAGATTGAGGATTGAGGATTGAGGATTGAGCATTGAGGATTGAAGATTGAGGATTGAGTATTGAGGATTGAGGATTGAAGATTGAGGATTGGGGACTGAGGATTGAGGACTGAGGATTGAGGATTGAGGATAGAGGATTGAGGATTGAGGATTGAAGGTTGAGGATTGAAGATTGAGGATTGGGGACTGAGGATTGAAGATTGAGGATTGAGGATTGAGGATTGAGGATTGAGGATTGATGATTGAAGGTTGAGGATTGGGGATTGAGGATTCAGGATTGAGGATTCGGGATTGAGGTTTGAGGACTGAGGATTGAGGTTTGTGGATTGAGGATTGAGGATTGACGCTTGAGGATTGAGGATTGAGGATTGAGGATTGATGATTGAAGATTGAGGATTGAGGGTTGAGGATCAAGGATTGAGGATTGGGGATCGAGGATTGAAGATTGAGGATTGAGGATTGAGGATTGAGCATTGAGGATTGAAGATTGAGGACTGGGGATTGAGGATTGAAGATTGAGTATTGAGAATAGAAGACTGACGATTGAGGATTGAGGATTGAGGATTGATGATTGAGGATTCAGGATTGAAGATTGAGTATTGAGGATTGAAGATTGAGGATTGTGGATTGAGGATTGAGGATTGAGGACTCAAGGTAGAGGATTGGGGACTGAGTGTTGAGGGTTGAGTGATGTGGATTGATGTATGTGGATAGAGATTTGAAGACTGCAGATTGAGTATTGAGTGTTGAAATCTGTGAATTCATGATATTCTATTGAGGATTGAGGACTGACAACTGATTGTTGAGGACTGAGGGCTGAAGATTGAGGATTCAGGATTGAGGATTCAGGATTGAGGTTTGAGGACTGAGGATTGAAGATTGAGGATTGAGGATTGAGGATTGAGGATTGAGGATTGAGGATTGAATATTGAGGATTGACGATTGAGGATTGAGGATTGAAGATTGAGGATTGGGGAATGAGGATTCAGGATTGAGGATTCGGGATTGAGGTTTGAGGACTGAGGATTGAGGTTTGGGGATTGAATCCTGAGAATTCAGGATATTCTATTGAGTATTGAGAATTGAGGATTGATGGTTGCGTATTGAGGGTTGAGGATTGAGGATTGAGTATTGAGGATTGAGGATTGAAGATTGAGGATTGTGTACTGCGGAACATTGAGGATTGAGGATTGACGATTGAGGATTGTGGATTGAAGATTGAAGATTGAATATTGATGAGGGAATATTGAGGATTGAGGATTGAGGGTTGTGGATTGAGGACGAGGACTGAGGGTTTAGTGTTGATGTTTGAGGTCTGAGGATTGAGGATTGAGGATCGAGAATTGAGGATTGAGGATTGAAGATTGAGGATTGGTTATTGCGTATTGAACATTGAGGATTGAGGATTGACGATTGAGGATTGAGGATTGAAGATTGAATATTGATGATTGAAGATTGAGGATTGAGGATTGAGTGTTGTGGACCGAGGACGAGAACTGGGGGTTGAGTATTGATGTTTGAGGTCTGAGGATTGAGGATTGAGGATCGAGAATTGAGGATTGAGGATTGAGGATTGAGGATTGAAAATTGAGTATTGAGGATTGAAGATTGAGGATTGAGGATTGAGGATTGAGGATTGAGGATTGCAGATTGAGTATTGAGAATTTTGGATTGGTGGTTGAGTATCGAGGATTGATGGTTGAGGGTTGTGTGTTGAATATTGAGGATTGAGTATTGAGGATTGAAGATGTAGGATTGAGGATTGAGGATTGAGGATTGAGGTTTGAGTATTGAAGATTGAGGATTGGCGATCGAGGATTGACGATTGAGGATTCAGAATTGAGGATTGAGAATTGAGGATTGAGGATTGAAGATTGAGTATTGAGGATTGAATATTGAGGATTGAGGATTGAGGATTGAGGATTGAGGATGAGGGCTGAGGGTTGAGGATAGATGTTTGTGTATTGAATCCTGAGAATTCAGGATATTCCATTGAGTATTGAGAATTGAGGATTGATGGTTGCGTATTGAGGGTTGAGGATTGAGGATTGAGTATTGAGGATTGAGGATTGATGATTGAGGATTGGGTACTGCGGAACATTGAGGATTGAGGATTGACGATTGAGGATTGAGGATTGAAGATTTAAGATTGAATATTGATGAGGGAATATTGAGGATTGAGGATTGAGGGTTGTGGATTGAGGACGAGGACTGAGGGTTTAGTGTTGATGTTTGAGGTCTGAGGATTGAGGATTCAGGATCGAGAATTGACGATTGAGGATTGAAGATTGAGGATTGGGTATTGCGTATTGAACATTGAGGATTGAGGATTGACGATTGAGGATTGAGGATTGAAGATTGAATATTGATGACTGAAGATTGATGATTGAGGATTGAGTGTTGTGGACCGAGGACGAGAACTGAGGGTTGAGTATTGAAGTTTGAGGTCTGAGGATTGAGGATTCAGGATTGAGAATTGAGGATTGAGGATTGAAGATTGAGGATTGAAAATTGAGTATTGAGGATTGAAGATTGAGGATTGAGGGTTGAGGATCAAGGATTGAGGATTGGGGATCGAGGATTGAAGATTGAGTATTGCGGATTGAAGATTGAGGATTGAGGATTGAGGATTGAGGATTGAGGATTGAAGATTGAGGATTGGGGATTGAGGATTGACGATTGAGGATTGAGGATTGAGGATTGAGAATTGAGGATTGAGGATTGAAGATTGAGTATTTAGGATTGAAGGTTGAGGACTGAGGATTGAGTTTTGATGATTGAGGACCAAGTGTTGAGCGTTGAGTGATGAGAATTGATGTCTGTGTATTGAGATTTGAAGATTGAAGACTGGGGATTGAGTGTTGAACCATGAGAATTCAGGGTATTCTATTGAGTATTGGGAATAGAGAATTGATGGTTGAGTATTGAGGATTGATGGTTGAGGGTTGTGTGTTGAATATTGAGGATTGAGGATTGAGGATTGAGTATTGAAGATTGTGGATTGAAGATTGAGGATTGAGGACTGAGGATTGACGATTGAGTATTGAAGATTGAGGATTGATGACTGAGGATTGAGTGTTGAGGACTGGGGATTGCGGATTGAGGATTGAATATTGAGTATTGAGGTACGAATGTTGAGGATTGAGGATTGAGGATTGAGGATTGAGGATGAGGTCTGAGGCTTGAGGATTGATGTTTGAGTATTGAATCCTGAGAATTCAGGATATTTTATTGAGTATTGAGAATTGAGGACTGATGGTTGAGTATTGAGGATTGAGTATTGAAGATTGAGGATTGATGATTGAGGATTGAGGATTCAGGATTGAGGATTGAGGATTGAGGACTGAAGATTGAGTATTGAGGATTGAAGATTGAGGATTGAGGATTGAGGATTGAGGATTGAGGATTGAGGATTGAGGATTGAGGATTGAGCATTGAGGATTGGAGATTGACGACTGGAGATTGAGGATTGAAGATTGAGTATTGAGGATTGAGGATTGAGGATTGAGGATTGAGTATTGAAGATTGAGGATTGATGATTGAGGATAGAGGATTGAGGATTGAGGATTCAGGATTGCGGATTGAAGATTGAGTATTGAGGATTGAAGATTGAGGATTGAGGATTGAGGATTGTAGATTGAGGATTGTGGACTGAGGATTGAAGATTGAGGATTGAGGATTGAGGATTGAGGATTGATGATTGAGGATTGAAGATTCAGTATTGAGGATTGAAGATTGAGAATTGAGGATTGAGGATTGAGGATTGAGGATTGAGGATTGAGGATTGATCATTGAAGATTGAGGATTGGGTATTGCGGATTGAACATTGAGGATTGAGGATTGAGGATTGAGGATTGAGGATTGAGTATTGAAGATTGAATATTGATAATTGAAGATTGAGGATTGAGGATTGAGGGTTGTGGATTGAGGACGAGGACTGAGGGTTGAGCATTGATCTTTGAGGTCTGAGGATTGAAGGCTGAGGATTGAGAATTGAGAATTGATGATTGAGGATTGAGGATTGAAGATTGAGGATTGGGTATTGAGGACTGAAGAATGAGGATTGAGGATTGATGATTGAAGACTGAGGACTGGAGATTGAGGATTCAGGATTGAGGATTCGGGATTGATGTTTGAGGATTGAGATTTGATTATTGAATATTGTGGATTGAGTACTGAACCATGAGAATTCAGGATATTCTATTGAGTATTCAGAATTAAGGATTGATGGTTGAGTATTGAGGATTGGTGGTTGAGGGTTTTGTGTTGAATATTGAGGATTGAGGATTGAGGATTGAGGATTGAGTATTGAAGGTTGAGGATTGAAGAATGAGGATTGAGGAATGAGGATTGAGTATTGAAGATTGAAGATTGAGTATTGAGGGTTGAGGATTGAGGATTGAGGATTGCAGATTGAGTATTGAGAATTTTGGATTGGTGGTTGAGTATCGAGGATTGATGGTTGAGGGTTGTGTGTTGAATATTGAGGATTGAGTATTGAGGATTGAAGATGTAGGATTGAGGATTGAGGATTGAGGATTGAGGTTTGAGTATTGAAGATTGAGGACTGGCGATTGAGGATTGACGATTGAGGATTCAGGATTGAGGGTTGAGAATTGAGGATTGAGGATTGAAGATTGAGTATTGAGGATTGAAGATTGAGGACTGAGGATTGAGGATTGAGGATTGAGGATTGAAGGTTGAAGGTTGAGGATTGGGGATTGAGGATTGACGATTGAGGATTAAGGATTGAGGGTTGAGAATTGAGGATTGAGGATTGAAGATTCAGTATTGAGAATTGAAGATTGAGGATTGAGGATTGAGGATTGAAGATTGAGGACTGAGTGTTGAGGGTTGAGTGATGAGAATTGATGTTTGTGGATTGAGATTTGAAGATTGAAGGTTGGGGATTGAGTATTGAAATCTGTGAATTGAGGATATTCTATTGAGGATTGAGGATTGACAACTGATTGTTGAGGACTGAGGGCTGAAGGTTGAGGATTCAGGATTGAGGATCGAGGATGAGGGCTGAGGGTTGAGGATTGAGGTTTGAGGACTGAGGACTGAGGATTGAGTATTGAAGATTGAGGGTTGATGATTGAGGATAGAGGATTGAGGATTGAGGATTCAGGATTGAGGATTGAAGATTGAGTATCGAGGTTTGAAGGTTGAGGATAGAGGACTGAGGATTGAGTATTGAAGATTGAGGATTGAAGATTGAGGATTGGGGACTGAGGATTGAGGATTGAGGATTGAGGATTGAGGATAGAGGATTGAGGATTGAGGATTGAAGATTGAGGATTGGGGATTGTGGATTCAGGATTGAGGATTCGGGATTGAGGTTTGAGGACTGAGAATTGAGGTTTGGGGATTGAGGATTGAGGATTGACGCTTGAGGATTGAGGATTGAGGATTGAGGATTGAGGATTGAGGATTGAGGATTGAAGATTGAGTATTGAGGATTGAATATTGAGGATTGAGGATTGAGGATTGAGGATTGAGGATTGAGGATGAGGGCTTAGGGTTGAGGATAGATGTTTGTGGATTGAATCCTGAGGATTCAGGATATTCTATTGAGTATTGAGAATTGAGGATTGATGGTTGCGTATTGAGGGTTGAGGATTGAGGATTGAGTATTGAGGATTGAGGATTGAAGATTGAGGATTGGGTACTGCGGAACATTGAGGATTGAGGATTGACGATTGAGGATTGTGGATTGAAGATTGATGATTGAATATTGATGAGGGAATATTGAGGATTGAGGATTGAGGGTTGTGGATTGAGGACGAGGACTGAGGGTTTAGTGTTGATGTTTGAGGTCTGAGGATTGAGGATTGAGGATCGAGAATTGAGGATTGAGGATTGAAGATTGATGATTGGTTATTGCGTATTGAACATTGAGGATTGAGGATTGGCGATTGAGGATTGAGGATTGAAGATTGAATATTGATGATTGAAGATTGAGGATTGAGGATTGAGTGTTGTGGACCGAGGACGAGAACTGAGGGTTGAGTATTGATGTTTGAGGTCTGAGCATTGAGGATTCAGGATTGAGAATTGAGGATTGAGGATTGAGGATTGAGGATTGAAAATTGAGTATTGAGGATTGAAGATTGAGGATTGAGGGTTGAGGATCAAGGACTCAGGATTGGGGATCGAGGATTGAAGATTGAGTATTGAGGATTGAAGATTAAGGATTGAGGATTGAGGATTGAGTATTGAAGATTGAGGATTGATGATTGAGGATAGAGGATTGAGGATTGAGGATTCAGGATTGAAGATTGAGTATTGAGGATTGAAGATTGAGGATTGAGGATTGAGGATTGAGGATTGAGGATTGAGGATTGAGCATTGAGGATTGGAGATTGACGACTGGGGATTGAGGATTGAAGATTGAGTATTGAGGATTGAAGACTGACGCTTGACGAGTGAGGATTGAGGATTGATGATTGAGGATTGAGGATTCAAGATTGAGTATTGAGGATTGATGGTTGAGTATTGAGGATTGGGGATTGATGATTGAGGATAGAGGATTGAAGATTGAGTAGTGAGGATTGATGGTTGAGGATTGTGGATTGAGGATTGAGGATTGAGGATTGAGGACTGAAGATTCAGGATTGGGGACTGAGTGTTGAGGGTTGAGTGATGAGGATTGATGTTTGTGGATAGAGATTTGAAGACTGCAGATTGAGTATTGAGTATTGAAAACTGTGAATTGATGATATTCTATTGATGATTGAGGACTGACAGCTGATTGTTGAGGACTGAGGGCTGAAGATTGAGGATTCAGGATTGAGGATTCAGGATTGAGGTTTGAGGATTGAAGATTGAGGATTGAGGATTGAGGATTGAGGATTGAGGATTGAAGATTGAGGATTGGGGATTGAGGATTGACGATTGAGGATTGAGGATTGAGGATTGAGAATTGAGGATTGAGGATTGAGGATAGAGTATTGAGGATTGAAGATTGAGGACTGAGTATTGTGGATTGATGATTGAGGACCAAGTGTTGAGCGTTGAGTGATGAGAATTGATGTCTGTGTATTGAGATTTGAAGATTGAAGATTGGGGATTGAGTGTTGAACCATGAGAATACAGGGTATTCTATAGAGTATTGGGAATTGAGAATTGATGGTTGAGTATTCAGGATTGATGGTTGAGGGTTGTGTGTTGAATATTGAGGATTGAGGATTGAGGATTGAGCATTGAGGATTGAGGATTGAAGATTGAGTATTGAGGATTGAAGATTGAGAACTGAGGATTGAGGATTGATGATTGAGGACCAAGTGTTGAGCGTTGAGTGATGAGAATTGATGTCTGTGTATTGAGATTTGAAGATTGAAGATTGGGGATTGAGTGTTGAACCATGAGAATTCAGGATATCCTATTGAGTATAGGGAATTGAGAATTGATGGTCGAGTATTGAGGATTGATGGTTGAGGGTTGTGTGTTGAATATTGAGGATTGAGGATTGAGGATCGAAGATTGATGGTTGAGGATTGAGGATTGAGGATTGAGGATTCAGGATTGAGGATTGGGGACTGAGGATTGAAGATTGAGGATTGAGGATTGAGGATTGAGGGTTGAGGATTGAGGATTGAAGATTGAGTATTGGGGATTGAGGATTCAGGATTGAGGATTCGGGATTGAGGTTTGAGGACTGAGGATTGAGGTTTGGGGATTGAGGATTGAGGATTGACGCTTGAGGATTGAGGATTGAGGATTGAGGATTGGGGATTGAGGATTGAGGATTGAAGATTGAGTATTGAGGATTGAATATTGAGGATTGTGGATTGAGGATTGAGGATTGAGGATGAGGGCTGAGGGTTGAGGATAGATGTTTCTGTATTGAATCCTGAGAATTCAGGATATTCCATTGAGTATTGAGAATTGAGGATTGATGGTTGAGTATTGAGGATTGAGGATTGAGGATTGAGCATTGAGGATTGAAGATTGAGGACTGGGGATTGAGGATTGAAGATTGAGTATTGTGAATTGAAGACTGACGATTGGGGATTGAGGATTGAGGATTGATGATTGAGGATTCAGGATTGAAGATTGAGTATTGAGGGTTGAAGATTGAGGATTGTGGATTGAGGATTGAGGATTGAGGACTGAAGGTAGAGGATTGGGGACTGAGTGTTGAGGGTTGAGTGATGTGGATTGATGCTTGTGGATAGAGATTTGAAGACTGCAGATTGAGTATTGAGTGTTGAAATCTGTGTTTTGATGATATTCTATTGAGGATTGAGGACTGACAACTGATTGATGAGGACTGAGGGCTGAAGATTGAGGATTCAGGATTGAGGATCAGGATTGAGGTTTGAGGACTGAGGATTGAGGATTGAGGATTGAGGATTGAGGACTGAGGATTGAGGATTGAATATTGAGGATTGGATACTGCGGATTGATCATTGAGGATTGAGGATTGAGGATTCAGGATTGAGGATTGAGGATTGAAGATTGAATATTGATGATTGAATATTGAGGATTGAGGATTGAGGGTTGTGGATTGAGGACGAGGACTGAGGATTGAGTATTGATGTTTGAGGTCTGAGGACTGAGGATAGAGGATTGAGAATTGAGGATTGCGGATTGAGGATTGAGGATTGTGGATTGAAAATTGAGTATTGAGGATAGAAGATTGAGGATTGAGGGTTGAGGATCAAGGATTGAGGATTGGGAATCGAGGATTGAAGATTCAGTATTGAGGATTGAAGATTGAGGATTGAGGATTGAGGATTGAGGATTGAGGATTGAAGGTTGAAGGTTGAGGATTGGGGATTGAGGATTGACGATTGAGGATTAAGGATTGAGGGTTGAGAATTGAGGATTGAGTATTGAAGATTCAGTATTGAGAATTGAAGATTGAGGATTGAGGATTGAGGATTGGAGATTGAGGACTGAGTGTTGAGGGTTGAGTGATGAGAATTGATGTTTGTGGATTGAGATTTGAAGATTGAAGGTTGGGGATTGAGTATTGAAATCTGTGAATTGAGGATATTCTATTGAGGATTGAGGATTGACAACTGATTGTTGAGGACTGAGGGCTGAAGATTGAGGATTCAGGATTGAGGATCGAGGATGAGGGCTGAGGGTTGAGGATTGAGGTTTGAGGACTGAGGACTGAGGATAGAGGATTGAGAATTGAGGATTGATGGTTGTGTATTGAGGATTGAGGATTGAGGATTGAGGATTGAGTATTGAAGATTCAGGATTGATGATTGAGAATAGAGGATTGAGGATTGAGGATTCAGGATTGAGGATTGAAGATTGAGTATCGAGGATTGAAGGTTGAGGATAGAGGATTGAGGATTGAGTATTGAGGATTGAGGATTGAAGATTGAGGATTGGGGACTGAGGATTGAGGATTGAAGATTGAATATTGATGATTGAATATTGAGGATTGAGGATTGAGGGTTGTGGATTGAGGACGAGGACTGAGGGTTGAGTATTGATGTTTGAGGTCTGAGGACTGAGGATGGAGGATTGAGAATTGAGGATTGCGGATTGAGGATTGAGGATTGAGGATTGAAAATTGAGTATTGAGGATAGAAGATTGAGGATTGAGGGTTGTGGATCAAGGATTGAGGATTGGGAATCGAGGATTGAAGATTCGGTATTGAGGATTGAAGATTGAGGATTGAGGATTGAGAATTGAGGATTGAGGATTGAAGGTTGAAGGTTGAGGATTGGGGATTGAGGATTGACGATTGAGGATTAAGGATTGAGGGTTGAGAATTGAGGATTGAGGATTGAAGATTCAGTATTGAGAATTGAAGATTGAGGATTGAGGATTGAGGATCGAAGATTGAGGACTGAGTGTTGAGGGTTGAGTGATGAGAATTGATGCTTGTGGATTGAGATTTGAAGATTGAAGATTGGGGATTGAGTATTGAAATCTGTGAATTGAGGATATTCTATTGAGGATTGAGGATTGACAACTGATTGTTGAGGACTGAGGGCTGAAGATTGAGGATTCAGGATTGAGGATCGAGGATGAGGGCTGAGGGTTGAGGATTGAGGTTTGAGGACTGAGGACTGAGGATTGAGGATTGAGAATTGAGGATTGAAGATTGAGTATTGAGGGTTGAAGTTTGACGATTGAGGATTAAGAATTGAGGATTGAGGATAGAGGATTGAGGATTGAAGATTGAGTATTGAGGATTGAAGATTGAGTATTGACGATTGAGGGTTGAGGATTGAAGATTGAGTATTGAGGATTGAGGGTTGAGGATTGAGGATTGAGGATTGAGGATTGAGGATTGCAGATTGAGTATTGAGAATTTTGGATTGGTGGTTGAGTATCGAGGATTGATGGTTGAGCGTTGTGTGTTGAATATTGAGGATTGAGTATTGAGGATTGAAGATGTAGGATTGAGGATTGAGGATTGAGGACTGATGTTTGAGTATTGAAGATTGAGTATTGAGGATTGAAGATTGAGGACTGAGGATTGAGGATTGATGATTGAGGACCAAGTGTTGAGCGTTGAGTGATGAGAATTGATGTCTGTGTATTGAGATTTGAAGATTGAAGATTGGGGATTGAGTGTTGAACCATGAGAATTCAGGATATTCTATTGAGTATAGGGATTTGAGAACTGATGGTTGAGTATTGAGGATTGATGGTTGAGGGTTGTGTGTTGAATATTGAGGATTGAGGATTGAGGATCGAAGATTGATGGTTGAGGATTGAGGATTGAGGATTGAGGATTCAGGATTGAGGATTGGGGACTGAGGATTGAAGATTGAGGATTGAGGATTGAGGATTGAGGGTTGAGTATTGAGGATTGAAGATTGAGGATTGGGGATTGAGGATTCAGGATTGAGGATTCGGGATTGAGGTTTGAGGACTGAGGATTGAGGTTTGGGGATTGAGGATTGAGGATTGACGCTTGAGGATTGAGGATTGAGGATTGAGGATTGGGGATTGAGGATTGAGGATTGAAGATTGAGTATTGAGGATTGAATATTGAGGATTGAGGGTTCAGGATTGAGGATTGAGGATGAGGGCTGAGGGTTGAGGATAGATGTTTCTGTATTGAATCCTGAGAATTCAGGATATTCCATTGAGTATTGAGAATTGAGGATTGATGGTTGAGTATTGAGGATTGAGGATTGAGGATTGAGGATTGAGGATTGCGTATTGAAGATTGAGGATTGATGATTGAGGATTGAGTATTGAGGAATGAGGATTGAGGATTGAGGATTGAAGATTGAGTATTGAGGATTGAGGATTGGGGATTGAGGATTCAGGATTGAGGATTCGGGATTGAGGTTTGAGGACTGAGGATTGAGGATTGAGGATTGAGTATTGAGGATCGAGGATTGAAGATTGAGGATTGGGTACTGCGGAACATTGAGGATTGATGATTGAGGATTGAGGATTGATGATTGAGGATTGAAGATTGAATATTGATGATTGAATGTTGAGGATTGAGGATTGAGTGTTGTGGATTGAGGACGAGGACTGAGGGTTGAGTATTGATGTTTGAGGTCTGAGGATTGAGGACTGAGGATTGAGAATTGAGGATTGAGGATTGAGGATTGAGGATTGAGGATTGAAGATTGAAGATTGAGTATTGAGGATTGAAGATTGAGGATTGAGGATTGAGGATTGAAGAATGAGGATTGAGGATTGGGGATTGAGGATTCAGGATTGAGGATTGAAGACTGAGTATTGAGGATTGAAGATTGAGGATTGAGGATTGAGGATTGAGGATTCAGGATTGAGGATTGAAGATTGAGTATTGAGGATTGAAGTTTGAGGATTGAGGATTGAGGATTGAAGATTGAGGATTGTGGACTGAGGATTGAAGATTGAGGATTGAGTATTGAGGATTGAGGATTGATGAATGAGGATTGAAGATTCAGTATTGAGGATTGAAGATTGAGAATTGAGGATTGAGGATTGAACGTTGAGGACTGAGTGTTGAGGGTTGAGTGATGAGAATCGATGTTTCTGGATAGAGGTTGGAAGATTGCAGATTGAGTATTGAGTATTGAAATCTGTGAATTGAGGATATTCTATTGAGGATTTAGGATTGACACCTGATTGTTGAGGACTGAGGGCTGAAGATTGAGGATCCAGGGTTGAGGATTAAGGTTTGAGGTGTGAGGACTGAGGATTGAGGATTGAGGATTGAGGATTGAGGATTGATCATTGAAGATTGAGGATTGGGTATTGCGGATTGAACATTGAGGATTGAGGATTGAGGATTGAGGATTGAGGATTGAGTATTGAAGATTGAATATTGATGATTGAAGATTGAGGATTGAGTATTGAGGGTTGTGGATTGAGGACGAGGACGGAGGGTTAAGCATTGATGTTTGAGGTCTGAGGATTGAAGGTTGAGGATTGAGAATTGAGAATTGATGATTGAGGATTGAGGATTGAAGATTGAGGATTGGGTATTGAGGATTGAAGAATGAGGATTGAGGATTGATGATTGAAGATTGAGGACTGGAGATTGGGGATTCAGGATTGAGGATTCGGGATTGAGGTTTGAGGATTGAGATTTGATTATTGAATATTGTGGATTGAGTACTGAACCATGAGAATTCAGGATAATCTATTGAGTATTGAGAATTAAGGATTGATGGTTGAGTAATGAGGATTGGTGGTTGAGGGTTTTGTGCTGAATATTGAGGATTGAGGATTGAGGATTGAGGATTGAGTATTGAAGGTTGAGGATTGAAGAATGAGGATTGAGGAATGAGGATTGAGGGTTGAGGATTGAAGATTGAGTATTGAGGGTTGAAGTTTGACGATTGAGGATTGAGAATTGAGGATTGAGGATAGAGGATTGAGGATTGAAGATTGAGTATTGAGGATTAGTGGTTGAGTATCGTGGATTGATGGTTGAGGGTTGTGTGTTGAATTTTGAGGATTGAGTATTGAGGATTGAAGATGTAGGATTGAGGATTGAGGATTGATAATTGAGGTTTGAGGATTGAAGATTGAGGATTGTCGATTGAGGATTGACGATTGAGGATTCAGGATTGAGGATTGAGAATTGAGGATTGAGGATTGAAGATTGAGTATTGAGGATTGAAGATTGAGGATTGAGGATTGAGGATTGAGGATTGAGGATCTAGAATTGAGGATTGAGGATTGAAGATTGAGGATTGGGTATTGCGTATTGAACATTGAGGGTTGAGTATTGAGGATTCAGGATTGAGGATTGAAGATTGAGTATCGAGGATTGAAGGTTGAGGATAGAGGATTGAGGATTGAGTGTTGTGGATTGAGGACGAGGACTGAGGGTTGAGTATTGATGTTTGAGGTCTGAGGATTGAGGACTGAGGATTGAGAATTGAGGATTGAGGATTGAGGATTGAGGATTGAGGATTGAAGATTGAAGATTGAGTATTGAGGATTGAAGATTGAGGATTGAGGATTGAGGATTGAAGAATGAGGATTGAGGATTGGGGATTGAGGATTCAGGATTGAGGATTGAAGACTGAGTATTGAGGATTGAAGATTGAGGATTGAGGATTGAGGATTGAGCATTGAGGATTGAAGATTGAGGTTTGAGGACTGTGGACTGACGATTGAGGATTGAGAATTGAGGATTGATGGTTGTGTATTGAGGATTGAGGATTGGGGATTGAGGATTGAGTATTGAAGATTGAGGATTGATGATTGAGGATAGAGGATTGAGGATTGAGGATTCAGGATTGAGGGTTGAAGATTGACTATCGAGGATTGAGGGTTGAGGATAGAGGACTGAGGATTGAGTATTGAGGATTGAGGATTGAAGATTGAGGATTGGGGACTGAGGATTGAGGATTGAGGATTGAGGATTGAGGATAGAGGATTGAGGATTGAGGTTTGAAGATTGACAATTGGGGATTGTGGATTCAGGATTGAGGATTCGGAATTGAGGTTTGAGGACTGAGAATTGAGGTTTGGGGATAGAGGATTGAGGATTGACGCTTGAGGATTGAGGATTGAGGATTGAGGATTGACGATTGAGGATTGAGGATTGAAGATTGAGTATTGAGGATTGAATATTGAGGATTGAGGATTGAGGATTGAGGATTGAGGATGAGGGCTTAGGGTTGAGGATAGATGTTTGTGGTTTGAATCCTGAGAATTCAGGATATTCTATTGAGTATTGAGAATTTAGGATTGATGGTTGCGTATTGAGGGTTGAGGATTGAGGATTGAGTATTGAGGATTGAGGATTGATGATTGAGGATTGGGTACTGCGGAACATTGAGGATTGAGGATTGACGATTGAGGATTGAGGATTGAAGATTGAAGATTGAATATTGATGAGGGAATATTGAGGATTGAGGATTGAGGGTTGTGGATTGAGGACGAGGACTGAGGGTTTAGTGTTGATGTTTGAGGTCTGAGGATTGAGGATTCAGGATCGAGAATTGACGATTGAGGATTGAAGATTGAGGATTGGGTATTGCGTATTGAACATTGAGGATTGAGGATTGACGATTGAGGATTGAGGATTGAAGATTGAATATTGATGACTGAAGATTGATGATTGAGGATTGAGTTTTGTGGACCGAGGACGAGAACTGAGGGTTGAGTATTGAAGTTTGAGGTCTGAGGATTGAGGATTCAGGATTGAGAATTGAGGATTGAGGATTGAAGATTGAGGATTGAAAATTGAGTATTGAGGATTGAAGATTGAGGATTGAGGGTTGAGGATCAAGGATTGAGGATTGGGGATCGAGGATTGAAGATTGAGTATTGCGGATTGAAGATTGAGGATTGAGGATTGAGGATTGAGGATTGAGGATTGAAGATTGAGGATTGGGGATTGAGGATTGACGATTGAGGATTGAGGATTGAGGATTGAGAATTGAGGATTGAGGATTGAAGATTGAGTATTTAGGATTGAAGGTTGAGGACTGAGGGTTGAGTTTTGATGATTGAGGACCAAGTGTTGAGCGTTGAGTGATGAGAATTGATGTCTGTGTATTGAGATTTGAAGATAGAAGACTGGGGATTGAGTGTTGAACCATGAGAATTCAGGGTATTCTATTGAGTATTGGGAATTGAGAATTCATGGTTGAGTATTGAGGATTGATGGTTGAGGGTTGTGTGTTGAATATTGAGGATTGAGGATTGGGGATCGAAGATTGATGGTTGAGGATTGAGGATTGAGAATTGAGAATTGAGGGTGAGGACTGAGGGTTGAGGATTGAGGTTTGAGGAATGAGTATTGAGGATTGAGGATTGAGGATTGAGGATTGAGGATTGAGGATTGAGTATTGAAGATTGACGATTGATGATTGAGGATAGAGGATTGCGGATTCAGGATTCAGGACTGAGTATTGAAGATTGAGTATCGAGGATTGAAGGTTGAGGATAGAGGATTGAGGATTGAGTATTGAGGATTGAGGATTGAAGATTGAGGATTGGGGACTGAGAATTGAAGATTGAGGATTGAGGATTGAAGATTGAGGATTGATGATTGAGGATAGAGGATTGAAGATTGAGTATTGAGGATTGATGGTTGAGGATTGTGGATTGAGGATTGAGGATTGAGGATTGAGGACTGAAGATTGAGGATTGAGGACTGAGTGTTGAGGGTTGAGTGATGAGGATTGATGTTTGTGGATAGAGATTTGAAGACTGCAGATTGAGTATTGAGTATTGAAAACTGTGAATTGATGATATTCTATTGAGGATTGAGGATTGACAACTGATTGTTGAGGACTGAGGGCTGAAGATTGAGGATTCAGGATTGAGGATCGAGGATTGGGGATTGAAGATTGAATATTGTTGATTGTAGATTGAGGATTGAGGATTGAGTGTTGTGGATTGAGGACGAGGGCTGAGGGTTGAGTATTGATGTTTGAGGTCTGAGGATTGAGGGCTGAGGATTGAGAATTGAGAATTGAGGATTGAGGATTGGGGATTGAAGATTGAGGATTGGGTATTGAGGATTGAAGAATGAGGATTGAGGATTGATGATTGAAGATTGAGGATTGGGGATTGAGGATTCAGGATTGAGGATTCGGGATTGAGGTTGAGGATTGAGATTTGATTATTAAATATTGTGGGTTGTGTATTGAACCATGAGAATTCAGGATATTCTATTGAGTATTGAGAATTGAGGATTGATGGTTGAGTATTGAGAATTGGTGGTTGAGGGTTTTGTGTTGAATATTGAGAATTGAGGATTGAGGATTGAGGATTGAGTATTGAAGATTGAGGATTGATGACTGAGGATTGAGGATTGAGGGTTGAGGATTGTGGATTGAGGATTGCACATTGAGTATTGAGGATTGAATATTGAGGATTGAGGATTGAGAATTGAGGATTGAGGATGAGGGCTGAGGGTTGAGGATTGATGTTTGTGTATTGAATCCTGAGAATTCAGGATATTCTACTGAGTATTAAGAATTGGGGATTGACGGTTGAGTATTGAGGATTGAGGATTGAGGATTGAGGATTGAGTATTGAAGATTGTGGATTGAAGATTGAGGATTAAGGATTGAGGATTGGGGATTGGGGATCTAGGATTGGAGATTGATTATTGAGGATTGAAGATTGAGGAATGAGGATGAGGACTGATGGTTGAGGATTGAGGTTTGACGAACGGGGATTGAGGATTGAGGATTGAGGACTGAGGATTGACGATTGAGTATTGAAGATTGAGGATTGATGACTGAGGATTGAGTGTTGAGGACTGGGGATTGCGGATTGAGGATTGAATATTGAGTATTGAGGTACGAATGTTGAGGATTGAGGATTGAGGATTGAGGATTGAGGATGTGGTCTGAGGCTTGAGGATTGATGTTTGAGTATTGAATCCTGAGAATTCAGGATATTTTATTGAGTATTGAGAATTGAGGATTGATGGTTGAGTATTGAGGATTGAGTATTGAAGATTGAGGATTGATGATTGAGGATTGAGGATTCAGGATTGAGGATTGAGGATTGAGGACTGAAGATTGAGTATTGAGGATTGAAGATTGAGGATTGAGGATTGAGGATTGAGGATTGAGGATTGAGGATTGAGGATTGAGCATTGAGGATTGGAGATTGACGACTGGAGATTGAGGATTTAAGATTGAGTATTGAGGATTGAAGATTGAGGATTGAGGATTGAGGGTTGTGGATTGAGGACGAGGACTGAGGGTTGAGCATTGATCTTTGAGGTCTGAGGATTGAAGGCTGAGGATTGAGAATTGAGAATTGATGATTGAGGATTGAGGATTGAAGATTGAGGATTGGGTATTGAGGACTGAAGAATGAGGATTGAGGATTGATGATTGAAGACTGAGGACTGGAGATTGAGGATTCAGGATTGAGGATTCGGGATTGATGTTTGAGGATTGAGATTTGATTATTGAATATTGTGGATTGAGTACTGAACCATGAGAATTCAGGATATTCTATTGAGTATTCAGAATTAAGGATTGATGGTTGAGTATTGAGGATTGGTGGTTGAGGGTTTTGTGTTCAATATTGAGGATTGAGGATTGAGGATTGAGGATTGAGTATTGAAGGTTGAGGATTGAAGAATGAGGATTGAGGAATGAGGATTGAGTATTGAAGATTGAAGATTGAGTATTGAGGGTTGAAGTTTGACGATTGAGGATTGAGAATTGAGGATTGAGGATAGAGGATTGAGGATTGAAGATTGAGTATTGAGGATTGAAGATTGAGTATTGAGGATTGAGGGTTGAGGATTGAAGATTGAGTATTGAGGATTGAGGGTTGAGGATTGAGGATTGAGGATTGAGGATTGAGGATTGCAGATTGAGTATTGAGAATTGAGGATTGGTGGTTGAGTATCGAGGATTGATGGTTGAGGGTTGTGTGTTGAATATTGAGGATTGAATATTGAGGATTGAGGATGAGGTCTGAGGCTTGAGGATTGATGTTTGAGTATTGAATCCTGAGAATTGAGGAGATTTTATTGAGTATTGAGAATTGAGGGCTGATGGTTGAGTATTGAGGATTGAGTATTGAAGATTGAAGATTGATGATTGAGGATTGAGGATTCAGGATTGAGGATTGAAGATGGAGGATTGAAGATTGAGTATTGAGGATTGAAGATTGAGGATTGAGGATTGAGGATTGAGGATTGAGGATTGAGGATTGAGCATTGAGGATTGGAGATTGACGACTGGGGATTGAGGATTGAAGATTGAGTATTGAGGGTTGAAGTTTGACGATTGAGGATTGAGAATTGAGGATTGAGGATAGAGGATTGAGGATTGAAGATTGAGTATTGAGGATTGAAGATTGAGTATTGAGGATTGAGGGTTGGGGATTGAAGATTGAGTATTGAGGATTGAGGGTTGAGGATTGAGGATTGAGGATTGAGGATTGAGGATTGCAGATTGAGTATTGAGAATTTTGGATTGGTGGTTGAGTATCGAGGATTGATGGTTGAGGGTTGTGTGTTGAATATTGAGGATTGAGTATTGAGGATTGAAGATGTAGGATTGAGGATTGAGGATTGAGGATTGATGTTTGAGTATTGAAGATTGAGTATTGAGGATTGAAGATTGAGGACTGAGGATTGAGGATTGATGATTGAGGACCAAGTGTTGAGCGTTGAGTGATGAGAATTGATGTCTGTGTATTGAGATTTGAAGATTGAAGATTGGGGATTGAGTGTTGAACCATGAGAATTCAGGATATTCTATTGAGTATAGGGATTTGAGAACTGATGGTTGAGTATTGAGGATTGATGGTTGAGGGTTGTGTGTTGAATATTGAGGATTGAGGATTGAGGATCGAAGATTGATGGTTGAGGATTGAGGATTGAGGATTGAGGATTCAGGATTGAGGATTGGGGACTGAGGATTGAAGATTGAGGATTGAGGATTGAGGATTGAGGGTTGAGTATTGAGGATTGAAGATTGAGGATTGGGGATTGAGGATTCAGGATTGAGGATTCGGGATTGAGGTTTGAGGACTGAGGATTGAGGTTTGGGGATTGAGGATTGAGGATTGACGCTTGAGGATTGAGGATTGAGGATTGAGGATTGGGGATTGAGGATTGAGGATTGAAGATTGAGTATTGAGGATTGAATATTGAGGATTGAGGGTTCAGGATTGAGGATTGAGGATGAGGGCTGAGGGTTGAGGATAGATGTTTCTGTATTGAATCCTGAGAATTCAGGATATTCCATTGAGTATTGAGAATTGAGGATTGATGGTTGAGTATTGAGGATTGAGGATTGAGGATTGAGGATTGAGGATTGCGTATTGAAGATTGAGGATTGATGATTGAGGATTGAGTATTGAGGAATGAGGATTGAGGATTGAGGATTGAAGATTGAGTATTGAGGATTGAGGATTGGGGATTGAGGATTCAGGATTGAGGATTCGGGATTGAGGTTTGAGGACTGAGGATTGAGGATTGAGGATTGAGTATTGAGGATCGAGGATTGAAGATTGAGGATTGGGTACTGCGGAACATTGAGGATTGATGATTGAGGATTGAGGATTGATGATTGAGGATTGAAGATTGAATATTGATGATTGAATGTTGAGGATTGAGGATTGAGTGTTGTGGATTGAGGACGAGGACTGAGGGTTGAGTATTGATGTTTGAGGTCTGAGGATTGAGGACTGAGGATTGAGAATTGAGGATTGAGGATTGAGGATTGAGGATTGAGGATTGAAGATTGAAGATTGAGTATTGAGGATTGAAGATTGAGGATTGAGGATTGAGGATTGAAGAATGAGGATTGAGGATTGGGGATTGAGGATTCAGGATTGAGGATTGAAGACTGAGTATTGAGGATTGAAGATTGAGGATTGAGGATTGAGGATTGAGGATTCAGGATTGAGGATTGAAGATTGAGTATTGAGGATTGAAGTTTGAGGATTGAGGATTGAGGATTGAAGATTGAGGATTGTGGACTGAGGATTGAAGATTGAGGATTGAGTATTGAGGATTGAGGATTGATGAATGAGGATTGAAGATTCAGTATTGAGGATTGAAGATTGAGAATTGAGGATTGAGGATTGAACGTTGAGGACTGAGTGTTGAGGGTTGAGTGATGAGAATCGATGTTTCTGGATAGAGGTTGGAAGATTGCAGATTGAGTATTGAGTATTGAAATCTGTGAATTGAGGATATTCTATTGAGGATTTAGGATTGACACCTGATTGTTGAGGACTGAGGGCTGAAGATTGAGGATCCAGGGTTGAGGATTAAGGTTTGAGGTGTGAGGACTGAGGATTGAGGATTGAGGATTGAGGATTGAGGATTGATCATTGAAGATTGAGGATTGGGTATTGCGGATTGAACATTGAGGATTGAGGATTGAGGATTGAGGATTGAGGATTGAGTATTGAAGATTGAATATTGATGATTGAAGTTTGAGGATTGAGTATTGAGGGTTGTGGATTGAGGACGAGGACGGAGGGTTAAGCATTGATGTTTGAGGTCTGAGGATTGAAGGTTGAGGATTGAGAATTGAGAATTGATGATTGAGGATTGAGGATTGAAGATTGAGGATTGGGTATTGAGGATTGAAGAATGAGGATTGAGGATTGATGATTGAAGATTGAGGACTGGAGATTGGGGATTCAGGATTGAGGATTCGGGATTGAGGTTTGAGGATTGAGATTTGATTATTGAATATTGTGGATTGAGTACTGAACCATGAGAATTCAGGATAATCTATTGAGTATTGAGAATTAAGGATTGATGGTTGAGTAATGAGGATTGGTGGTTGAGGGTTTTGTGCTGAATATTGAGGATTGAGGATTGAGGATTGAGGATTGAGTATTGAAGGTTGAGGATTGAAGAATGAGGATTGAGGAATGAGGATTGAGGGTTGAGGATTGAAGATTGAGTATTGAGGGTTGAAGTTTGACGATTGAGGATTGAGAATTGAGGATTGAGGATAGAGGATTGAGGATTGAAGATTGAGTATTGAGGATTAGTGGTTGAGTATCGTGGATTGATGGTTGAGGGTTGTGTGTTGAATTTTGAGGATTGAGTATTGAGGATTGAAGATGTAGGATTGAGGATTGAGGATTGATAATTGAGGTTTGAGGATTGAAGATTGAGGATTGTCGATTGAGGATTGACGATTGAGGATTCAGGATTGAGGATTGAGAATTGAGGATTGAGGATTGAAGATTGAGTATTGAGGATTGAAGATTGAGGATTGAGGATTGAGGATTGAGGATTGAGGATCTAGAATTGAGGATTGAGGATTGAAGATTGAGGATTGGGTATTGCGTATTGAACATTGAGGGTTGAGTATTGAGGATTCAGGATTGAGGATTGAAGATTGAGTATCGAGGATTGAAGGTTGAGGATAGAGGATTGAGGATTGAGTGTTGTGGATTGAGGACGAGGACTGAGGGTTGAGTATTGATGTTTGAGGTCTGAGGATTGAGGACTGAGGATTGAGAATTGAGGATTGAGGATTGAGGATTGAGGATTGAGGATTGAAGATTGAAGATTGAGTATTGAGGATTGAAGATTGAGGATTGAGGATTGAGGATTGAAGAATGAGGATTGAGGATTGGGGATTGAGGATTCAGGATTGAGGATTGAAGACTGAGTATTGAGGATTGAAGATTGAGGATTGAGGATTGAGGATTGAGCATTGAGGATTGAAGATTGAGGTTTGAGGACTGTGGACTGACGATTGAGGATTGAGAATTGAGGATTGATGGTTGTGTATTGAGGATTGAGGATTGGGGATTGAGGATTGAGTATTGAAGATTGAGGATTGATGATTGAGGATAGAGGATTGAGGATTGAGGATTCAGGATTGAGGGTTGAAGATTGACTATCGAGGATTGAGGGTTGAGGATAGAGGACTGAGGATTGAGTATTGAGGATTGAGGATTGAAGATTGAGGATTGGGGACTGAGGATTGAGGATTGAGGATTGAGGATTGAGGATAGAGGATTGAGGATTGAGGTTTGAAGATTGACAATTGGGGATTGTGGATTCAGGATTGAGGATTCGGAATTGAGGTTTGAGGACTGAGAATTGAGGTTTGGGGATAGAGGATTGAGGATTGACGCTTGAGGATTGAGGATTGAGGATTGAGGATTGACGATTGAGGATTGAGGATTGAAGATTGAGTATTGAGGATTGAATATTGAGGATTGAGGATTGAGGATTGAGGATTGAGGATGAGGGCTTAGGGTTGAGGATAGATGTTTGTGGTTTGAATCCTGAGAATTCAGGATATTCTATTGAGTATTGAGAATTTAGGATTGATGGTTGCGTATTGAGGGTTGAGGATTGAGGATTGAGTATTGAGGATTGAGGATTGATGATTGAGGATTGGGTACTGCGGAACATTGAGGATTGAGGATTGACGATTGAGGATTGAGGATTGAAGATTGAAGATTGAATATTGATGAGGGAATATTGAGGATTGAGGATTGAGGGTTGTGGATTGAGGACGAGGACTGAGGGTTTAGTGTTGATGTTTGAGGTCTGAGGATTGAGGATTCAGGATCGAGAATTGACGATTGAGGATTGAAGATTGAGGATTGGGTATTGCGTATTGAACATTGAGGATTGAGGATTGACGATTGAGGATTGAGGATTGAAGATTGAATATTGATGACTGAAGATTGATGATTGAGGATTGAGTGTTGTGGACCGAGGACGAGAACTGAGGGTTGAGTATTGAAGTTTGAGGTCTGAGGATTGAGGATTCAGGATTGAGAATTGAGGATTGAGGATTGAAGATTGAGGATTGAAAATTGAGTATTGAGGATTGAAGATTGAGGATTGAGGGTTGAGGATCAAGGATTGAGGATTGGGGATCGAGGATTGAAGATTGAGTATTGCGGATTGAAGATTGAGGATTGAGGATTGAGGATTGAGGATTGAGGATTGAAGATTGAGGATTGGGGATTGAGGATTGACGATTGAGGATTGAGGATTGAGGATTGAGAATTGAGGATTGAGGATTGAAGATTGAGTATTTAGGATTGAAGGTTGAGGACTGAGGGTTGAGTTTTGATGATTGAGGACCAAGTGTTGAGCGTTGAGTGATGAGAATTGATGTCTGTGTATTGAGATTTGAAGATTGAAGACTGGGGATTGAGTGTTGAACCATGAGAATTCAGGGTATTCTATTGAGTATTGGGAATTGAGAATTCATGGTTGAGTATTGAGGATTGATGGTTGAGGGTTGTGTGTTGAATATTGAGGATTGAGGATTGGGGATCGAAGATTGATGGTTGAGGATTGAGGATTGAGAATTGAGAATTGAGGGTGAGGACTGAGGGTTGAGGATTGAGGTTTGAGGAATGAGTATTGAGGATTGAGGATTGAGGATTGAGGATTGAGGATTGAGGATTGAGTATTGAAGATTGACGATTGATGATTGAGGATAGAGGATTGCGGATTCAGGATTCAGGACTGAGTATTGAAGATTGAGTATCGAGGATTGAAGGTTGAGGATAGAGGATTGAGGATTGAGTATTGAGGATTGAGGATTGAAGATTGAGGATTGGGGACTGAGAATTGAAGATTGAGGATTGAGGATTGAAGATTGAGGATTGATGATTGAGGATAGAGGATTGAAGATTGAGTATTGAGGATTGATGGTTGAGGATTGTGGATTGAGGATTGAGGATTGAGGATTGAGGACTGAAGATTGAGGATTGAGGACTGAGTGTTGAGGGTTGAGTGATGAGGATTGATGTTTGTGGATAGAGATTTGAAGACTGCAGATTGAGTATTGAGTATTGAAAACTGTGAATTGATGATATTCTATTGAGGATTGAGGATTGACAACTGATTGTTGAGGACTGAGGGCTGAAGATTGAGGATTCAGGATTGAGGATCGAGGATTGGGGATTGAAGATTGAATATTGTTGATTGTAGATTGAGGATTGAGGATTGAGTGTTGTGGATTGAGGACGAGGGCTGAGGGTTGAGTATTGATGTTTGAGGTCTGAGGATTGAGGGCTGAGGATTGAGAATTGAGAATTGAGGATTGAGGATTGGGGATTGAAGATTGAGGATTGGGTATTGAGGATTGAAGAATGAGGATTGAGGATTGATGATTGAAGATTGAGGATTGGGGATTGAGGATTCAGGATTGAGGATTCGGGATTGAGGTTGAGGATTGAGATTTGATTATTAAATATTGTGGGTTGTGTATTGAACCATGAGAATTCAGGATATTCTATTGAGTATTGAGAATTGAGGATTGATGGTTGAGTATTGAGAATTGGTGGTTGAGGGTTTTGTGTTGAATATTGAGAATTGAGGATTGAGGATTGAGGATTGAGTATTGAAGATTGAGGATTGATGACTGAGGATTGAGGATTGAGGGTTGAGGATTGTGGATTGAGGATTGCACATTGAGTATTGAGGATTGAATATTGAGGATTGAGGATTGAGAATTGAGGATTGAGGATGAGGGCTGAGGGTTGAGGATTGATGTTTGTGTATTGAATCCTGAGAATTCAGGATATTCTACTGAGTATTAAGAATTGGGGATTGACGGTTGAGTATTGAGGATTGAGGATTGAGGATTGAGGATTGAGTATTGAAGATTGTGGATTGAAGATTGAGGATTAAGGATTGAGGATTGGGGATTGGGGATCTAGGATTGGAGATTGATTATTGAGGATTGAAGATTGAGGAATGAGGATGAGGACTGATGGTTGAGGATTGAGGTTTGACGAACGGGGATTGAGGATTGAGGATTGAGGACTGAGGATTGACGATTGAGTATTGAAGATTGAGGATTGATGACTGAGGATTGAGTGTTGAGGACTGGGGACTGCGGATTGAGGATTGAATATTGAGTATTGAGGTACGAATGTTGAGGATTGAGGATTGAGGATTGAGGATTGAGGATGAGGTCTGAGGCTTGAGGATTGATGTTTGAGTATTGAATCCTGAGAATTCAGGATATTTTATTGAGTATTGAGAATTGAGGATTGATGGTTGAGTATTGAGGATTGAGTATTGAAGATTGAGGATTGATGATTGAGGATTGAGGATTCAGGATTGAGGATTGAGGATTGAGGACTGAAGATTGAGTATTGAGGATTGAAGATTGAGGATTGAGGATTGAGGATTGAGGATTGAGGATTGAGGATTGAGGATTGAGCATTGAGGATTGGAGATTGACGACTGGAGATTGAGGATTTAAGATTGAGTATTGAGGATTGAAGATTGAGGATTGAGGATTGAGGGTTGTGGATTGAGGACGAGGACTGAGGGTTGAGCATTGATCTTTGAGGTCTGAGGATTGAAGGCTGAGGATTGAGAATTGAGAATTGATGATTGAGGATTGAGGATTGAAGATTGAGGATTGGGTATTGAGGACTGAAGAATGAGGATTGAGGATTGATGATTGAAGACTGAGGACTGGAGATTGAGGATTCAGGATTGAGGATTCGGGATTGATGTTTGAGGATTGAGATTTGATTATTGAATATTGTGGATTGAGTACTGAACCATGAGAATTCAGGATATTCTATTGAGTATTCAGAATTAAGGATTGATGGTTGAGTATTGAGGATTGGTGGTTGAGGGTTTTGTGTTCAATATTGAGGATTGAGGATTGAGGATTGAGGATTGAGTATTGAAGGTTGAGGATTGAAGAATGAGGATTGAGGAATGAGGATTGAGTATTGAAGATTGAAGATTGAGTATTGAGGGTTGAAGTTTGACGATTGAGGATTGAGAATTGAGGATTGAGGATAGAGGATTGAGGATTGAAGATTGAGTATTGAGGATTGAAGATTGAGTATTGAGGATTGAGGGTTGAGGATTGAAGATTGAGTATTGAGGATTGAGGGTTGAGGATTGAGGATTGAGGATTGAGGATTGAGGATTGCAGATTGAGTATTGAGAATTGAGGATTGGTGGTTGAGTATCGAGGATTGATGGTTGAGGGTTGTGTGTTGAATATTGAGGATTGAATATTGAGGATTGAGGATGAGGTCTGAGGCTTGAGGATTGATGTTTGAGTATTGAATCCTGAGAATTGAGGAGATTTTATTGAGTATTGAGAATTGAGGGCTGATGGTTGAGTATTGAGGATTGAGTATTGAAGATTGAGGATTGATGATTGAGGATTGAGGATTCAGGATTGAGGATTGAAGATGGAGGATTGAAGATTGAGTATTGAGGATTGAAGATTGAGGATTGAGGATTGAGGATTGAGGATTGAGGATTGAGGATTGAGCATTGAGGATTGGAGATTGACGACTGGGGATTGAGGATTGAAGATTGAGTATTGAGGGTTGAAGTTTGACGATTGAGGATTGAGAATTGAGGATTGAGGATAGAGGATTGAGGATTGAAGATTGAGTATTGAGGATTGAAGATTGAGTATTGAGGATTGAGGGTTGGGGATTGAAGATTGAGTATTGAGGATTGAGGGTTGAGGATTGAGGATTGAGGATTGAGGATTGAGGATTGCAGATTGAGTATTGAGAATTTTGGATTGGTGGTTGAGTATCGAGGATTGATGGTTGAGGGTTGTGTGTTGAATATTGAGGATTGAGTATTGAGGATTGAAGATGTAGGATTGAGGATTGAGGATTGAGGATTGAGGTTTGAGTATTGAAGATTGAGGACTGGCGATTGAGGATTGACGATTGAGGATTCAGGATTGAGGATTGAGAATTGAGGATTGAGGATTGAAGATTGAGTATTGAGGATTGAAGATTGAGGACTGAGGATTGAGGATTGAGGATTGAGGATTGAAGGTTGAAGGTTGAGGATTGGGGATTGAGGATTGACGATTGAGGATTAAGGATTGAGGGTTGAGAATTGAGGATTGAGGATTGAAGATTCAGTATTGAGAATTGAAGATTGAGGATTGAGGATTGGGGATTGAGGATTGAAGGTTGAAGGTTGAGGATTGGGGATTGAGGATTGACGATTGAGGATTAAGGATTGAGGGTTGAGAATTGAGGATTGAGGATTGAAGATTCAGTATTGAGAATTGAAGATTGAGGATTGAGGATTGAGGATTGAAGATTGAGGACTGAGTGTTGAGGGTTGAGTGATGAGAATTGATGTTTGTGGATTGAGATTTGAAGATTGAAGGTTGGGGATTGAGTATTGAAATCTGTGATTTGAGGATATTCTATTGAGGATTGAGGATTGACAACTGATTGTTGAGGACTGAGGGCTGAAGGTTGAGGATTCAGGATTGAGGATCGAGGATAAGGGCTGAGGGTTGAGGATTGAGGTTTGAGGACTGAGGACTGAGGATTGAGTATTGAAGATTGAGGATTGATGATTGAGGATAGAGGATTGAGGATTGAGGATTCAGGATTGAGGATTGAAGATTGAGTATCGAGGTTTGAAGGTTGAGGATAGAGGACTGAGGATTGAGTATTGAAGATTCAGGATTGAAGATTGAGGATTGGGGACTGAGGATTGAGGATTGAGGATTGAGGATTGAGGATAGAGGATTGAGGATTGAGGATTGAAGATTGAGGATTGGGGATTGTGGATTCAGGATTGAGGATTCGGGATTGAGGTTTGAGGACTGAGAATTGAGGTTTGGGGATTGAGGATTGAGGATTGAAGATTGATGATTGGTTATTGCGTATTGAACATTGAGGATTGAGGATTGAAGATTGATGATTGGTTATTGCGTATTGAACATTGAGGATTGAGGATTGACGATTGAGGATTGAGGATTGAAGATTGAATATTGATGATTGAAGATTGAGGATTGAGGATTGAGTGTTGTGGACCGAGGACGAGAACTGAGGGTTGAGTATTGATGTTTGAGGTCTGAGCATTGAGGATTCAGGATTGAGAATTGAGGATTGAGGATTGAGGATTGAGGATTGAAAATTGAGTATTGAGGATTGAAGATTGAGGATTGAGGGTTGAGGATCAAGGACTCAGGGTTGGGGATCGAGGATTGAAGATTGAGTATTGAGGATTGAAGATTGAGGATTGAGGATTGAGGATTGAGTATTGAAGATTGAGGATTGATGATTGAGGATAGAGGATTGAGGATTGATGATTCAGGATTGAGGATTGAAGATTGAGTATTGAGGATTGAAGATTGAGGATTGAGGATTGAGGATTGTAGATTGAGGATTGTGGACTGAGGATTGAAGATTGAGGATTGAGGATTGAGGATTGAGGATTGATGATTGAGGATTGAGCATTGAGGATTGGAGATTGACGACTGGAGATTGAGGATTGAAGATTGAGTATTGAGGATTGAGGATTGAGGATTGAGGATTGAGTATTGAAGATTGAGGATTGATGATTGAGGATAGAGGATTGAGGATTGAGGATTCAGGATTGAGGATTGAAGATTGAGTATTGAGGATTGAAGATTGAGGATTGAGGGTTGAGGATTGTAGATTGAGGATTGTGGACTGAGGATTGAAGATTGAGGATTGAGGATTGAGGATTGATGATTGAGGATTGAGCATTGAGGATTGGAGATTGACGACTGGAGATTGAGGATTGAACATTGAGGATTGAGGATTGAGGATTGAGGATTGAGGATTGAGTATTGAAGATTGAATATTGATAATTGAAGATTGAGGATTGAGGATTGAGGGTTGTGGATTGAGGACGAGGACTGAGGGTTGAGCATTGATCTTTGAGGTCTGAGGATTGAAGGCTGAGGATTGAGAATTGAGAATTGATGATTGAGGATTGAGGATTGAAGATTGAGGATTGGGTATTGAGGACTGAAGAATGAGGATTGAGGATTGATGATTGAAGACTGAGGACTGGAGATTGAGGATTCAGGATTGAGGATTCGGGATTGATGTTTGAGGATTGAGATTTGATTATTGAATATTGTGGATTGAGTACTGAACCATGAGAATTCAGGATATTCTATTGAGTATTGAGAATTAAGGATTGATGGTTGAGTATTGAGGATTGGTGGTTGAGGGTTTTGTGTTGAATATTGAGGATTGAGGATTGAGGATTGAGGATTGAGTATTGAAGGTTGAGGATTGAAGAATGAGGATTGAGGAATGAGGATTGAGTATTGAAGATTGAAGATTGAGTATTGAGGGTTGAAGTTTGACGATTGAGGATTGAGAATTGAGGATTGAGGATAGAGGATTGAGGATTGAAGATTGAGTATTGAGGATTGAAGATTGAGTATTGAGGATTGAGGGTTGAGGATTGAAGATTGAGTATTGAGGATTGAGGGTTGAGGATTGAGGATTGAGGACTGAGGATTGAGCATTGAGGATTGAAGATTGAGGATTGAGGATTGAGGATTGAAGATTGAGTATTGAGAATTGAAGACTGACGATTGAGGATTGAGGATTGAGGATTGATGATTGAGGATTGAGGATTGAAGATTTAGTATTGAGGATTGAAGATTGAGGATTGTGGATTGAGGATTGAGGATTGAGGAATGAAGGTTGAGGATTGGGGACTGAGTGTTGAGGGTTGAGTGATGAGGATTGATGTTTGTGGACAGAGATTTGAAGCCTGCAGATTGAGTATTGAGTGTTGAAAACTGTGAATTGATGATATTCTATTGAGAATTGAGGACTGACAACTGATTGTTGAGGACTGAGGGCTGAAGATTGAGGATTCAGGGTTGAGGATTCAGGATTGAGGTTTGAGGACTGAGGATTGAGGATTGAGGATTGAGGACTGAGGATTGAGGGTTGAGGATTGAGGATTGAAGGTTGAGGTTTGAGGACTGAGGACTGAGGATTGAGAATTCAGAATTGAGGATTGATGGTTGTGTATTGAGGATTGAGGATTGAGGATTGAGGATTGAGTATTGAAGATTGAGGATTGATGATTGAGGATAGAGGATTGAGGATTGAGGATTCAGGATTGAGGATTGAAGATTGAGTATCGAGGTTTGAAGGTTGAGGATAGAGGACTGAGGATTGAGTATTGAAGATTGAGGATTGAATATTGAGGATTGGGGACTGAGGATTGAGGATTGAGGATTGAGGATTGAGGATTGAGGATAGAGGATTGAGGATTGAGGATTGAAGATTGAGGATTGGGGATTGTGGATTCAGGATTGAGGATTCGGGATTGAGGTTTGAGGACTGAGAATTGAGGTTTGGGGATTGAGGATTGAGGATTGACGCTTGAGGATTGAGGATTGAGGATTGAGGATTGAGGATTGAGGATTGAGGATTGAAGATTGAGTATTGAGGATTGAATATTGAGGATTGAGGATTGAGGATTGAGGATTGAGGATGAGGGCTTAGGGTTGAGGATAGATGTTTGTGGATTGAATCCTGAGGATTCAGGATATTCTATTGAGTATTGAGAATTGAGGATTGATGGTTGCGTATTGAGGGTTGAGGATTGAGGATTGAGTATTGAGGATTGAGGATAGAGGATTGAGGATTGAGGATTGAAGATTGAGGATTGGGGATTGTGGATTCAGGATTGAGGATTCGGGATTGAGGTTTGAGGACTGAGAATTGAGGTTTGGGGATTGAGGATTGAGGATTGACGCTTGAGGATTGAGGATTGAGGATTGAGGATTGAGGATTGAGGATAGAGGATTGAAGATTGAGTATTGGGGATTGAATATTGAGGATTGAGGATTGAGGATTGAGGATTGAGGATGAGGGCTTAGGGTTGAGGATAGATGTTTGTGGATTGAATCCTGAGGATTCAGGATATTCTATTGAGTATTGAGAATTGAGGATCGATGGTTGCGTATTGAGGGTTGAGGATTGAGGATTGAGTACTGAGGATTGAGGATTGAAGATTGAGGATTGGGTACTGCGGAACATTGAGGATTGAGGATTGACGATTGAGGATTGTGGATTGAAGATTGAAGATTGAATATTGATGAGGGAATATTGAGGATTGAGGATTGAGGGTTGTGGATTGAGGACGAGGACTGAGGGTTTAGTGTTGATGTTTGAGGTCTGAGAATTGAGGATTGAGGATCGAGAATTGAGGATTGAGGATTGAAGATTGATGATTGGTTATTGCGTATTGAACATTGAGGATTGAGGATTGACGATTGAGGATTGAGGATTGAAGATTGAATATTGATGATTGAAGATTGAGGATTGAGGATTGAGTGTTGTGGACCGAGGACGAGAACTGAGGGTTGAGTATTGATGTTTGAGGTCTGAGCATTGAGGATTCAGGATTGAGAATTGAGGATTGAGGATTGAGGATTGAGGATTGAAAATTGAGTATTGAGGATTGAAGATTGAGGATTGAGGGTTGAGGATCAAGGATTGAGGAGTGGGGATCGAGGATTGAAGATTGAGTATTGAGGATTGAAGATTGAGGATTGAGGATTGAGGTTTGAGGATTGAGGATTGAAGATTGAGGATTGGGGATTGAGGATTGACGATTGAGGATTGAGGATTGAGGATTGAGAATTGAGGATTGAGGATTGAGGATAGAGTATTGAGGATTGAAGATTGAGGACTGAGTATTGTGGGTTGATGATTGAGGACCAAGTGTTGAGCGTTGAGTGATGAGAATTGATGTCTGTGTATTGAGATTTGAAGATTGAAGATTGGGGATTGAGTGTTGAACCATGAGAATACAGGGTATTCTATTGAGTATTGGGAATTGAGAATTGATGGTTGAGTATTGAGGATTGATGGTTGAGGGTTGTGTGTTGAATATTGAGGATTGAGGATTGAGGATCGAAGATTGATGGTTGAGGATTGAGGATTGAGAGTTGAGAATTGAGGGTGAGGACTGAGGGTTGAGGATTGAGGTTTGAGGAATGAGTATTGAGGATTGAGGATTGAGGATTGAGGATTGAGGGTTGAGGATTGAGTATTGAAGATTGAGGATTGATGATTGAGGATTGAGGATTGAGGATTGAGGATTGAGGATTGAGTACTGAAGATTGAGTATCGAGGATTGAAGGTTGAGGATAGAGGATTGAGGACTGAGTATTGAGGATTCAGGATTGAAGATTGAGGATTGGGGACTGAGGATTGAAGATTGAGGATTGAGGATTGAGTATTGAGGATTGAGTATTGAAGATTGAGGATTGGTGACTGAGGATTCAGGAATGAGGGTTCGGGATTGAGTTTTGTGGACCGAGGATTGAGGTTTGGGGATTGAGGATTGACGATTGAGTATTGAAGATTGAGGATTGATGACTGAGGATTGAGTATTGAGGATTGGAGATTGCAGATTGAGGATTGAATATTGAGTATTGTGGTATGAATATTGAGGATTGAGGATTGAGGATTGAGGATTGAGGATGAGGTCTGAGGCTTGAGGATTGATGTTTGTGTATTGAATCCTGAGAATTCAGGATATTTTATTGAGTATTGAGAATTGAGGATTGAGTATTGAAGATTGAGGATTGATGATTGAGGATTGAGGATTCAGGATTGAGGATTGAGGATTGAGGATTGAAGATTGAGTTTTGAGGATTGAAGATTGAGGATTGTGGATTGAGGATTGAGGATTGAGGATTGAGGATTGAGCATTGAGGATTGGAGATTGACGACTGGGGATTGAGGATTGAAGATTGAGTATTGAGGATTGAAGACTGACGATTGACGAGTGAGGATTGAGGATTGAAGATTGAGGATTGTGGATTGAGGATTGTGGATTGAGGATTGAGGATTGAGGATTGAGGACTGAAGATTCAGGATTGGGGACTGAGTGTTGAGGGTTGAGTGATGAGGATTCATGTTTGTGGATAGAGATTTGAAGACTGCAGGTTGAGTATTGAGTATTGAAAACTGTGAATTGATGATATTCTATTGAGGATTGAGGACTGACAACTGATTGTTGAGGACTGAGGGCTGAAGATTGAGGATTCAGGATTGAGGATTCAGGATTGAGGTTTGAGGACTGAGGATTGAGGATTGAGGATTGAGGATTGAGGATTGAGGATTGAGGATTGAAGATTGAGGATTGGTTACTGCGGATAGAACATTGAGGGTTGAGGATTGAGGATTGAGGATTGAGGATTGAGGATTGAGGATTGAGGATTGAAGATAGAATATTGATGATTGAATGTTGAGGATTGAGGATTGAGGGTTGTGGATTCAGGACGAGGACTGAGGGTTGAGAATTGATATTTGAGGTCTGAGGATTGCGGATTGAGGATTGAGAATTAAGGATTGAGTATTGAGGATTGAGCATTGAAAATTGAGTATTGAGGATTGAAGATTGAGGACTGAGGGTTGAGGATCAAGGATTGAGGCTTGGAGATCGAGGATTTAAGATTGAGTATTGAGGATTGAAGATTGAGGATTGAGGATTGAAGATTGAGGACTGAGTGTTGAGGGTTGAGTGATGAGAATTTATGTTTGTGGATTGAGATTTGAAGATTGAAGATTAGGGATTGAGTATTGAAATCTGTGAATTGAGGATATTCTATTGAGGATTGAGGATTGACAACTGATTGTTGAGGACTGAGGGCTGAAGATTGAGGATTCAGGATTGAGGATCGAGGATGAGGGCTGAGGGTTGAGGATTGAGGTTTGAGGACGGAGGACTGAGGATTGAGGATTGAGAATTGAGGATTGATGGTTGTGTATTGAGGATTGAGGATTGAGGATTGAGGATTGGGTATTGAAGATTGAGGATTGATGATTGAGGATAGAGGATTGAGGATTGAGGATTCAGGATTGAGGATTGAATATTGAGTATCGAGGATTGAAGGTTGAGGATAGAGGATTGAAGATTGAGTATTGAGGATTGAGGATTGAAGATTGAGGATTGTGGGCTGAGGATTGAAGATTGAGGATTGAGGATTGAGGATTGAGGATTGATGATTTAGGATTGAAGATTCAGTATTGAGGATTGAATATTGAGAATTGAGGATTGAGGATTGAAAGTTGAGGACAGTGTGTTGAGGGTTGAGTGATAAGTATCGATGTTTGTGCATAGCGGTTGGAAGATTTCAGATTGAGTATTGAGCATTGAAAACTGTGAATTGAGGATATTCTGTTGAGGATTTAGGATTGACAACTGATTGTTGAGGACTGAGGGCTGAAGATTGAGGATCCAGTGTTGAGGATTAAGGTTTGAGGTTTGAGGACTGAGGACTGAGGATTGAGGATTGAGGATTGAGGATTGAGGATTGATGATTGAAGATTGAGGATTGGGTATTGCGGATTGAACATTGAGGACTGAGGATTGTGGATTCAGGATTGAGGATTGATGATTGAGTATCGAGGATTGAAGGTTGAGGATAGATGATTGAAGATTGAGTATTGATGATTGAAGATTGAGGATTGAGGATTGAGGGTTGTAGATTGAGGACGAGGACTGAGGGTTGAGTATTGATGTCTGAGGTCTGAGGATTGAGGGCTGACGATTGAGAATTGAGAATTGAGGATTGAGGATTGAGGATTGAAGATTGATGGTTGGGTATTGAGGATTGAAGAATGAGGATTGAGGATTGATGATTGAAGATTGAGGATTGGGGATTGAGGATTCAGGATTGAGGATTCGGGATTGAGGTTGAGGATTGAGATTCGATTATTGAATATTGTGGGTTGTGTATTGAACAATGAGAATTCAGGATATTCTATTGAGTATTGAGAATTGAGGATTGATGGTTGAGTATTGAGAATTGGTGGTTGAGGATGAGGGCTGAGGGTTGAGGATTGATGTTTGTGTATTGAATCCTGAGAATTCAGGATATTCTACTGAGTATTAAGAATTGGGGATTGATGGTTGAGTATTGAGGATTGAGGATTGAGGATTGAGGATTGAGTATTGAAGATTGTGGATTGAAGATTGAGGATTAAGGATTGAGGACTGGGGATTGGGGATCTAGGATTGGAGATTGATTATTGAGGATTGAAGATTGAGGAATGAGGATGAGGACTGATGGTTGAGGATTGAGGTTTGACGAACGGGGATTGAGGATTGAGGATTGAGGACTGAGGATTGACGATTGAGTATTGAAGATTGAGGATTGATGACTGAGGATTGAGTATTGAGGATTGGGGATTGCGGATTGAGGATTGAATATTGAGTATTGAGGTACGAATGTTGAGGATTGAGGATTGAGGATTGAGGATTGAGGATGAGGTCTGAGCCTTGAGTATTGATGTTTGAGTATTGAATCCTGAGAATTCAGGATATTCTATTGAGTATTGAGAATTGAGGATTGATGGTTGAGTATTGAGAATTGGTGGTTGAGGGTTTT